>NC_142609.1:35319466-35650716 GCF_041222555.1 Hakea prostrata
GGAGCATCACATGCATATGATTGTGCTTGTTTTCTCCTCACAAGTACACCTCTTGGGGATTTCTTCTTTGAGATGGAACCACAAGTTGGAGATAGCAACAACTAGGGAGATAGGGAGTAGACTAAGGCATACCCAAGCTAAATATTTCGCTTATGTAATTTCAGTAGTATAACTGGACAATTGTAAGATTGAGCACCTTAAAGACAAGGAAACGATGTGTCTTCTCTTTCCAAATTTTATAGATTCTACTTGTTATCTTTGTTGTGGACAATGTGGACATATGCTACTTATGGTACCTCATTGAAAAATCTAAGGGGGGCATGTGCAGGAATCCCGTACCAATGAGCTAATTCAAAAAGCCTCTAGGTCAGAATGTTACACATAATCTACATTTGGCCTTGTATGATTTGGGCTCAAAATTCCGACCAACTGGGTGATCAGATGGTGCTAGATTAGTGTAAGGACAAGGTCAAGAGTGAGTGTTTAACCTTGGATGGGCCAAGCCCAACAACCTTATATGATATTTTTGGTGAAAGTAGAGTAATAATATAGAATTATGAATTGTTTATTCTCTTGTAGTTTTTTTTTTTTTAATAACCTTATTCTTTTGTAGTAAATATCAAGGTATCTGTCTAAGTTGGCTCAACATGGCACTATTTAGCTTATAAGGCCAGGGTCATGGTTCTAGTTAGGGTTAGGCTGGCATATCCATCATAAATATCTAAGTTTAAAAGGCGAAGCCCAACTTGACAATCCCCTCCCCCTGCCAATCCCCAAATAAAAGCCCATAAATAAATAAATAAATAAATCACCTCATGCTGGTGATCACCATTCTTTCATTTAGTCATCATCAAACCAGTCAAGGAATGCGAAAAGGCAGGGGCGATTGGGGGAGAAGGTGTGAATGAACAAATATTCAAATCCATGATTTCCTTGATCTTAATGTCTCGATATAGAAGGCTAACCCACTTTGCTAAAAACACATCCACCGGATGATCACCATTCTCCAAGCAATCTACCATGAATTAATTTCTATGGTTACAACCTAAAGCCGACTTACAATAGGTTTGAAGCCCAATCATGCTAACCAATTATAAACCAAATCAATTTCTGTTCGACCTAAAGCTTGGCATAAGGATGTCAATGAATAACCAGTAGCCAAACTGAATTCCCAAATTCAAAACAAATTGACACCCTTACAAATCCTTATGCTTGAAAAAGTAGATGCTTTTTACAAATGCACTTGTTGTGCAATATGGAACAAGATGTGAGTTTCTTTCATTTCATTATGAATGTAATCATTAACAACAACAACAATAACAACAATAACAACAACAATTCCTTTTGGGAATCATTTTGGTCCACCACTCTCCACTTTTGAGAATGAAGAAATGGAATAAAGGTCTTAGGATCTTTCCCAGTTTCTACCATCATAGTTCCTGATCTCAATGTGATCCAGCGTACCTGGATCAACACACGCGATAGACACAGAAATCCCGTCGGGATTTGATCTTGGTATATAAAAGGAGGTTATGTCACAAACCTTGCAGAAGGTGTGCTTCGCGGTATGCGTGCCAAAGGTGTATGTTGTGAGAAACTCCTTGGAATCTCTTAACAGTTCAACAAAGGTGGCAGGAACTACGAAGCTGGTGAAGCCTCTCATGCTGCAGTCAGAACAGTTGCACTTCCAAGCAACAACACTTCTTAGTGCTACCACTTTCCATCTCAAACTAAAACCAGTTACGAGCTTTCACCAATTCAATAGATAATCACATCCAGATGAGAAATCAAAAAGAATGAGATTCAAGGTTTAAAGATTGAAATTTTGCTGCAAATTAATCCATCTTCCAAGTAGATCAACTTACATCTCGGAAGTGGGCTGTTGGATCTTATCGTACCACTCTGCCGCTCCCCAAGTTGCTTTGCAAGCGATCAGAACCCAGAAGCAGAGTATAAAATCAATATCTTGATTAATAAATTAAACAGTCAAAAAAGAAAGAAAAATAGTCAAAAGTATCTCCCACGTGTTTCCAAATTCAAATCTCAGAAATGAACTTCTTATATCTTAATTGGCTCTCATTTTCTTCTTCTTGCCTCCATCAAACCCTTTTCAAGTGTACAACGAACAACTCACAAAGCAAGGGAAACCTGCTTGCGCCATTAGATTTGAGAAATCGATTATTGTTCTTACCGTTCAATCTCCTTGAAACTTGTTATGCACAGAAAATGTGAAAATGAAAGAAATAAAGAGACGGGAGGAACATCCACCTCCCTGAGCCAATTTTGCGCGATAATAGTAAAAGTCCAAAACGAAGCAAGCTCATACAGGGGCATTGTGTCATCTTTCTTAGTCAGTTATGATGGAAACCCTATTCCACCGAATGCAATTATTCATTGCTCGCTTGGGAGTGGTGGAGATGCGGGGTATCGAACCCCGTACCTCTCGCATGCAAAGCGAGCGCTCTACCATGTGAGCTACATCCCCATTGATGGTGTTTGTTTCCCTATCCCTACTAATACTTATGGTATGCAAGAAAAAGAACATATAGAAATAGTTAAACATCCTATAACGAAAGCAAAAATTCTATGCAAAGCAAAATTGCTACTGGTCAATTTACATTAAGAAATTAAAAGTCATTCCACGTTGTAGAAAACCCACCCACCCACTCTATAGAAATCAAGAACCCAAATAGTAAGTAATAACATAGAGACTACAAGCTCATTCATCAAGCTCCACTGGATGGTACACCATACAAATTCTCAAACCAAAAACCCTTTTAAATTACATCTTGTACTATGATTCATTGCCTTAAAATTGGATTGGGTTCTTATACTATGAAATCGTAGATTTTTTTTTCCCTTTTATGAAACCTTCTCTTTTTTTGGTTGGTGTTTAGTTTGATATGGAAAAGAAATACCTCTGAATTGATAAGTATTTATCAATTTAAACAAACTTATACATTAAATTAGACATTCATATGTAATTATTTTGTAGAGAGAGCAATTTTGTAGCTCAGTCTCTAGCTAGGGAAGGTCTTTTGTCGAAAGGAACGACAAGTTGGCCATCTTCCCACCCCTGGTTGATTTCTCTTTGTAATCAAGCTGTGTGCTCTTTGCCTTATTTAAAATAAAGTCCTATTTACAAAGAAGAAAAAAAAAGAGAGGAGGTTGAAACTCTCTCGTTCTTAGAGGTTACATTGGATACAAACTCCTCTTTGCTATAATACTACTACAAAGTCAATTTAAACATTTAATAGATAAGTTTTATTAATTAATTGAATTGAAATCGATTTTCGCTAAAACGCAAAAGGAAAGAAAACACGTCAGTAGGGACAGAATAATGCAACCTCCACAATTCATGCATTTGGATCTGCCATCGAGAGGTTCTTTCAACAGCTTTGTGCCTTCACCACCACCATTTTCTTGATCCTCAATAGTTCAAAACATATATTGAATTGCAGGCGGTACAAACAAGAACACATCTAGTTCAATTTGAACCAATCTTTCTCCATCATATCATTGACTTTACACGCAGCTCTTCACTCATCATTTGTCAATACTTCCAAGAAAATGGGGTGGTTTGCAGACTGCACAGAAAGTTTTTAGTGAAATGACTGAGAGCATGTAGTTGAGTGGTGCTTGGTGTTTTTGGTTGTCATTTTTCATTCTATGGACAATGTACAAAAGGTGTTTGATAAAATGACTGAGAGGAAGGTAGTTTCACGATGTTAAAGTTATATGTACGACTCTGTATTTGATATAGAATACGGTTTGTAGTAATGTTTGTAGGGTTATTCATTTCAACTTCCAGCTTTCAACCATCCCCTACCTCAAAAGCCATTGTACCAACTGACATAAAAGATAATTTTGCCATAATTTATATTTATTCTATGGTGTCAACCCATGCATAATCTCTCTCTCTCTCTCTCTCTCTCTCTTTTTTTTTTTTTTTTTTTTTTTTATTTTTTGTGCCAAAAGACATTTATTTGAAAGAAAAACCCCTAGGGAAGTTACAACCTGCATAGTCAAAATACAAAAGCCAATGTATCAAGGGGGGGGGGGAACAAAAGACAATAAAGAGAACTGTGATTTGGCAACAAAGGAAGCCAGCCGATCAGCTACATTGTTTCCTTCTCTAAGGGTATGTACAAAAGCTATGGATTCAAATTGATTCTTCAATATAAGGATGTCTTCAATGATATGTGAGATACTCCATGGCTTTGGGGATTCTTGTTGATTAATGATATTGATAATAACTTCATTATCACCCTCAAGGATCACTCTCTTCAAATTTCTGGAAAGAGCCACTAGTAAAGCCGTCTTTAAGGCTTCAACTTGAAGAGCTTTGAGGCAGCCTTTCGGGAATGCGAAACTGAGAATGAAATGCCCAAGATGATTTCCGGCAACTCCACCAATACCAGCTGCAAAGAGATTGCCCGCAAGTCTAATGGATGATCCATCAATATTGAATTTAATGTGATCCTTGGGAGGAGCAGTCCACTGAATATTCATGGTTTTGGATCTAACTGCCTTAAAATGGTAGTTATGAAGGTACTCAGCATGTAGAGATTGAGCAAGCCACCATACTTGCCTTGGACTTTTGAAGGAATCACCATAACTTGCTTTGTTGAAAGAAGACCAGATAATCCCGAGTAGTAATAATATGTAGTACCCGATGGAGAATTGATGTAGTGTAACAGCAATCCAGTTGATTAGCTGATCAACGATGTTAGTTGAATGATTCCACCAGCAGATTCTAAATTGTTTCCATATCTATCTTGCATATTGACATTTCAATAAAATATGATCCATATCAGCCATATCAGATGAGCATAGGTAACAAATATTTGGAATATCACATCCTCTATTCTTGAGCAAGTTTGGTGTGGGAAGTTTCTGATGGAGTAACTTTCAGGTAAAGTGAATGATTCTTGGGGCTAAGGGGAGATGCTGCAACTTTAACCAAGGAATGGACTTCTGGTGGGTATTACTGTTGCAAAATACTTTATAAGCTGAGGCAACCGTGAAGTTACCAGATGAGGTTTGATCCCAAATAATGCTGTCTTGCTTCTTAGAAAGTGGGAGATGTATGTTGAATATTAGCTTGGCTATCTCTGGGCTCCACCAAATCAAGAACTAAATCATGTTTCCAGGTATTTGAATCATGATCAATGAAAGAAGATACCTTACTAGGAGCATTCTACGAGAGAGGATGAAGTTGTTGTAGCATAAGAGATGGATGTATCTATCTATTAACCCATGGATCAATGTCATTGCCATTACCCACTTGATGAAAGATGTAACCCTTCAATAAATCTCTCACTTTAATGAGAGATTCCAGCTCCAGGAAGAGGATTGGTTGGCAGTTGGTTGAAGAAAACTGTAGTTATGGAAATACTTCCCTTTCATAACTTTGAACCATAGAGAATCCTTACCTGAAATGAGGTCCCAAATTTTCTTAGCAAAAAGTGCAAGATTAAATGCTTCCAGATTTTTGATGTTGAGACCTCCAACTCTTTTAGGTTGACAGATGGTATTCCATCCAATGGTATGCATGTGTTTGATCTCACCACTAGACCAGAAAAAGTTTTTGTTGGCTGATTCGAGAGAGGTGATTACATTGTTAGGAAGGATGAAGCATGACATGTAATGGCTTGGCATGGCTTGAGTAACTTATTGGATCAGAACTGATTTTCCAGCATAGCTTAGAAGCTTTGCCTTCCATCCTTGTAGTCTCTTATTGACTCTCTCTATAACCCCAAACAGTATTGTTGCTTGAGCTTACCACTGAATAACGAGATACCCAAGTATAGATCAAGTTCAGAAGTGGGAGTCATATTGAACTTTTCAACTAATTATTTTTTGATTATGTTGGGAGTGCTCTTGTTGTAGTGTGCTCTTGTTTTTTGTGCATTGAGAACTTGACCCGAAGCCATACAATACTTCTTGATGATCTTTTGGAAGTTTGGTACTTCCCTATAATTAGCTTGGCCAAACAAGATGAGTTCATTAGCAAAAGCCAGGTGAGATAAACTTTCTCCCCCCTTACAAAGTTTAATTCCTTTTTATTTTATTTTTTAATCTAGCTTCTTCCAAATGACTGGATAGCACTTCAGCACATAAAACAAACACATAAGAAGATAGAGGGTCCCCCTGCCTTAGACCCCTTTCGGGCTTGAAGAAATCAGATGGATTTCCATTGATAAGGATCGAGAATTGTGGAGTAGTAATGCAAAACATAATCCATTGATCCAGTTTGATGGAAAACCATAAGCTTGAAGGACTTGTTCAATGAAAATCCACTCAAGCCTATTTTATATGCCTTACTCATATCAAGTTTGACAGCCATTATGCCTCTTTTCCCTTTCTTTCTTTGATTGATCTTATGCATGACTTCATGACCAATCTGGATGTTATCCTGAATATGTCTCCCCTTGATGAATCCATTTTGATTGAAAGATATGATTTTTGGAAGGATATGTTTGATCCTATTGACCATAATCTTGGTGATGACCTTATAGCTTACATTGCATAAGCTAATAGGTCTATAATCATTCATCGAGGAAGGGACATCAACTTTGGGGATAAGAGATATGAAAGTTTGATTGATAGTAGATGTGAAGGTGGCTGTACTAAAGAAGTTCTTGACATGATCAATGATATCTTTTTTGCAGATGTTCCAAGTAGCATGATAGAAACCACTAGAAAATCCATCAGGTCCTGGAGCTTTTTGACTTGGAATACTGAATATGGTGGATTGAATTTCTTCATCAGTGACATGGGAATTAAGAAAGCTGATGTGTTCTTTAGAGATCCTTCCTCTAATAGGGTCAAGATAAGAATCAACAAAGGTGGGTTTGGAGGATTTAAAGACAGATTTAAAATGAGAAATGAAGGCTGATTCAATGCTATTAGGATCAGTATGGCAGATTCCATTATAGTTTAGAGATATGATCCTATTTCGGGTTCTTCTTTTCATGGTTGTGTGTAAAAATACATCGTATTTTTATCTCCAGATTGGAGCCATTGAACTCTAGATTTTTGAAACCATTTCTGATCAATTTGATTGAGAGTCAATCTAAGTGCTGCCAACAATTTGTTTTCAAGTACATTCCCAATGTAAATCTCTAAGATGAGAAGGACATTTCATAAGGAGATCAATGTCCATTCTAATTTGAGATTCTCTTTTATGTAGGTCTCCAATATGAGAGCAATTCCACTTTTTAAGATGTTGTTGGAGGTGGATAAGCTTTGAATGAAGAATATGAGATGGAGACCCCTTGAAATCAACTTTCCAGTGCTCAGAAATGACATTTAAGAATGTTGGTTCAAGGGTCCAAAATTTTTCAAATCTTAAAGGTTTTTTGTTTTTGAGAATGGGAGGATCAACATGAAGAATCGAGCAGCATGGTCTGATTTTGTGACCGTAAGGTGTTGAGTGTAGGCTTCAGGAAACAAACTAATCCAAGAAGGGTTAGCCATGAATCTATCAAGGATGCCTTCAACTCTGCTTTTCCCTTTTTGTTTGTTGCACCAAGTGTATTTGGGACCATGGGCTTGGAGAGTACAAAGATTTGCTTCAAAAGAAATTTTTGAAAATCAGTAGTTCTATGATTTTTTAAAGTCAAACCTCCCACTTATCTTCACTAAATAGATAAGAGTTCCAGTCTCCCCAAGAATCCATGCATGCTCCACAAATTGTGCTAAATTATGAAGAGTTAGCCATTGATATTTCCTAATGTTAGCATAGGCACTCAAGTAAAGGAAAGTCATGGTCCATTGAATGGAATTATAAGTAGCAACAGTGTGAATACACCACTCAGATGACCACAAAACATCAACATTGATATTAGTAGACCAGCAAAGTAAAAGACCCCCATCACCATGATGAGGTGGGACAGCAAGATGAGAATCAAAACCTAACTTCCTACAAAAGGTTCTAATGCAAACAGAAGAACTTTTAATTTCAGAAAGAAAAGCAAGTGATGGCCTCACATTTTTTATGTTGATTTTGATTTCCTTTTGTGTCGAGGATAGGCCAAATCCTCGACAATTCAAATAAATGCAATCATTGCTTCTTGGATGGCAGTTGTTGGTCTGCCATCACCACCTCAGAATCAGATTGCAGAATTTTCTGTTTTTTCAGATCCAAACCAGTAATCTCAGAGCTTTCACCAATCTCTTTGATAGTGCATTTTCTTTTGTTGGGAATGAGAGTGTTGTAGCTTTGAATCTGTGTGGAATCAGTATTCAAACATTGAGCCTATATGCTAGTATTTCTGTTGGTAACAGAGTTTGAATCTAGAGTACTAACTGAAAGATTATGTTGTTGAACCTGTTGGAGCATCTAATGAAAGTGCTGAATGATTGGAGTAATATCTGGGGAAGAAGGATTGAGTGGAGTATTAGCTTGATTAGCAGATGGGGGGGGGGGGGGGGCTAATGTAAGATTGGTTTGTGGCTGAGTATATGCAATGGGTTGTGAAATAGAAAACTCCATCTCCTCGAATTCAGGGGTGTTATGAGTGATAGGCTGCTCTTGTGATTTGAAAGGCCGAATGATGTTGATTGGAATTGGATCATTCAAAGTGTGATAACGAGGGATTTCAAGGTTAACGGTGTGGGTCATCCATAAGAAAGTCTTCAGAATACACAGTTGCCTTTCCTTGGTGTAAGAAGCTTTTATGGGTGGATTAGGAATGCCTTCAAGATCAGTGGGATTGAAAGGGATAGATCCAAGGAAAAGGTCATCATAGATTTTATGAATTTCTCCCAATAAACTTGATCTTCTAGCACGAATAGCAGGTTCAGGTAAAAGAAGCCTAAGGTTATCTGCTTCCCTATTAGAAGAGATGGATTGAATCAACCTATTGAAAGTTTTAAAGGGACAATCACAAGCTTTGTGACCAATTCTAATGTAGTTTTGGCAAATGTTTGAAGGAAGATACTCGAAGCTAAAGTAAATTACCTGATGCTTGTTTGGAGTAATCTCAAAAATCACTGGTGTGACAAGATCATGGTTCAGTGGGATGGCAATTCTAGCTGCTGGAAGATTGTTAGAAGCAACAGGACCATTTGGGTTTTCAGTTTCAAAGACATGTCCAACTGTGGAGAATAGATCATGAAGGATCTCATTCTTATGTAAACTCCAGTGTAGGTTTGTGATTTGTACCCACATGATACCGAAAGGAAAGGGCGAAATGTTGGCTGGAATGGATTGATCCCAAGGTTGCATGAAAACTACATGGTTCTTGTAATACCAAGGTTGAGAAAACAAAACCACTTTCATATCTTTGGCATGAGCAAATTTGATGATGAATCTATCAAGGGCTCCTTCAATGAGATGGAAACCATCGACTTTAACAGATTTAGAAGATGGTGCATTCCGTAATTGATAGACTAAGGGATCCATAAAGCTACATTCACCAATCTGTTGTCTATGACACAACTTAAAGAAAACCAAAACTTCTCAATAAGAGACACCACCAAAGGTTGTTTCCAAAAGATATATCTTTTCCCTTAAGACATGTCTGGCAGCTATCAAACTAGCCTTCCAAATTTTTATTTTATTTTATTTTTGAATCCAATACAACTATGAAAATTACAACAGTTCATGGCCATTATGTGTTGTCTTCATCGGGCCACGCAGCTTGGCTGTGCCAAACTTGATTAACTCGGATTCTCAACGGGCAATTCAAACTATTCAGGGTATTTATCAGCTTTAATGGGGGGATTTTACATCTCTTTGAGGAGATCCTTACCTTGAGGAGGCTCTTTGAGGAGTACATCTTTCACCATGGGGTTAGGGAGACTAGCAAAACTGCAGATTTTCTTGCTGGATTGATTATTGTTGATCAGAGAGGTTGCTTTGGATTCTCGTCTTTACTAGATCAGCTCTCTCAATTTATTGTGAAGGAGCCATTGGGTCATATATAGGTTATTTAGAACCTAATTTTGTATTATGTATATTTTATCCTTTCCTTAATATTAAAGTCTCCCTTGCTGCAAAAAACAAAAAAATCAAGGTTAAATATGTTAATATGTTAGGGTTAATTAGGGCCTTAAGTATCTAAATATACTTCCATAAATCTCACATTCCTAAATATACTAGGGTTAATCAGTGGGCTGGGTTGGCTCGAGGCCCCATCATGGTCGGGTTACACTTAGGGATTTTTAAACCTTAATACGGTTGGTTAAGGCTTGAGAATCAATTTCAATCTCTAAGATAGAGTTAGGGTTCAAGGTTGGCCCGACCCAACTGTTCTATTGACACCCTTAACTAGGATATATGAGAAGGTGAATTATTTTTTGGTAGAATGAGAAGGTGAATTGGGTTTTAATATGACAAATCTTTGTAAAAAATATATATAAATATAAAATTGGTGTGTATATACATATAGTATGTTATCTAAAATTATATATTTTCAAATATTTCACTTAATGTCATCTTAAGATTGAACAGTTGGAGTTGATATTACAATTCGAGTGAATCCCATATCAGATTCTTTCACCTTACCTTTCTTGAGTTGTAATTTATGGTTCTAGATTTTCACACTTAAATGTTTACCAAAAATAAGATTTTCAAACTTAAATGACTAGCTTGCTCCTTACACCTATAAGAAGGGAACATGAAACAAATACTCCACATGAGCATTCCACCAGGATCTATATTGTTTCTATAATAATTAAAGCATAGTTATGAATATAATCACGGAAGTGTAGAAATAAATACATGTAGTGTGTTCTTGTTATAAATCCTCATTTTGCTCTCCTTGAATCTTCTGTAGCCTTTCACTCTTTGGAATCTTTCGTTTGAATGCATGTGGAAACAACCTCAAACCCAAATATATTGTGTGACAGCTACAAGGACCCAAGAAGTTATTTATAATATAAAACCCTAACCTTTAACCACTCCCACAATAGTAAAGGTCAATAATACCCCTGAATGAATATGGGCCCAGATAAAGGGACTAGTGTTAGTTAAGCCCACAAAACCCAACAATCTCTCACTTGGGCTACACTAACACAAGTACCTTTACCTAAATATTTGGCCATAATGCCCATAATCCTTCATCACTCAGAAAACCTGATTCAACTAACAAACAATTAATGTGAACGACAGTAGCAGATGCTCCTCAATATACGGAACACAACTATCTGTCATTAGAGTCATTAACAACTTGTTGATATGAATCCTTGGGGTGCATACAAGAGGTAAAGAATGCAAAACCTTATGTGATCACAAAAGCATTCCCTTTTGTGGGTCATTTCCTGATCAATGATCAGCCTACCTTGATTTACCTCATTGGTAGAATACTCAGATATTATAATATGGCAAACCGCCATTGATCGATTTAACATTAATATCTGACTTTAGCAAAAACCACCCATTGGCATAACCGCCTGTGGCAAAACCGCTTGTGGCAAAATTGCTTACCAGGATTTAGGCTAAATACTGCCATAAATCAGAACCTTGGCTAAATACCGCCATAAATCAAAATCTGACTAGGATTTAGGCTAAATATCACCATAAATCTGAACCTTGGCTAAATACCGCCATTGTCATTAGAACATCAAATGTAGAAAATATAAATCTACATTAGTTACCTTAATCATTAACACAAGATGAAAACGAAAGAACTATCTTATTAATGAATAAATTTCATAATGAAGTCAAAGAATGTTGAATAAAAATAAACAACAACTCCCACTAAATGAAAGTATCAAAAGATTCTAAGACACCCATACTGGAAACATGATTCTTAAAAACTCCCATGAAAGAGCCTTAGTAAGTGGATTTGCCAGCATCTTATCAATAGTGATATGTTGAATATCAATTTCCTCAGCAATGACCTTTTCTCTCACAAGTAAATATTTGATATCAATGTGCTTGGAGTTCCCAGACCTCTTATTATTCTTTGAGAAGAACACAGTAGAATTGTTGTCACACCACTTTTTTAAAGGCTTTGAAATCGAATCAACTACCTTGAGTTCAATAATCAAATTTCTGAGCCACATAGCCTGTTTGGTTGCCTTATAAAGTGCCACAAACTCTGCTTGCATGGTGGAAGATGCTAGTATAGTTTGTTTTGCACTCCTCCATGAAACAGCTCCACCTTCTATCATAAAAATATATCCTGAAGTGGACCACCAAAATCTGAGTCAAAAAATCTTGTTATCTCTAGATTTTCACTAGCACTATAAATAAGGTTGAAGTCTTCCGTTCGCTGTAAATATCGCATAACCTTTTTTGTTGCAGTCCAGTGAGCCTCACCAGTATTTGACTGAAACCTTCCAAGTACGCTAACTACAAAAGCAATATCTAGATGAGTACATACTTGTGCATACATCAAGCTCCCTACAGCAGAAGCATATGGTTTATCATTCATCTGTGTTTGTTCCAAGTCATTCTTTGGACATTGATCCTTGTTTAGTTTGTCCACTTTGCTAATGGGTGCATCACCTCCTGAGCACTTCGACATACTAAACCTCTTAAGAGCTCTGTCAATATAAGCCTGTTGAGACAATCCAAGAAGTCCTCGACTCCTAACCCGACTGATCTCAATACCAAGGACATACTTTGCTTCACCCATGTCTTTCATTTCAAAATTCTCTGAGAGAAATTTCTTGGTTTCATAAAGTAAGTTTGTGCTATTACTTGCCAAAAGGATATCATCCACATATAGCCCCAAAATAATGAAACTGCTCCTATTGATTTTTAGGTAGATATCTATGGGGTTCTCTATGAAACCAAAGAAGTAATTACTTGATCAAACTTTAGATACCAATGTCTAGAAGCTTGTTTTAAGCCATAGAGAGACTTCCTCAACTTGTAGACTAGATGTTCTTTACCCTTCTCCTCAAAACCTACTGATTGCTTCATAAAAACTTGTTCTATAAGGTCACCATTCAAAAAAACTGTTTTCACATCCATTTGGTGCAACTCCAAATTGTAATGGGCGATAATGGCCATAATGACTCTAAATGAATCTTTTGAAGAGACTGGTGAAAAAGTTTCATTGTAGTCAACTCCTTCTCATTTGTGTAAAACCTTTAGCAACTAACCTCGCCTTGTAACACTCCACCCTGCCTTGTGAGTCTGACTTGGTCTTAAACACCCATTTGCATACAATAGCTTTATAATTTTGAGGTAGTTCTACAAGATCCCATACACCATTATGACTAATGGACTTCAGTTCCTCTTTCATTGCTTCCAACCATTTGTCTGCTTTACAGTGATTAATTGCCTGTTGAAAATTGATTGGGTCCTCTTCTCCACCTATATCATATATTCGCATTCATTCAGATAGACCAGATAATCTGAACTCAATGGAGTTTTGCGAGTCCTGGAGGACCTTCTAAGTGGTTGAGCTGTAGGAACTTCTGCATTCACTTCCACTTCTTTAGTAGGAACTTTTGTATCAAGAGGATTATCTTCCATGGTTGAAGGGGATTCACTAGGTATGTCTTCAAGAGGTGGTGGTCTGTAGGCAGTTGGGGTTGAAGCAAGGGCGATGACTTGCTCATCAAACACGAGGTTCCGAGGATTAGAAGAATCTCCACAAGACTCGAAAAATTCAGCATGGATGGTTTCAATAATATTCCTTCCAGAACCAGGGCCGTAGAATCTGTAAACTTTCGATCTTTCTGGGTACCCTACAAAATGGCAGCTCACTGTCCTTGGATCCCAGACCTTCTGATGAGCATTATAAATTTTGGCTTCAGCTTGATAGCCCCAAATTCGCAAGTGTCGAAGGCTTGGCTTTCTTCCAACCCAGAGTTCATATGGAGTCTTGCATACTGTTTTACTTGGCACCCTATTCAAAACATAAGTAGCAGTCTTGAGTGCCTCACCCCATAATGAGTCTGGTAGAGCAGAGTTGCTCATCATAGATCTGACCATGTCCTTCAGAGTTCTATTTCTCCTTTCTACAACACCATTTTGTTGAGGAAAGCCTGGCATAGAATATTGACAAATTATTCCATGTTCTTGAAGGAAAAGGGCAAAAGGTCCTAGTTGTTGTTCAGTGTCTCCACTCCTTCCATAATATTCTCCACCCCTATCAGATCTGATAGTTTATATTTTCTTCAAATGGAAGAGCTCAACCTCAGCCTTGAAAATTTTAAAGCAGTCCAAAACAGTAGACTTTTCATAAATGAGGTAAATGAATCAATATCCCGACCAATCATCTATAAAAGTTAAGAAGTATCGATTGCCACTTAGAGTGGGTACAGGAAAAGGACCACAAATGTCAGTATGGATTAAATCCAACATTGATGTGCTACGAGTGGCTTCTTTCTTTCTACTAATGGTCATTTTGCCCTTGGTGCAGTCAATACAGGTTCCCAATTCTTGTCAGGAATTTCTAGTATCCCTTGTTTCACTATTTTGTCAATCCTCTTCTTTGCAATGGGGCCTAACCTTCTATGCCAAATAGTTGTTGAATTCCCATTGTCAAGCCTTCTCTTTATCCCAACATTTACCCAAGACTCTTCATAGTTAAGTCTATACATATTATCAATTATATGGCCAGAACCATAGACTACTGAATCTTTCAAAATAGAAAAACCATTGCCATTAAAATTGATGGAAAAACCGTCTTGGGCCAACTTGGCTACAGAAATAAGATTTCTTCTCATGGTGGGAATGCAAACTACATTTTTCAATATAATAGAAGTTTCAGAATTCAAAACTAGCCTAATATCTCCAATGGTTTCTACTGCTACCCGTTCTCCATTTCCCATGAACACATTCACTTCATCCTTGCTGGGTCTCTGTCTTCTTAGCAACCCCTGCAAGGAATGAGTGATGTGAATTGAAGAACCGAAATCTAACCACCATGAGTTTATGGGAACATCTATTAAACAAGATTCAAAACAGACTAGTGAAGAATTCATACAAGATTTCCCCTTCTCTAGAAAAGCCTTCCTTTTGTAACAATCTTTCTTGAAATGGCTTGGTTTCTTACACCAGTGATAGATGAACTCAATATCCTTTTTCTGGAAATTTGCTCCTTTGAAATCCTTCCCTTTATTGAAATCATTTCCTTTCTTGAAATCCTTTTTTTGTGGGTTGATGAACTTCTTGTTGGACTTAGAGGAGAGACCCTCTTATAAACAAGATTGGCAGTCTCTACCTTGTTTCTTTTAAGGTTATTTTGCTCTTGAGTTACTATAGGAACTACTTGATCCAAGCTCCATTTTTTATCAAACAAGACATTATAGGTGGACTTCAGATGACTATAAGGTTGAGGGAGTGAATCCGAGATAATGTTTACCAAAAAATCATCATCAAAATTTATACCTAGGCCATTGATCTGATTTCCCAAAAGTATCAAACTTAGTATATCGTCTCTAACATTACCTTCCCCAGTGAACTTGGTAGTGGTAAGAGTAGAAATCAAATTTCCCAACTAAATTTTCTTAAAAGAGCCAAACTTGGCCTTGATGGCATCTAGGAATTCTTTTATAGTTTCCTTTTGCCCTACACTATTCCTAGTGCTTTATGGGATAGCTGACTTCATTACTGCTAGGGCCTTTTTGTTTGTCTTATTCCAAAGGATCGGTTCGTTTTTCTGTGCAGGAGTGGGATTTGTAGTTTCAACTGGCTTAGGTTCTGTGAGGCATATGTCCCATTCTCTTAAACACAAGTAGACTTCTAAATCTTCTTCCCACCTTTTGAAATTATCTCCGGTGAGTTTTGGAATATCCTAGAAAATGGAAAACATCTTGATGGTACTGTAGATGACATATATAATTATCAAAAATCAATTTTAGGCATGCATTTAATAATAATGACAAAATATACATTGTCAAATAGAAAAAATTACCATCATACTAGTAAAAGTTACTAATTGTTACTACATTTCAACCTTTGGGTTGAGAATACACTAGTCCCCTTACAACTTGCAATTACTGTGAAATATTCGACTTTGAAGGTGCCATCACCTTTGGGTTAATAATATTTCTACATCATCATATTCCTTTAAAACATGTGCATAATCATACTTTGATGATGACACCTTTGGGTGAACATCATCAATCTACTACAATAATTATATATACCTTGGATCACAAAATATCATGATAAAAACTATATTTTACCACTTTGGTGGGTTTATATAATTTATCATAACATTATGCAATCCCATTTGCAGTAATTTATAATGGGATTCTTTCAAAGAAAAAAAAATATGCACATCCAATGTAAATTGTTTCCATATTCTAGAAATTTTTTTATAACAAAAAAGATAAATAGAAATATTTGGCATTTTTTTTTTAATGCCAAAGGGGGTTGGGCCGGTGGCTTCAAGCACCCGCCCACATGCCCGGTAGGTCTCTGGAATCAGAGATCTGCCAAAACATAATTTTATTTATTTATTTATTTTTTGTGAAGAAACCTTTCTGCGCGCACTGGTGCAGCCGTATGCACGTGCACGCTTGCTGCATTCGTGCTCCGCGCGCAGTGAGCCCACATAGCTTCAAAAATCGTTTTTTTTTTTTCTTTCTTTCCTCTTGCCCTCTCTCAACAAAAACTATATCATTATGATCCTTTTATTTTTTTAATCCCAAAAATAAAATCAAATTAACAGATGATCTAAGGTTTCAATTAAACCTGGATTTCCCATTAGATCCAATCCAAAATAAAATCAAATTAACAGATGATCTAGGGTTTCAATTAAACCCTGGATTTCCCATTTGATTCTATTCAAAATAAAATCAACATAACACCCATCTAATCGCACAATAGAAATCAAGAATTCATAACCTCTATATTTATTATAGAAAATAGCTCTAATACCAATTGTTGGATCTATATTGTTCCTATAATAATTAAAGCATAGTTATTATTATGAATATAATCATGGAAGCGTAAAAATAAATACATGTAGTGAGTTCTTGTTATAGATCTTTCTTTTGCTCTCCTTAAATCTTCCGTAGTCTTTCACTCATTGGAATCATTCGTTTGAGTGTATCTGGAAACAACCTCAAACCCAAATATATCGTGTGATAGCTACGGGGACTTAAGAAGTTATTTATAATATAAAACTCTAACATTTAACCACTCCCACAATAGTAAAGATCAATAATACCCTGAATGAATATGGCCCAGATAAAGGGACTAGTGTTAGTTAAGCCCACAAAACCCAACAGATATTATAATTGGAGTGAATCCCATATCAGATTCTTTCACCTTACCTTTCTTGAGTTGTAATTTATGGTTCTAGATTTTCACACTTAAATGTTTACCAAAAATTAGATTTTCAAACTTAAATGATTAGCTTGCTCCTTACACCTATAAGAAGGGAACATGAAACAAATACTCCACATGAGCATTCCAGGATTTGCTAGTTGGCTATCATATTTTTGACAAGCTAGTTGTTGAAGGTTCAGTAATGGAGAAGGTTTCTTTCATCTCATTTGTAATCATTGCTATCTTTGTCTTCTCAGGTTTGTTCTATGATTTTATTCGTTTTCGAATTTGTCTCTGTGGTTTTGCAATTGTAGAGTGACGTTTCAATTCATTTTATTTGGATGTTGTTGTTTGTTACAGATCCATCGATGATAATGATGACAGATGCGCAATGCCCGAAAATTCCATTGGACCCTTCGAATTGCAACCTCGCAAAATGTCGAGCAGATTGCGAAAAGCAATTTCCGGGTAGTTTTGGAGTTTGTGTGGTGGATGGAGGAAATTATCTTCAACCCAAATATAAATGTCAGTGCAACTGCTAAGACTTTTATTGTAGGTTGCAAGTCAACCATAAAATCAGTAAATAAATTGTTCATTTTACGAACAAATAAATAAAGTATTTGGGAACAAGATTTCAGTACAAATTATGTGCCAAATTTGCCCAATTCGGCATTATAGAAGCATAAAAAATGCATTCTATGCCGAATTGGGAAATTTACATACAACCCCTTATGCTCTCTCATTCCTGTTTTCATTTTTTTTTCAAAAATCTTGAGTATGATATTTTTTTTTTTCAATTTTTTCTCAAAAATCTTGAGTATGATGGTTTTCCTAGGGATGTAAATGGATCGAATTTGGCAATATCCGAATTTGAATCTGATTTTTTTTTTTTTTTAATTTTTGGATCTGAGGTTCATCGAGCTAGCCACGATTACATCCTCAAGGTAGCTTTTTATATTAATGCAGAAATTAAATGTTTACTTATATATGCCGCCGAGTGGGTACGAACCCACGACCTCCCCGTGGGAGGGCGGGTCTTTTATAGCTAGACTAATCCCTCATTGGCATTATTTGAATTTTTGAATCCGATATCCGTTGGATGGGTAAATTTATGTTCAAATTCAAATTTGTTTAGTTCATTAGATTTTTGAATAATATCCGATCCGAATTCAAAGTAGTTTGATGCATAAAAATATCGGAATCCGAATAGGGTTTTAAACTCATTCTTGAGTGTGGGGTCTAATTAATGTAATGCTTTATTGGTAGTTACATGTAATTAGTTTATATTAATGAATATTAATGAAGAGTATCCATTGGATACAGATATCGGATATTGATAGTATTCGTCAAATATATAATAAAATTGGATAATATCTGACTTAAAATTGTCATGTCTGAATTAGAATCTGATTATTAATCAGATCATCAAATTCGAATCCAAATTAGAAAAAAATCGAATTCGGATGCTCTTAAACGAATTCTAATTAAATTCGTATTTTTGACTCTCCATTTACATCCCTAAGTTTTCCCTTATAAGTAGAGATTTAGAAGGAAAATTTCCCCAAAAGTCCAAGAATTTATTTGGTTAAACTAATTAACCAATATATTTGTGTTCCTATAAACTCTAGTTTTATGCTGCTTTTGAAACACTGTAGTATTTCATTAGATGGATTTTGGAGCTAGCAATAATGAAAGAGAAAAAGGGAGAACAATCAAAAGACTCTTAGACTAGTTTCTTACTCTAATTTTATGCCGCTTTTGAAACACTTTGTAGTGTTTCATTAGATGGATTTTGGAGCTAGCAATAATGAAAGAAAAAGGGACAACAATCAAAGACTCTTAGACTAGTTATTTATATATATATATATATATATATATATATATATATCCATGCTATTATATAAAAGCATGTACTCTTCTTTCGTGTTAAATCATTTCTGGGTAATTTTCATATGGACCCCCTAAGGTTTTACCTATATCATTTTTAATACAAATAAATAGACACTTTGCATCTGCCTCCCATGAGGTATCCAATAAGACCAATTAAGGACAAATTGTGATTTTAATGACCAAAAGACCCTTACATCTATTCTACCGTAATATTTGCATCATGTCTTCTCAATTAAATCCAACGGTGAAAATCAAAAGAGTGGGGCAAATTAAAATCCTATGAAAATACCCTACTCTTTTGAATTTCACCGTTGGATTTAATTGAGAAGACATGATGCAAATATTACGGTAGAATAGATGTAATTGGTCGACCATTAAAATCCTATGAAAATACCCTACTCTACATATCGTTCGACCAAACGAGCACTGAAAGGTTAGTTTCGGACCAAATCTTCAATTCTGCCCATTATTAACAAGTCTTGGTCGACTACCTTGGTCGACTGACCCAGTCAACCAAGAGACGGTAACATCCCTGTACTTGGCCGAATTGCTTCGTTTGACCTCCGATTCGATTGTTTTCTTCTCTGATGTTACTTGTATGTTGTCAAGGGTACCAACACTGACTTTTGGGCTATTCTAAGTGATATTTGGGATTAGTTTTTGACTCGATTAAGGTAAGGATGGTTATCTCCATAAACACATAGGCTATGAACTTATTTTTTTGTGTTTATACTTAGTGAACATGGTCTCTTTATTACTTTTGAACATCATAGGACTGTTATACATGTTTTAGAATAGTAGTATTGTGATTTCATATATTCTTGTTATAATGATTAATTATTGTCAGTTATACTTATGATGAATCATTTCAATATTATGACTGAACTTCTGTTATGATGATGTATCAAATGTATGTGAGATGTTGGACTTGAGTATGTGGTTGCTTAGGTATAACTTGGGATTGGGGAGTGTTCTATTGACACTTCTGTCCTTGGGCATCGGAGGGAATAGTATGGGATGTTCTCCGAAGGTGCCCATCGACACTTTCCTGGGTTATTGGATGACATACATAGGATTGTCTAGGTGTATGGCTAGGACTAATCCTTGTTGTATCAGACCCGAATTGGAAGGGTATTGAGACCGAACGACCCGTGGTAGAGTATGGTTGATGGGCGCTCAAGACCGGTAACCACTTCGTGAGAGGACTTAAACCATACTGGATACCCGAAAGGGGCCATTTATTGGTAGGGTTGCAAATGGATAGACCTGAGCTCACGGGTGCTCAAGA
Organism: Hakea prostrata; assembly: GCF_041222555.1. Lineage (NCBI taxonomy): Eukaryota > Viridiplantae > Streptophyta > Magnoliopsida > Proteales > Proteaceae > Hakea > Hakea prostrata. The sequence continues at coordinate 35,339,839 of NC_142609.1, forward strand.
CCGGTAACCAACCTGTGAGAGGACGTGAGAGCTTCCCGTTTACCATTTGTGGATGACCAATAGGGTTGATAAGTCCGTAGTCCGAGTTGGTCGGTGCCATAGGATACGCTGACTTTAGTGTGAAGGATACGGAACCGAGTTGGTCAGTGCCATAGGGAAAGTATCCGGATCTGACATGATACGACTGAGTAGATGACTTGCATTGGGCTAGGCTTCGCCGTGACATGCGCCAATACTTATATCAATGGTGATGTGAGAGAGTGGTGACTTAATCCCCAACCATGGTTTGATGAGGACTTTACCCAATTGCCCCGACAGACCCAAGATATCTTGTATGATTGAGGGGGAGTGACAAACGACCCAAAGAAGTATGGGCTATGGCTTAAAGCATGTTTACCTTAGAGACCAACATTCGTAGAGTTAGAACCATACTTGCATCATGTGTTTCATATCATATTGCATCATGTTATGGTTTGTATCATATGGCTTGTGTTTTATGGAATGACTACCTTGCTGAGTTCTTTTGAACTCACTCCTTTTTGCAACATATTTTGTTAGACTTTTTCTGCAGGTACTACTAGTATTGTTGACTGTGTGATCAATACTCTGAAGACCAAGTTGGTGACTCGTACCCACCTGGTGGCGGTGAATACGTTGATAAAGATTAGCAATCTGAGACTGATATTTGTCAGGAGCAGATGCGGCCTAGCCTAGTTTCTTATAATTTTGTTATTTAGAAAATATTGTATTAGTTAGAAGAAACTGTAATTTAGTTGTTTACCTTTCCTTTCCCTTTTTTTAAGAACTGGTTGTAACCTGCACCTTATCTTGATCTACCTTCCGTTGTTATTGTAGAATGGGTTTCCACGTCATTTCACATTTTGATTAATTATTTTATTAGTATCTTTCCGCACTCTGATGCTCTTTGTGATTCTTCTGAGATTCTTCCTTGACTTTTATTATTAAGTTATTTGAAAATTTTGATTTGTTCCTGCTTTTGATTAAATTATTGTGCTAAATGGATATGATTGTTCCTAAACTTGATCTTTTGGGCTGTGGATCACTCCACCGGGTAATCCAGATAGGGTACCCTTAGGGTGGATGTGACAATTACTGTTGCAAAATACTTTATAAGCTGAAGCAACCGTGAAGTTACCGAGATGAGGTTTGATCCCAAATAATGCTGTCTTGCTTCTTAGAAAGTGGGAGATGTATGTTGAATATTAGCTTGGCTATCTCCGGGCTCCACCAAATCAAGAACTAAATCATGTTTCTAGGTATTTGAATCATGATCAATGAAAGAAGATACCTTACTAGGAGCATTCTACGAGAGAGGATGAAGTTGATGTAGCATAAGCGATGGATGTATCTATCTATTAACCCATGGATCAATGTCATTGCCATCACCCACTTGATGAAAGATGTAACCCTTCAATAAATCTCTCACTTTAATGAGAGATTTCCAGCTCTAGGAAGAGGATTGGTTGGCAGTTGCTTGAAGAAAATCGTAGTTATGGAAATACTTCCCCTTCATAACTCTAAACCATGGAGAATCCTTACCTAAAATGAGGTCCCAAACTTTCTTAGCAATAAGTGCAAGATTAAATGCTTCCATATTTTTTATGTTGAGACCTCCAACTCTTTTAGGCTAACAGATGGTATTCCATCCAATGGTATGCATGTGTTTGATCTCACCACTAGACCAGAAAAAGTTTCTGTTGGCTGATTCGAGAGAGGTGATTACTTTCTTAGGAAGGATGAAGCATGACATGTAATGGCTTAGCATGGCTTGAGTAATCGATTGGATCAAAACTGATTTTCCAGCAGAGCTTAGAAGCTTTGCCTTCCATCCGTGTATTCTCTTATTGACTCTCTCTATAAGCCCCCAAACAGTATTGTTGCTTGAGCTTACCATTGAATAATGGGATACCCAAGTATAGATCAAGTTCAAAACTGGGAGTCATATTGAACTTTTCAGATATTTGTTTTTTGATTATGTTGGGAGTGCTCTTGCTGTAGTGTGCTCTTGTTTTTTGTATATTGAGAACTTGACCTGAAGCCATACAATACTTCTTGATGATCTTTTGGAAGTTTGATACTTCCCTATAATTAGCTTGGCCAAACAAGATGAGGTCATCAGCAAAAGCTAGGTGAGATAGACTTTCTCCCCCCTTACAGAGTTTAATTCCTTTAATTTTCTTTCTTAATCTAGCTTCTTCCAAATGACTGGATAGCACTTCAGCACATAATACAAACACATATATAAGAAGATAGAGGGTCCCCCTGCCTTAGACCCCTTTCGGGCTTGAAGAAATCAAATGAATTTCCATTGATAATGATCGAAAATTGTGGAGTAGTAATGCAAAACATAATCCATTGATCCAGTTTGATGGAAAACCATAAGCTTGAAGGACTTGTTCAATGAAAATCCACTCAAGCCTATCATATGCCTTACTCATATCAAGTTTGACAGCCATTATGCCTCTTTTCCCTTTCTTTCTTTGATTGATCTTATGCATGACTTCATGACCAATCAGGATGTTATCCTGAATATCTCTCCCCTTGATGAATCCATTTTGATTGAAGGATATGATTTTTGGAAGGATATCTTTGATCCTATTGACCATGATCTTGGTGATGACCTTATAGCTTACATTGCATAAGCTAATAGGTCTATAACCATTCACCGAGGAAGGGACATCAACTTTGGGGATAAGAGATATGAAAGTTTGATTGATAGTAGATGTGAAGGTGGCTGTACTAAAAAAGTTCTTGACATGATCAATGATCTTTTTTTTTTTTTGCAGATGTTCCAAGTAGCATGATAGAAACCAGTAGAAAATCCATCAGGTCCTGGAGCTTTTTGACTTGGAATACTGAATATGGTGTATTGAATTTCTCCATCAGTGACAGGGGAATTAAGAAAGTTGATGTGTTCTTTAGAGATCCTTCCTCTAATAGGGTCAAGATAAGAATCAACAAAGGTGGGTTTGGAGGATTTAAAGACAGATTTAAAATGAGAAATGAAGGCTGATTCAATGCTACTAGGATCAGTATGGAAGATTCCATTATAGTTTAGAGATATGATCCTATTTCGGATTCTTCTTTTCATGGTTGTGTGTAAAAATACATCGTATTTCTATCTCCAGATTGGAGCCATTGAACTCTAGATTTTTGAAACTATTTCTGATCAATTTGATTGAGAGTCAATCTAAGTGCTGCCAACAATTTGTTTTCAGTACATTCCCAATGTAAATCTCTAAGATGAGAAGGACATTTTATAAGGAGATCAATGTCCATTCTAATTTGAGATTCTATTTTATGTAGGTCTCCAATATGAGAGCAATTCCACTTTTTAAGATGCTGTTGGAGGTGGATAAGCTTTGAATGAAGAATATGAGATGGAGACCCCTTGAAATCAACTTTCCAATGCTTAGAAATGACATTTAAGAATGTAGGTTCAAGGGTCCAAAATTTTTCAAATCTGAAAGGTTTTTTGTTTTTGAGAATGGGAGGATCAACATGAAGAATCAGAGAAGCATGGTCTGATTTATTGACCGTAAGGTGTTGAGTGTAGGCTTCAGGAAACAAACTAATCCAAGAAGGGTTAGCCATGAATCTATCAAGGATGCCTTCAACTCTGCTTTTCCCTTTTTGTTTGTTGCACCAAGTGTATTTGGGACCATGGGCTTGGAGAGTACAAAGATTTGCTTCAAAAGAAAATTTTTGAAAATCAGTAGTTCTATGATTTTTTAAAGACAAACCTCCCAGCTTATCTTTACTAAATAGATAAGAGTTCCAGTCTCCCCCAAGAATCCATGCATGCTCCACAAATTGTGCTAAATTATGAAGAGTTAGCCATTGATATTTCCTAATGTTAGCATAGGCACTCAAGTAAAGGAAAGTCATGGTCCATTGAATGGAATTATAAGTAGCAACAGTGTGAATACACCACTCAGATGACCACAAAACATCAACATTGATATCAGTAGACCAGCAAAGTAAAAGACCCCCATCACCATGATGAGGTGGGACAGCAAGATGAGAATCAAAACCTAACTTCCTACAAAAGGTTCTAATGCAAACAGAAGAACTTTTAATTTCAAAAAGAAAAGCAAGCGATGGCCTCACATTTCTGATGTTGATTTTGATTTCCTTTTGTGTCGAGGATAGGCCAAGTCCTCGACAATTCAAATAATTGCAATCATTGCTTCTTGGATGGTAGTTGTCGGTCTGCCATCACCACCTCGGGAATCGGATTGCAGAATTTCTGTTTTTTCAGATCCAAACCAGTAATCTCAGAGCTTTCACCAATCTCTTTGATAGTGCATTTCTTTTGTAGGGAATGAGAGTGTTGTAGCTTTGAATCTGTGTGGAATCAGTATTCAAACATTGAGCGAGCATGTATGCTAGTATTTTTGTTGGTAACAGAGTTTGAATCTAGAGCAGTAACTGAAAGATTATGTTGTTGAACCTGTTGGAGCATCCAATGAAAGTGCTGAATGATTGGAGTAATATCTGGGGAAGAAGGATTGAGTGGAGTATTAGCTTGATTAGCAGATGGGGGGGGGGGCTAATGTAAGATTGGTTTGTGGCTGAGTATATGTAGTGGGTCGTGAAATAGAAAACTCCATCTCCTCGAATTCAGGGGTGTTATGAGTGATAGGCTGCTCTTGTGATTTGAAAGGCCGAATGATGTTGATTGGAATTGGATCATTCAAAGTGTGATAATGAGGGATTTCAAGGTTAAAGGTGTAGGTCATCCATAAAAAAGTCTTCAGAATACACAGTTGTCTTTCCTTGGTGTAAGAAGCTTCTATGGGTGGATTAGAAATGCCTTCAAGATCAGTGGGATTGAAAGGGATAGATCCAAGGAAAAGGTCATCATAGATTTTTTGGATTTCTCCCAATAAACTTGATCTTCTAGCAGGAATAGTAGGTTTAGGTAAAAGAAGCCTAAGGTTGTCTGCTTCCCTATTAGAAGAGATGGACTGAATCAACCTATCGGAAGTTTTAAAGGGACAATCACAAGCTTTGTGGCCAATTCTAATGCCGTTTTGGCAAATGTTTGAAGGAAGATACTCGAAGCTGAAGTAAATCACCTGATGCTTGTTTGGAGTAATCTCAAAAATCACTGATTTGACAAGATCAAGGTTCAGTGGGATGGCAATTCTAGCTGCTGGAAGATTGTTAGAAGCAACAAGACCATCGGGGTTTTCAATTTCAAAGACATGTCCAACTGTGGAGAATAGATCATGAAGGATCTCATTCTTATGTAAACTCTAGTGCAGGTTTGTGATTTGTACCCACATGATACCGAAAGGAAAGGGGGAAATGTTGGCTGGAATGGATTGATCCCAAGGTTGCCTGAAAACTACACGGTTCTTGTAATACCAAGGTTGAGAAAACAAAACCACATTCATATCTATAGCACGAGCAAATTTGATGATGAATCTATCAAGGGCTCCTTCAATGAGATGGAAACCATCGACTTTAACAGATTTAGATTTCCATCCTCCATGGACCATTTTCTGCAACTCAGAATAAGTAATGTGAATACCATAAGGAACCCACCCAATGATAGTAATTGAGGTCTTGCTGCACTTCATTGAGTTGTTGTGACGAAAGAGAGACTTTGTGAATATGGTGAACAGGAAGGTCTAATTTCGTAACAAAGTCAGCTGCTAATCTCTCATCTGAAGGGTCATTTGGGAGAAAATAGGAGAGAATCAGAGTGGAGGCGGGAGGAGGATTGAGCAGGGGATGGGTTTGCCATACTAGCCTTAGCCACAGAGTACTTAAACACAGTTTTACTAACACTAATCGTGTCGAACACCTAATGTAGGTTTCCTAAGGGATAAGGTAAACAAAACCATCTCCGAAGATATATAGACAAAGAGTAGAAGCAATAGCCAATGAATCTGGACGGGAAAAGAATCCATGGAGAGATTAGAAGATGAGAATTGCAGGAAAGTAGACCTAATGAAAGCCTATCGCCGCCAAGGGATGGTAGAGAGCAGCAAGTAGAGGGGAAGACGAAGAGTTTCCAGGAAGAAAATGAGATAAGGCTAACAGAAGAGGGAGGAATTTAGGGTAAATCATGCTCAAACATCATATCGAACCCTGCAAGCAAAAACATGCACAGATCGTCGCAAATAAATCAAGTTTCAAGAAAACATTTTGCATGCAACAAGTAAAAATGATTTGAAATAAATGCAGAAATAAACACAAGTGAAAAGCAGCAACCAGCGATCAAAATAATGAAAAGAAATTATGCTGTTAAAATTGGGGAAAACCAGAGGAAAGGAGAGAGAAGCACTAACCTCGAACAAAGTGGATCCATAGCTAGTGGGGAAAAGGTAACAAGATCCCTACCTAGCAGAAGAGTTTCAGGTGAAGAGAAATGTTCTCGATCCGAAAGAGATCAAGGCAAGTCATAACAGAGAGCACTAGAAATGAACAAAAAGGTCTCGATCATAGCTGAAATTGCTACCAGGAGGGAAATCCAACCACCACAATTAGCCAACTCGCCGATTGCGAAATCCAGATTTTCGAGCTCAGGAAAAGAGGAAAGACATAAGAACATGCAGAATCATACCCATAAAGACCAAAAGATATCTCAAACGATCTCCATGAAGAAGAAAAACATGAACCCAACTCCACGAAACCCTATTTTTCCCTCTCGTTTCCTCCGCTACTATCAACCCATGCATAATCAATGTCATCTATTTGAAAGAAGTTTAGTTCCCAAAAAAAAAAAAAAAATCATAGTGTGAAGAGTAATATTGTGTTTCCCATAATAGGTTTGTCATTAGATAAAATTCAAGCTTGTTGAGCAATTAATTATTTAATGGGCCGGTTATGTGGGTTGATATCCATTACAATTTTAAGAATTATAATCATGGGTTTGAGCTAGTCCATTATCCAATTTGTATGGGCCTACATTAACTGGTATTTATTAGTAAATTTCTATAACTAGTACTTAATGGCTAAGCTACAAAACCTTGGTTTCTTAAATGTATAAGAGTTTTTTTTTTTTTTTTTGGGGGGGGGGGGGGGGGGGGGGCTGTGTAATCTTAGAGTCCAAATCCTTTGCAACTAGGCAGAGTCTTCGTCTGTGTGTCTGCCCACTGGATGCGCTGCCGATGATACCAACCATGGTTGCTTGGTACTACAGCTAGGGCATCCAGCAGGTGGATGCACGGACCCACGCTTTGCCTGGACATAGAGGATTTGTGTTAGTAATGTTGATTGGTGCATCTGGTTTTTTGGACTAGCTAAAAAAATGAATAACATAGAAATATGTAAACCAAAGCTAATGATGCTCTAATTATATGTTAAAAGCAAGTCATTTTTGACTTCACAACAAGGAAATTTACTTTGTTGTAAACCGAAGCTCTTTTTTAGGGTTGGAAGTTTGGTCATGATGTAACATTTCCCCTTTTTAGCGATGAAGGGTTAACCTGGGAACCGGTGGGGTCTGACAAGTCAAGAGCGACCTTTAAGTTTAGAATCCATTCCAAGAATAGATCAGACTTAGAGACCTAGTAAAAGGGAGGAAGGAAACCATGGAATATGGGGGAGAGAGTATTAAATATGATTAGGGTAACAGTAGCCACCAAAGGCCCAATATGAGATTGTTGGACCAGCCAATTGATGTACTGACCGCCGGACCCAGCTAGTCGATGATAAAATGGTAAAATGAAATTGTAAATTTGAGGCCGTCTACCCTAGAAATAACCCTAATGCAAAGGGAAGTCTTCATTTCATGAAAAACCCTGTCAAACAGTAGCTTGAGGGAGAAGGGAAAGAAGAGCTATAAGACCAAGGGTTGGCGAGACTTATCGAAGGTTGAAGCTTGTGTATTCTATTGAGAAAACACTAGTACAAGGTGAATCTCATTGTCCCCTACCTATCTATGTAAGTTTCATGACATTTGGTTAAGTATGGGTTATTTGGTGGAACCACCAATGCAAGGGAATGGGAAAAACAAAGGGGTTTTTCCTATTAATAGTTTATGCATGTTCCAAGGCCTTAGAGTAAACTATAGAAATGGATAAAATGGAGATTTAGTTAGGATGGTGAAAGATTGGGTTTGAAACCCCGAAGTTGGGTGAAATGGAACCCAAGTTGAGGAATAGAATAGTGGGCTAATTTACCAAGAAATTAAAAAAAAAAGGGTCTTTGGGTGAGGGACATTTGCTGGAAGCTTACTAGAACTGGGGGGAGAAGAAGACCCAAATTTCAGTCTGGTTTTCCTCCTGGAGACCCTCCAATCAATACAACAATTGTCCGCTGAGGATGTTGTATTTACCATGGTGTTGACAAGGGGTGACTTGAGGCTAAATATTAGGAGAACTTTGGGAGATGGATATTCCTACATAGACACTAACATGTGTATGTCGGAATATAACAACCCAACTAGGAACCGCAAATGGATTGAATAGGAAATCCATACAAGGTGAGGAGAAAATGAATGTTAGACTTAGGATGCTATTTATATAATTGATTGCCATGATTGTTATGTATGATGTGATATGAATGTGTTACTATGTATGACATAATTGCATAAATCCATAATATAACATGTGGGTCCTACACACAAACACACACACTATGCTTGTCTATTAATGTTTTACTTATCCTTATCTTAATGCTATAGATCAATGTAGATGATCAAGGGTAAATGGGGAACCATATCCTTATATATGACGAGGGTGGTGGCTATGGCCATTGCCTCCGAACACTCATGCATACTTGCATATACATCTATGACCCTATGGTTGCACTGGGTCAAGACTCATCCTAGCGTGCAAGCAACCTATCAACAGGGGTATTGAGGTTGGCAAACCTTGGTATGGAGTAGTGATACTTGTGGTCGCCCAATAGACAAGCCATAAGGAGACATTGGGTACCCTAGCATGCCATTCATGTCACTACCAAGATAGCAGGGCTTTAAGTGGTGGCCTAGGTGTTGGGGTGTATGTCCAAGATAGCAGGTTGCTTGAGGATATGCATTCCTAGAATGGTGAGGGGAGCCAGGCCAAGATAGCAGGTTGCTTGAGGGTGGTTTTCCTGATCTCAATGTGATCCAGCGTACCTGGATCGACACATGTGATAATCACAGCAGAAATCCCATCGGGATTTGATCTTGGTATATAAAAGGAGGTTATGCCACAAACCCTGCAGAATGTGTGTTTCGCGGTATGCGTGTCAAAGGTGTATGTTGTGAGAAACTCCTTGGAATCTCCTAACAGTTCAAAAAAGGTGGCAGGAACTACGAAGCTGGTGATGCCTCTCATGCTGCAGTCAGAACAGTTGCACTTCCAAGCAACAACAATTCTTGGTGCTACCACTTTCCATCTCACATGTTTGCAGTGACATCCTCCATTGTGAACCACTTTCTCAAAATCCATTGCTGAACAGTCCCACAGTCCACGTAGAAGCGATGTATGTTTAGTAGCTATAATCAGACTGAAAGTTCAAACAAAGCTATAAATAAGCATTGGCAAAAACAATTACATAGTTTAAGAATCCATCAGGGGGCTAATTTGAAGATGGGTTTGGTAGTTGATTCATCAGTAGGGTATGTAAATGGTGCTAGTTGGAACATATTGATTCTTTTCATGTCTTTTGGTTTGTTGGGAATTTTCCAAGGTACTAAGAGGTTGTATTTTTGCAGACCTAACTCTTTTCCTCTATCAATGAAACAACAGAATACCATTCACCTTTCTAAGAACACCAAATATGAAATCTCCAACCAGGGTCAAAAGAATATGTGTATGGCTCAAAAAACAAAGGAAGGGAAGTCATGAAAGCTAAATAGCAGTTTTCAGATAGTTTCAGCCTTTCTGGTTAAAAGGAAAATCTTCAAACTAAAACCATTTATGAGCTTTCACCAATTCAATAGATATACACATCCAAATGAGAAATCAAAACGAATGAGATTCAATATTTAAAGATTGAAATTTTGGTGCAAATTAATCCAACTACCAAGTAGATCAACTTACATCACTGAAGTGGGCTGTTGGATCTTCTCGTACCACTCTGCCGCTCCCCAAGTTGCTTTGCAAGCGATCAGAACCCAGAAGCAGAGTATAAAATCAAGTGTACAACGAACAACTCACAAAAAGGTGAAGATAAAAGAAATAAAGAGACGTGGTAGGATCATCCAATCAAAACGAAGCGAGATCATACAGGGGCATTGTGTCATATTTCTTAATCAGATATGATGGAAACCCTATTCCACCGAATGCAACTAATCATTGCACGCTTGGGAGTGGTGGAGATGCGGGGTATCGAACCCCGTACCTCTCGCATGCAAAGCGAGCGCTCTACCATGTGAGCTACATCCCCATTGATGGTGTTTGTTTCCCTATCCCTACTAATACTCATGTTATGCAAGAAAAAGAACGTATAGAAATAGTTAAACATCCCATAACGAAAGCAAAAATTCCATGCAAAGCAAAATTGCTATTGGTGAATTTCCATTAAGAAATTAAAAGTCATTCCACGTTGTAGAAAACCCAACACCCACTCTATAGAAATCAAGAATCCAAATAGTAAGTAATAACGTAGAGACTACAAGTTCATTCATCAAGCTCCACCGGATGGTACACCATACAAATTCTCAAACCAAAAACCCTTTTAAATTACATCTTGTACTATGATTCATTGCCTTAAAATTGGGTTCTTATACTATGAAATTGTAGATTTTTTTTTCCCTTTTATGCAACCGTCTCTTTTTTTGATTGGTGTTTAGTTTGATATGGAAAAGAAATACCTCTGAATTGTTAAGTATTTATCAATTTAAACAAACTTAATACATTCAATTAGACATTCATATGTAATTATTTTGTAGAGAGAGCAATTTTGTAGCTCACTCTCTAGCTAGGGAAGGTCTTTTGCCGAAAAGCACGACAAGTTGGCCATCTTCCCACCCCTGGTTGATTTCTCATTGTAATCAACCTGTGCGCTCTTCGCCTTCTTTAAAATAAAGTCCTATTTACAAAGAAAAAAAAAAGAGAGGAGGTTGAAACTCTCTCATTCTTAGAGGTTACATTGGATACAAACTCCTCTTTGCTATAATACTACTGCAAAGTCAATTTAAACATTTAAGTTTTATTAATTAATTAAATTGAAATCGATTTTCGCTGAAATGCAAAAGGAAAGAAAACACGTCAGTAGGACAGAATAATGCAACCTCCACAATTCATGCATTTGGATCTGCCATCGAGAGGTTCTTTCTATTACAATACTATTTTCAGTAATCAATTGATGATCTAAAGAAGACCATCTGAGTGAATTTATAGAATAGAGATTTCATCTTAATAGACACGTGTCTTTACATTTCAACAAAACAGAGTATACATGTATCTTATTTATCTCTAATACCCTCCCTCAAAGTCAAGGGGCTTTCAAGAAGCTTGAGTTTGGAGCGAAGAAGAAGAAACCGAGGAGCGGATAGAGACTTGGTAAGAAGATCAGCCAATTGATCAATAGTGAAAATATATCGAACCAACAAAACCTTCTTTGCCACTTTATCTCTAACAAAATGAAAATCAACTTCGATATATTTAGTCTAAGCATGAAAGACCGGGTTGGCCGAGAGATAGGTGGCCCCAATATTATCACACCATAATGTAGGAGGCTTTGTTTGAGGAATGCCTAACTCCGCAAGAAGAGACTGAATCCATGTAATTTCTGTGGTGGCAAGAGCAAGAGCACGATATTCATTCTCCATACTCGATCGCGCAATAGTAGACTGTTTTCGGGATTGCCAAGAGATTAAATTGGAACCCAAGAATATAAGATACCCTCCCTGAGACTTACGATCATCTGGGCATCCTGCCCAATCAGCCTCAATATAAGCCGTGATAGAAGAGAAGGAGGATGGTGAAATATGTAATCCAAATAGAATAGTTCTTTTGAGATATCTAAGAAGACGCTTGAGCAATCCAATGATCTTCTGTTGGTGCAGATAAAAATTGCATTATTTGCTGACCGAAAATGAAAGATCCGGTCTAGTAATTGTAACATATTGTAGACCACCCATAAGACTTCGATACATAGTTGTATCAGTCAAGAGTTTACCACCATCTTTCGATAAATGAATAGAAGATTACATGGGTGTGGTAATAGGCTTGGCATCTTGTAAGGCAGCTATACAAAGCAACCCAGAGATATATTTATGTTGTGAGAGGAGAATTCTTGATGTCAGAGGAATCATTTCAACATTAAGAAAGAATCTACCAAGACCCAAATCTTTGAGAGCAAATTCAGAAGACAACAACTTAAGAAGGTCATCAATGGCGAGAGAAGAGGGTCCGGTGATCAAAATATCATCAACATAAACCAATACAAACAGAGAATCGGTGGGATGACGCCGAATAAAGAGAGAAGAATCTGTCTTGGACCCTTCAAAGCCAAGAGTAATCAAGTAAGAACTTAATCGTTGAAACCAGGCACAGGGTGCTTGTTTGAGTCCATACAATGATCTTTGCAATTTACATACATAAGTTGAAAAGTGTGAATCAACATAGCCTAGCGGTTGGTTCATGTAGACATCCTCAAAAATAGTGCCATTTAAAAAGGCATTATTTACATCTAATTGATGTACCTTCCAAGTTTGGGAAACTGCCAAAGAAAGAATATTAATATGTATGGTAGTTGGTTTTATGACAGGACTAAACGTTTCTTTGTAATCTAAACCATACTCTTGAGTATAGCCCTTTGCAACGAGACGGGCTTTATGCCTTTCAATTGACCCATCGAATTTCCTTTTAATTCTAAAAAGCCATTTACACCCAATTATCTTTCTATCAGCGGGTGGAGGAGAGAATCCAAGTATTGTTGGCTATTAAAGCATTAAATTCGTTGTCCATGGCTTGTCGCCAAACAACAAATTTAGAAGCTTGAATGTAATTTGAAGGTTCCAAATTAGAAAGTCCATTAGCCATTAGAGCAAGAGGTAGTGGATACTTTGTAGCATAAAAGCTTTTTGGAACTTTAATGATACGGGTTCCATCTTGGGAGGGTGTGACCATTGGATGATGACGAGCAACAAAAAAATTAGTAGAAGACACTGGAACAGCTTCGTTCTCAGTACTAGGTGACCCAACAATCTGTGAAGTATTTGTAGCACTTGTTGACACACGTGAGGAGCCATTTTCATTTCCATTATCAGAAAATCCAACATTAAGTGTACGTGGAGGCCCATTACCATCAATACAAGCTGACCCAAAATTAGGTATAGTTGCCTCAGTGTGTTGATTAATGACATTCCCATTGGAAAGAGAACAGGGCAGTGGCTCATTAGCAATAGGTAATGCATTTGTATGTGACAGATTAACAACCTCTGTTCTAATCAGTGTAGGAGCAACAGCAGGGACAGCATTCCCATTAGAAAGAGAACAGGGTAGTGGCTCATTAGCAACAAGCAATGCATTTGTATGTGACAAATTAGCAACCTCTGTTCTAATATGTGTAGGAGCAACAACAGGGACAGCATTTTGTGGCTGATCATGAAGTAAAAATCCAGTAGAGTGTAATCCAGGTTTGTCATGAAAAGAACCTGTAACCCTGAGTCATGTATAACATGCTGCCCAGATTCACCACTATTAAGAACAACAGAGGAAGGAAATAATATAGGAAATGAGGGGGAGACTGAAGGAGTAGAAAATGAAGAAGTGTGAGACTGAAAAGGAAACAATGATTCATCAAAGGCAACATGCCTAGAAACAAAAATTTTACCAGTAGCAAGATGAAAACACTAATAGCCATGATGTTTTGGGCTATAGCCAATAAAAACACATGAAGCAGATCTATAGTCCAGTTATGCTTGTGAAAGGGTCTTAAGAATGGGTAGCAACAACAACCAAAACACGAAGAAAGGAACGGACAGAAACAAGCGAAGAAGGAGAGCAAAGTGAAGAAAAGAGGGAACAAAAAAAAGCGAAAAGGCACCAAACAAGGACCCGACGCAAAAAAGCCAACAATGCAGCCGAACCACCAGCCGAGGAAGGACAGAAGAGAGGAACACAGAACAGAAACGGAAAACAGAAACCCCACCCAGGATGAAAGCAAAGGGAGAAGCGAGAAGAAGACGAAACACAAAAGCGACAGAGAAGAAAACGAAGGAGAAAACACAACAAAACCACAGCCCGAGGAGGCCAGGAAACACAAGGAAGAGGTGGAGGAAACAAGAAGAAGGGGGGGGAAGGGGAGGAGAACGGAGAGGAACACAACAGAAAGAACCGCAAAGGAGAGAAGCACGAGGCACAAGGCGAGAGAGGCGGACAAAAACACAACAAAACCAAACAGGAACGGGGGAGACCCAAAGGAAGACCGGACCCCAAAGCCGAGAACAAGAAGAACACGGAAACCGCACGGGCGGAGCCACAAGCGCACGGGCCAGGCACAGGCCAAAAGGAAAAAGGAAGGACGGCGGGCAAGCAAAGGAAGCAGAGGCTACCCCCCGGGCGACCAGAAGAGAAGGGGAGGGCCAAGCAACAAGCAAGCAGAGAACAAAAACAACCGCAAAGGAGGAGCCACGGGGACAGAGGGGACAAAGAAAACCGAGGAACCAGGGCAGAAAGAACCAGCGAACCGAGCATGAAACCGTCACCACTATTAAGAACAACAAGGAAGGAAGTAGTAAAGGAAATGAGGGGGAGCGAAGGAGTAGAAAATGAAGAAGTGTGAGACCGAGAAGGAAACAATGATTCATCAAAGGCAACATGCCTAGAAACAAAAATTTTACCGTAGCAGATGAAAACACAAGCCAGATGTTTTGGGCATAGCCAATAAAAACACATGAAGCGATCTATAGTCAGTTTATGCTTGTTAAAGGGTCTTAAGAATGGGTAGCAACAACAACGAAAAACACGAAGAAAGGTGTAATCTTGGATTCTATGAAACAAGCGAAAGAATGGAGAGTCAAAGTGTAATGCAGGAGAGGGCAATCTATTTAAAATAAAAATCGCAGAAGAAAAGGTATCAACCTAAAATTTCATAGGTAAACCTGACTGAGCAAGTAAAGATAGTCCTATTTCTACAATTTTCTATGCTTACGCTCAACTCTACCATTTTGTTCTGAGGTATATGGACATGATAGACGATGTTGAATACCACATTGAACAAGAAACTTGGAAAAACTTTGAAATTCCCCACCCCAGTCAGATGGAAAAGCTTTAATAGTTGCAAAGAACTTTTTTTCAGCAAGAAGTTTAAAGACTTGAAACACATTAAATGCTTCAGATTGATGAGATATTGTATATAACCAGGTAAAGCGAGTAAAATCATCAACAAAACTCACATACACAAGTTGAAGAGGTGTTGTAGTATGTGTAATACAAGAATGAAAAGGTAGCTTGTGGGATTTACCAAGCTGACAAGAACTACACAAATTTAAAGAATGAGCACCAGAACATGGAAGATCAAATTGAGAAACAACCTTATTAACAGTAGCATAACTGGCATGTCCTAAACGTAAGTGCCATACATCAGTAGAAGCTCTTACAGCTGAAAAAGCAACAATGGAATTAGAAGAAAACTGCTCCACAGGAAGATGATAAACTCCATCTTTAAGAGGCCCTGTTACCAGGATACGACCCGAGAAGCTATCCTTTAATATGGAAGGTAGAATCATGAAATTCAAAGAAAACAAAATTATCAAAGGTAAACTTGCTAATAGACAAAAGATTATAAGAAGCTGATGGAACATGAAAACAGAATTATCATTGTCAATTTCTTCATCACCTAAAAGCTGCCTCCCAAATTGAGTCGAACTTATGTGTGCCTGATCCCGAAGGTGAAAATCCTTGAATTGCCTGAACACTTCAGACCGATTAGTCTTGGAGGAGTGATCATCAAGGCCATTGGAAAGATTATGGTAGAAAGATTAAAGTTGGCTCTTTCAGGTATTATCTCACCTACCCAAGCTACTTTTGTGCCTGAAAGATTGATATCTGATAATATATTTATTTTTCATGAAATCTTCCATTATGTGAGGCATATTAAAAAGGCAAAAAGAAATTTGTAACCCTTAAGTTAGATATGCAGAAGGCCTATGATAGACTTAATTGGTCTTTCATTAGAGCTACTCTCTTAAAGATGGGTTTTTGTACTACTTGGATTGATTTGGTGATGGAAAGTATTACATCAGTGTCTTACACACTCTTGTTGAATGGGGTGGAGAAAGATTAGTTTTTCCCTTCTAGGGGTATCCGACAGGGGGACGTCTTTCGCCCTTTATTTCATTTTGTGTGCTCAGGTTCTCAGCAAAATCTTTGAAGTGGCTGAACATGGAAAGCAGGTGAAAGGTATTAAGGTAAGGGGTAGGGCCCCTCCTATATCCCAACTCCTCTTTGCAGATGACTACTTAGTTTTCTCAGAAATGAAGCTTCAAGAGGTGACCAGTTTGAAAAATTATATGGACCTGTTTTGTGCAACCAGTGGACAAGCTGTGAATCTAAAGAAGTCATCCATTACATTTAGTCCAAATACCCCTCAAAGATTTTGTAGATGGTTCTCCAGAATCCTGGGCATCAAACAAGGGGAGGGACCCTCAAAATACTTAGGTCTCCCTACCGAATTTGGGGTTTCAAAAAAGGATATATTTATGGAGTTGTCTTTGAGAACAAGGGCTAAGATTCAAGGGTGGAAGAACATGTATTTATCTCATGCAAGTTGAGAAGTGTTAATCAAATCAGTGGCTTCATCTATGACCACCTACACAGGTTTTCACTTTTCTATCCCAACCTTAGTCCATGATGCTATAAGGAAAGACATTTGTAACTTCTATTGGGGGCACAAGGAGGGTGAGAAAAAGGTTCACTGGATTTCATGGACTAGGCTATGTAAGTCTAAGGATGGAGGTTTCAGCTTTCGGGAACCCCTACTTCATAATCGTGCTTTGTTGGGAAAGGTAGCATGGAAGCTGATACAAAACCCTGGGTCCTTATGGGCAAGATTTATGAAGGCAATTTACTTCCCATCAATGGATTTTAAGCAAGCAAAATCCGGAAATAGACCCTCTTGGGCATGGAAGAGTATTCTAGTGGGTCGAGAAGTACTTGAGGCTGGTCTTTTATGGGAGGTGGGCGATGGACAGAAGATTAATATTTTGGACAACAAGTGGCTTCCTTCACATGAGGATTATAGGGTGACAACAGTGAAACCAGTTGACTGTCAAGTTAATTTGGTGGCTGACTTGATACATGAAAACAATAGAGAGTGGGATTTCTAGAAAACCAGTCAAATATTGAATGAGAGAGATCGGACTGCTTTGAGAAAAATCAAGTTGAGCATAAACCACAGGGAAGACAAGTTAATTTTAGGACCTTCGAGAAATGGGTTTTATTCAACTAAATCTGCATACCATATGTTAGTTAACAATAGAGACAAAGCTCAAGCTATGGGAGCTTCCTCCTCTAGAGTACATAAGTGGGATGCAATTCCCAAATGTGTGTGGAAGTTAATTTGGAGTGCGGCTTCAGTCCCAAAAATGAAATCCTTTTTATGGAGATTATGTGCGGAAGGTACGGCAACGTGTGAAAATCTATTGAAGAGGCAAGTCCAAATTGACCCTTCTTGTAGAGAGTGTGGATCAGCCATAGAAACCTCAGACCATATCATATTGGGCTGCAACTTTGACTTTCATTTTCTTTCTCTTGCCACCATCAAACAAGTCCAAATTGACCCTTCTTGTAGAGAGTGTGGAGCAGCCATAGAAACCTCAGACCATATCATATTGGGCTGCAACTTTGACTTTCATTTTCTTTCCCTTGCCACCATCAAACCCTTGTCAAGTGATATACAACGAACAACTCACAAATCACTTCAATCAATCTAGGGAAACCTGCTTGCGCCATTAGATTTGAGAAACCACCTCCCTGAGCCAATTTTGCGCGATAATAGTAAAAGTCCAAAACGAAGCGAGCTCATACAGGGGCATTGTGTCATCTTTCTTAGTCAGATATGATGGAAACCGTATTCCACCGAATGCAATTAATCATTGCTCGCTTGGGAGTGGTGGAGATGCGGGGTATCGAACCCCGTACCTCTCGCATGCAAAGCGAGCGCTCTACCATGTGAGCTACATCCCCATTGTTGGTGTTTGTTTCCCTATCCCTACTAATACTCATGGTATGCAAGAAAAAGAACGTATAGAAATAGTTAAACATCCTATAACGAAAGCAAAAATTCCATGCAAAGCAAAATTGCTATTTTTCAATTTCCATTAAGAAATTAAAAGTCATTCCACGTTGTAGAAAACCCACCCACCCACTCTATAGAAATCAAGAACCCAAATAGTAAATAATAACATAGAGACTACAAGCTCAACCGGATGCTAAACCATAAACAAATTCTCAAACTAAAAACCCTTTCAAATTACATCTTGTACTATGATTCATTGCGTTAAAATTGGGTTCCTATACTATGAAATTGTAGATTTTTCCCCCCTTTTATGAAACCCTCTCTTTTTTTGGTTGGTGTTTAGTTTGGTATGGAAAAGAAATACCTCTGAATTAATATGTATTTATCAATTTAAACAAACTTAATACATTCAATTAAACATTCATAAGTAATTATTTTGTAGAGAGAGCAATTTTGTAGCTCACTCTCTAGCTAGGGAAGGTCTTTTGTTGAAAGGCACGACAAGTTGGCGTTCTTCCCACCCCTGGTTGATTTCTCTTTGTAATCAAGTTGTGCGCTCTTGGCCTTCTTTAAAATTGTTAAAGAAATGGAAAAAGGATCACAGTATTTGAGCTGGAACTTCTAGGCACGTTACAACGTCGCTTTCCTTAAGACGTAATTCGCCCTCACATCAAGGTGCTATGAGGTATTGCGAACCGTCTCCCAGGATACAAAGAAGCCCAACTTAGTTGAATCTCTTGAGTTTTGCTAAGCACTCGCAAAACTCAAGAACAGAGAAGACTTCAGGATTTTCTCTCTTGTACTGCTGTTGTGAAGCTAGACGTATATATAGGCATTGAGGTGCCTCTACTGAACAGTTCATGACTCTGTTCGTATGGGTGCACCTCTCTATAGGGATACGAATGCTGACGTTCAAATATAAGCCGTCGGATCGTTCGGCCGCACGATCTAACGGTCCATATTGAACCATCAAAACAATATTTATGGATCTACTTCCATCGCCCTAGATCTACCGTTGATCATAACACATGATTTAGATCTGATCTCGCTCGAAGCGATGCAAGCGTGCTAAGTGCTAAGTGCTAAGTGCGTGCGCCACAAACACCCACAGCCCACGCCGCGCATGCGCGTGTGCGCTCGGACGGTATACCGTCCTCACTCATACACTGCACACACACTGGTGTGTCTCATTATTATAAGTTAGAGTTAATAGGTGGTACCTATTAATTAAACTGGATTCCGACACTTCGGTTTCCAATGTGGGACTATATAATAATACACTTTCCTAAAATAAATAAAGGAAAGTTTTCCGCACTTACAGATCCAATAAAATGAAATATATTTTATTATATTAGAAAAAATACAACATTCCCCCACTATTTTCAATATAATGAAAATAAATACACAACAACAACTGGGAACCAAATGCTTAAATGGTAGGTGTACTTAGACTTGAACCTCCACTTAGTGAAATCCATCAAAGCTAATCAGAAGTATACAGTAGACAAGTCTTTGAACTGATAATTCTATGATGACAAGCTAGACCTATCTCACACACTTGAATTCTTCTCCGAATACTCTCCAAAAACAGACATTGATAAGGCCATGTGTCTCTATCCCGGTATCATGAGTGCCTTAGAGTCTAAGCCCAAACTCAACTGAAGCGGCCCTCACTTCATGCACTCACTTAGGTAGATCTATCAGAAGTGTCCTGTAATAAACACCTCAACAAGAACTGTTATAGATCTATTAAGAGCATATAGCTCATCCTCCATCTACATTACAGGAACCAAGCACTCCTTTATGGGATGGTATATTATTAGTGCTTGCAGACCACTCCATACAGGGTACTTTACTCATTGAACTCAAATTTGATATCTAAGTATTGAGACGAGATTCCTCTGTTGGTGATCTTAGGAAATGGGCTTAAGACCCATCCCTCTTGCAGTATTCTTGACCAAATCCCTTGTAAGACCTTTTGTCAATGGATCTGCCAAATTTTGACTTGATCTTACAAAATCGATGGTAATTACTCCATCAACTATCAACTGCCTTACTAAACTATGTCTAAGTCCAATATGTCTTGACTTTCCATTGTAAATCTGGCTATAGGCTCTAGCCAAGGTTGCTTCACTATCACAATGAAGCGATATTGGTGGCATGGGTTTTGGCCATATTGGAATTTCTATCAATAAATTCCTAAGCCATTCTGCTTCTTTACTACCAGAAGCTAACGCCACGAACTCTGCTGCCATAGTAGGATCAGCAATACAGGTTTGTTTCTTTGAACCCCAAGATATTGCACCCCCACTAAGAGTGAATATCCAACCACTTGTGGATGAGTGGTCTTCGCTGTCTGTTATCCAACTAGCATCTGTGAACCCTTCAAGAACAGTAGGATACCCACTGTATCTTAAGCCATAACTAGTTGTTCCCTTAAGGTATCTAAAAATCCTAAGGACAACTTTCCAGCGTAGGTTACTAGGGTTACTAGTGTACCTACTAAGTTCTCCTACAGCATATGCTATATTTGGTCTTGTACTGGTCATTGCATACATTAGACAACCAATAGCACTAGCATAGTTTATTTGAGACACAGCTCTTCCATCATTTGGTACTAACTTGACACTGGAGTCAAAAGGTGTACTAACAGGTGAACAATCTAAGTGGTTGAATTTCTTCAACACTTTCTCAATGTAATGAGATTGTGTCAGCATTAACCCATCATCATGTTTGACTATTCTAATGCCCAAAATGACATCAGCTTCACCCATATCTTTCATATCGAAACTAGCAGACAAATACTTTTTAGTAATTTCTACTTGTTCTAAATCAGTACCAAATATAAGCATGTCATCAACATATAAACAAATTATCACACCTTTTCCTCCAGAAAACTTGCTATACACACATTTGTCAGACTCATGTATTTTAAACCCATTCGACATTATTACTCTGTCAAACTTCTCATGCCACTGTTTTGGTGCTTGTTTGAGTCCATATAGTGATTTCACTAACTTACAGGCCTTATGCTCCTGTCCCTTCACAACAAACCCTTCAGGTTGTTGCATATAAATTTCTTCATCTAATTCACCATTTAGAAATGCTGTTTTGACATCCATTTGGTGAATGACAAATATATATATAGATGCCAATGCAACTAAAACTCGAACAGTAGCAATCCTAGCCACTGGAGCATAAGTATCAAAATAATCTATGCCCTCCTTTTGTGTGAAACCTTTTGCCACTAACCTTGCCTTAAATTTATCAATGGTTCCATCATTTAATTTCCTTTTGAAAATCCACTTACACCCTATTGTTTTAGATCCAGGGGGTAAATCAACTAGTTTCCAAGTATTATTTCCTATGATGGAGTCCATTTCATCATTTATGGCATCTTTCCAGAAAGCAGTATCCTGTGACTTCATAGCTTCCTCATATGTTTTAGGATCTATCTCTACATTTAAAGATAATAAGGTTTGATTACTCTGAGTTTCTCTAGTACCTTCAACTAGATACATAAAGAAATCTGGGCCAAAAGATTTTTCAGTCCTTTGCCTTTTGCTTCTCCTTGGTTCTACACTAGGTGTTTGAGACTCTTCATTTATATCTCTCACAGTTAAAGAACTAGTGGTCCTAGGGATAGAAGAGAATCTGGTTTCATCAAAAATGGCATCTCTTGACTCAATAATAGTGTTCAACTCTATTGAGTCATTAGGTTCAATAACCATGAACCTATATGCTTTGCTATGCAAAGCATATCCTAAGAAAATGCACTCAACACCTCTTTCACCTAGTTTCTTCCTTTTTGGTTCTGGGATTTTCACTATAGCTCTACAGCCCCAAATCCTAAGGTACACCAAATTTGGTTTTCGCTTCTTCCAAAGTTCATATGGGGTCTTTGGGCTCTTCTTGAAAGGAACTCTGTTTAGTATATGACAGGCTGTTAATAATGCTTCACCCCAGAAACCACTACTTAAACCAGAATAGGACATCATAGAATTCACCATTTCCATTAAAGTCCTATTTTTCCTTTTTGCCATGCCATTTTGCTGAGGAGAATAAGGTGCTGTAATCTCATGTACTATGCCCACAGTTTCAAAGTATACAGGGTCATAGTATTCCCCACCCCTATCACTTCTAAGACATTTGATTGTTGTCTTACAAAAATTCTCAGACTCACTTTTAAATATTTTAAAATATTTCAAAACTTCATCTTTGGTATTCAAGAGATATACATAACAGAACTTGGAACAATCATCAATAAATGTTACAAAATATTTCTTTCCTCCTCGAGTAGGGTACTGTGAAGATCACAAACGTCACTATGTACCAAATCTAGAATGTTAGAATCTCTATTCACATTAGGAAAAGGCTTCCTAGTAATCTTAGTCAGCATGCACGTTTTGCAATTATCTGCATCATGAATAACTTTAGGAAGCAAGTCTAGTTTAACCATATCATTCATTTTACGAAAATTCACATGTCCTAAACGACCATGCCATAAAGAAAACGAACCAAGCATGTAAACAGAATTATTCACTTTATTCATTGAAATAGGAACAACATTTAACTTAAACATACCCTCATACATATATCCTTTCCCCCACAAAGAAACCACCCTTGGTCAGAATAAATTTATCTGACTCAAATACAAGTTTGAACCCAAATTTACTTAAAAGACTTGCAGACACAAGGTTCTTCCTAACTTCTGGGACATGATAAACATCTGTTAGAGTGAGGGTTTTTCCAGAAGTGAACTCAAGTTTCACTTTCCCTTTTCCTTTCACTGTAGCAGTGGATGCGTTTCCCATGTAGAGAATACTCCCATCTTCTTCTAACTTATACTCAGAAAAGAAACTTCTGTCATTACCGACATGTCTGGTAGCACCAGAGTCGACCCACCAGGAAGTATCAACACCAAGAACATTGGCTTCAGAAATCATAGCCACTAGGTTCTCCTTATGGTTGTTCTTGTCATCTGATTTATCTGACTTCTTTTTCAGAAGCCGACATTCCTTCTTGATATGACCCATTTTGCCACAGTGATAACAGGGACCCTTTTTCTTTGGATCAAACTTCTACTTCTTGTTGGAATTAGAACTTGAGCTCCCCTTCCTCTTCATTTTACCTTTGTCAGAATCTTTCTTCTCTTTAGGGTCTTTGCCTTCCTCCACTACAAGAACTTTAGAGGTATCAGTTCCATCACGGATTCTGTCCTCTTCTTCAATTTACATATCACTCTCTAGTTCTGCAAGAGTGACATCTTCCTTCTTGTGCTTCCGACTTTTCCTATAGTCTTTCCAGGCGGGAGGGAGCTTGTCTAAAATGGTTGAGACAACAATGCTTTCATCCATTTTCATACCATGTTGGGAAAATTGATTGAGGATTTGTTTTATTTCAAAAAATTGTTCCATCACTTTTCTATTATCTACCACAGTGTATCGAAAGAACTTACTTGCAAGGAACTTCTTGCTTGTTGCATCTTCCACTAGATAGGTGTTCTGCAAAGCATCCCATATTTCTTTTGTAGACTGCTTCTCATGGTGCATGTCGAACAGAGTGTCAGACAGTGAATTGCAAATATGACCTTTGCAACAGTAGTCATCAGTCTCCCACTTTTGCCTGTTTCGTGTCTCTGCAACCGTTTCATTCTCCTTCTCTTATGGTTTGGGTGTCGTCAGTACATACACCACACTTAATTGACTCAACAGGAAATGCATCTTCTTCTGCCAGCGCTTGAAGTTAGTTCCATCAAAGCGATCCAACTTGATGATATCCATCGCAAGTTGCTTCAGTGACTGTGCCATCTCAAAAAAGGAATTACGTCTTAAGATTGTTAAAGAAATGGAAAAAGGATCACAGTATTTGAGCTGGAACTTCTAGGCGCGTTACAACGTCGCTTTCCTTAAGACGTAATTCGCCCTCACATCAAGGTGCTATGAGGTATTGCGAACCGTCTCCCAGGATACAAAGAAGCCCAACTTCGAGTTGAATCTCTTGAGTTTTGCTAAGCACTCGCAAAACTCAAGAACAGAGAAGACTTCGGGATTTTCTCTCTTGTACTGCTGTTGTGAAGCTAGACGTATATATAGGCATTGAGGTGCCTCTACTGAACAGTTCATGACTCTGTTCGTATGGGTGCACCTCTCTGTAGGGATACGAATGCTGACGTTCAGATATGAGCCGTCGGATCATTCGGCCGCACGATCCAATATTTATGGATCTACTTCCATCGCCCTAGATCTACCGTTGATCATAACACACGGTTTAGATCTGTTCTCGCTCGAAGCGATGCTAAGTGCGTAGTGCGTAGTGCGTGCGCCACAAACGCCCACAGCCCACGCCGCACGTGCGCTCGGACGGTATACCGTCCTCACTCATACACTGCACACACACTGGCGTATCTCATTATTATAAGTTAGAGTTAATAGGTGGTACCTATTAATTAAACTGGATTCCAACACCTCGGTTTCCAATGTGGGACTATATAATAATACACTTTCCTAAAATAAAAAAAGGAAAGTTTTCTGCACTTACAGATCCAATAAAATGAAACATATTTTATTATATTAGAAATAATACAACAAAAATAAAGTCCTATTTACAAAGAGAAAAAAAAAAAGAGAGGAGGTTGAAACTGTCTCGTTCTTAGAGGTTACATTGGATACAAACTCCTCTTTGCTATAATACTATTGCAAAGTCAATTAAACATTTAATAGATAAGTGTTATTAATTAATTGAATTGAATTGGATATTCGGTAAAATGCAAAAGGAAAGAAAACACGTCAGTAGGACAGAATAATGCAACCTCCACAATTCATGCATTTGGATCTGCCATCGAGAGGTTCTTTCTATTACAATAGTATTTTCAGTAATCAATTGATGATCTAAAGAAGACCATTTGATGTGAATTTATAGAATAGAGATTTCAACTTAATAGACACGTGTCTTTACATTTTAACAAAACAGAATATACATGTATCTTATTTATCTCTAATACCCTCCCTCAAAGTCAAGGGGCCTTCAAGAAGCTTGAGTTTGGAGCGGAGAAGAAGAAACCGAGGAGCGGATAGAGACTTGGTGAGAAGATCAGCCAATTGATCAATAGTGAAAATATATCGAACCAACAAAACCTTCTTTGCCACTTATCTCTAACAAAATGAAAATCAACTTAGATATGTTTAGTTCAAGCATGAAAGACCGGGTTGGCGGAGAGATAGGTGGCCCCAATATTACCACACCATAATGTAAGAGGCTTTGTTTGAAGAATGCCTAACTCATCAAGAAGAGACTGAATTCATGTAATTTTTGTGGTGGCAAGAGCAAGAGCACGATATTCACTCTCCGTACTCGATTGTGCAATAGTAGATTGTTTTCGGGATTGCCAAGAGATTAAATTGGAACCCAAGAATATAAGATACCCTCCCTGAGACTTACGATCATTTGAGCATCCTGCCCAATCAGCATCAGTAAAAGCCATGATAGAAGAGGAGGATGGTGAAATATGTAATCCAAATAGAATAGTTCCTTTGAGATATCTAAGAAGACGCTTGAGAGCAATCCAATGATCTTCAGTTGGTGCAGATAAAAATTGGCATAATTTGCTGACCGAAAATGAAAGATCTGGTCTAGTAATTGTAACATATTGTAGACCACCCATAAGACTTTGATACATTGTTGGATCAGTCAAGAGCATACCACCATCTTTCGATAAATGAATAGAAGATGACATGGGTGTGGTAATAGGCTTGGCATCTTGTAAGGCAGCTCCACAAAGCAACCCAGAGATACATTTATGTTGTGAGGACAATTCCTGATGACGGAGGAATCATTTCAACATTAAGAAAGAATCTACCAAGACCCAAATCTTTGAGAGAAAATTCAGAAGACAGCAGCTTAAGAAGGTCATCAATGGCGAGAGAAGAGGGTTCGGTGATCAAAATATCATCAACATAAACCAATACAAACAGAGAATCGGTGGGATGATGCCGAATAAAGAGAGAAGAATCTGTCTTGGACCCTTCAAAGCCAAGAGTAATCAAGTAATAACTTAATCGTTGAAACCAGGCACGGGGTGCTTGTTTGAGTCCATACAATGATCTTTGCAATTTGCATACATAAGTTGGAAAGTGTGAATCAACATAGCCCGGCAGTTGCTTCATGTAGACATCCTCAGAATAGTGCCATTTAAAAAGGCATTATTTACATCTAATTGACGAACCTTCCAAGTTTGGGAAACAACCAAAGAAAGAATATTAATCCGAATGGTAGTTGGTTTTATGACAGGACTAAACGTTTCTTTGTAATCTAAACATACTCTTGAGTATAGCCCTTTGCAACGAGACGGGCTTTATGCCTTTCAATTGACCCATCGGATTTCCTTTTAATTCTAAAAAACCATTTACACCCAATTATCTTTCTATCAATGGGTGGAGGAGCGAGAATCCAAGTATTGTTGGCTATTAAAGCATTAAATTCGTTGTCCATGGCTTGTCGCCAAACAGCAGATTAGAAGCTTGAATGTAACTTGAAGGTTCCAAATTAGAAGTCCATTAGCCATTAGAGCAAGAGGTAGTGGATATTTTTTAGCATAAAAGCTTTTTGGAACTTTAATGATACGGGTCCCATCTTGGGAGCGTGTGATAATTGGATGATGACGAGCAACAGAAAAATTAGTAGAAGACACTGGAACAACTTCGATCTCAATACTAGGTGACCCAACAATCTGTGAAGTATTTGTAGCACTTGTTGACACACGTGAGGAGCCATTTTCATTTCCATTATCAGAAAATCCAACATTAAGTGTACGTGGAGGCCCATTACCATCAATACAAGCTGACCCAAAATTAGGTATAGTTGCCTCAGTGTGTTGATTAATGACATTCCCATTGGAAAGAGAATAGGGCAGTGGCTCATTAGCTACAAATAATGCATTTGTATGTGACAAATTAACAACCTTTGTTCTAATATGTGTAGGAGCAACAGCAGGGACAACATTCCCATTAGAAAGAGAACAGGGTAGTGGCTCATTAGCAAGAGGCAATGCATTTGTATGTGACAAATTAACAACCTCTGTTCTAATATTTGTAGGAGCAACAACAAGGACAACATTTCGTGGCTGATCATTAAGTAAAAATCCAGTAGAGTGTAATCCAGGTTTGTCATGAAAAGAACCATTAAGCTGTAACCCAGAGTCATGTATAACATGCTGTCCAGATTCACTATTATTAAGAACAACAGAGGAAGGAAGTAATAAAGGAAATGAGGGGGAGACGGAAGGAGTAGAAAATGAAGAAGAAGTGTGAGACTGAAAAGGAAACAATGATTCATCAAAGGCAACATGCCTAGAAACAAATTTTACCAGTAGCTATATGAAAACACTGATAGCCATGATGTTTTGGGCTATAGCCAATAAAAACACATGAAGTAGATCTATAGTCCAGTTTATGCTTGTTAAAGGGTCTTAAGAATGGGTAGCAATAGCAACCAAAAACACGAAGAAAAGTGTAATATGGGATTCTATGAAACAAACGAAAGAATGGAGAGTCAAAGTGTAATGCAGCAGAGGGCAATCTATTTAAAATAAAAACTGCAGAAGAAAAGGCATCAACCAAAAATTTCATCGGTAAACCTGACTGAGCAAGTAAAGATAGTCTCATTTCTACAATTTGTCTATGCTTACGCTCAACTCTACCATTTTGTTCCGAGGTATATGGACATGATAGACGATGTTGAATACCACATTGAACAAGAAACTTGGAAAAACTTTGAAATTCCCAACCCCAGTCAGATTGAAAAGCTTAATAGTTGCAGAGAATTGTTTTTCTGCAAGAAGTTTAAGGACTTGAAACACATTAAATGCTTCAGACTTATGAGATATTGTATATAACCAGGTAAGGCGAGTAAAATCATCAACAAAACTCACATAAAATCTCTGTCCATCTCTAGAGGCCTCATGAGCAGGACCCCACAAGTCTGAATACACAAGTTGAAGAGGTGTTGTAGTATGTGTAATACAAGAATGAAAAGGCAGCTTGTGGGATTTACTTAGCTGATAAGAACTACACAAATTTAAAGAACGATCACCAGAACATGGAAGATCAAATTGAGAAACAACCCTATTAACAGTAGCATAACTGGCATGTCCTAAACGTAAGTGCCATACATCAGTAGAAGCTCTTACAGCTGAGAAAGCAACAATGGAATTAGAAGAAAACTGCTCCACAGGAAGATCATAAACTCCATCTTTAAGAGGCCCTGTTACCAGGATACGACCTGAGAAGCTATCCTTAATATGGAAGCAAGAATCATGAAATTCAAAGAATACAGAATTATTAGAGGTAAACTTGCTAATAGACAAAAGATTATGAGAAGCTGATGGAACATGAAGAATCTAAGATAATTGAAAAGATTTTCCAGAAACAGATTTGTTTGAATTACCAACATGCTTTATAGATAAACCTGTGCCATCACCGATATGAACAGAGTCATGCCAAAGATACTCTGAAGGTGAACTAATGGAAGATAAATCAGCTATTATGTGATGAGAAGCACCCGAATCAGGAAGCCATGATGTTACACCTTTCGAGCTCAAATTTTCCAGATTAACTTGCGGTGTTGAGGAAACAGCATAGTGTGCCTGAGGCAGAGAATTACCCAAAATTTTTTGAAAACAATTCTTAGTTGTATGCCCTTGTCGATCACAGAGTTGACACGAAACGAGAGGACGATAATTCCTTCCAGTTGCCCTACCAAAACCCCAACCAGGAGCTCTTCCATGAAATCGTTGAGGATAATATTGGCAAAATTTTGCAGGGGATCGTGAATTTACTGATGTCCGAGAATCAGAGGCTTGAACTACCTGAACAGTAACAGTGTTGGTCAAATCTTGAAGGATAGAAGCATGTATGATTTCTTCACAATACAAAAGACCCTGTAAATCTTGAAAACCAATTGAATTTTCCCGAGTGGTCACAGACGTTACAAAAGATTGGTACTTAGAACCTAATCCTCCAAGAACAAATAAGACCAATTCAGAATCTGATACAGGAACAGACACCAGAGCAAGAGCATCAACTAATTTCTTGATTTTGAGAAGGTAATCGGCCATGGAATTCCCACCTTTCTTGATACTATGCAACTGTAGAAGAAGTTGCATCAAATGAGCTTGAGACGATGAAGCAAAGATGGTGGCTAATGCCGCCCAAACAGCCGCAGAGGTCTCCAAACCAACAACATGAGAATGCACCGGAGTTGGAGAAGATGATCTTGTTTATACCAAAGAAAAAACGATGGATTTGCAACCGGAGTTGGAGAAGAAGAATCAAGAAACGGCACCGGTCGTGGATGCGTTCCATCAACAAAACTCATCAAACCTGAAGTATTTAGTAGAGGTAGGAACTGCGATCTCCATACCAGATAGTTATCACCAGTGAGCTTGATGGAGAGATAATGGAGGATATTCGCAAAAGAGAGAGAGGGAGATGATTATTGAGATTGCATATCTGAGGGCGATGAAGTTGACGGCATCGAGAAATAGAGAAACAAAAACCCTAACAGAAGAAATAGAGACGCGATGGAGAAGAAGCCTTTCAAGAACTAAACAGAACAGAAATTTACTAGATCTGAAAACACAGTTTTGAGGAAGATAACTATTTAAAAAAATGAATTGAATTTAGGATCGAACGAGAAACCTGATACCATATTACAATAGTATTTTCAGTACTCATTTGATGATTTAAAGAAGACCATCTGATGTGATTTATAGAATAGAGATTACATCTTAATAGACACGTGTCTTTACATTTTAACAAAACAGAATATACACCTATCTTATTTATCTCGAATACTTTCAACAGCTTTGTGCCTTCACCACCGCCATTTTCTTGATCCTCAATAGTTCAAAACATATATTGAATTGCAAGTGGTACAAACAAGAACACATCTAGTTCAATTTGAACCAATCTTTCTCCATTATATCATCGACTTTACACGTAGCTCTTCACTAATCATTTGTCAAGACTTCCAAAAAAAAATGGGGTGGTTTGCATACTGCACAGATGGTTTTTAGCGAAATGACTGAGAGCATGTAGTTAAGTGGTGCTTGGTGTTTTTGGTTGTCATTTTTCATTCTATGGACAATGTACAAAAGGTGTTTGATAAAATGACTGAGAGAAGGTAGTTTTGCGATGTTAAAGTTATATGTATGGCTCTGTATTTGATATAGAATACGGTTTATAGTAATGTTTGTAGGTTTATTCATTTCAACTTTCAGCTTTCAACCATCCCCTACCTCAAAAGCCATTGTACCAATTGACATAAAAGATAATTTTGCCATAATTTATATTTATTCTATGGTGTCAACCCGTGCATAATCCATGTCATCTATTTGAAAGAAGTTTAATTCCAAAAAAAAAAAAAAAATCATAGTGTGAAGAGTAATATTGTGTTTCCCATAATAGGTTTGTCATTAGATAAAATTCAAACTTGTTAAGCAATTAATTATTTAATGGGCCGGTTATGTGGGTTGATATCTATTACAATTTTAAGAATTAGAATCATGGGTTTGGGCTAGTCCATTATCCAATTTCTATGGGCCTACATTAACCGGTATGTATTAGTAAATTTCTGTAACTAGTACTTATGGGCTAATCTCAAAGCCTTGGTTGCACAAATGTATAAGAGTTAGGGGGGGGGTGTAATCTTAGAGTCCAAATCCTTTGTGACCAGGTAGAGTCTTTGTCCGTGTGTCTGCCCATTGGATGCTCTGCCGGTGATACCAACATGGTTGCTTGATACTACGGCCAGGGCATCCAGCGGGTGGATGCACGGACCCACGCCTTGCCCGAACATAAGGGATCTATGTTAGTGATCTTGATTGATGCATCATATTTTTTGGACTAGCTAAAAGCATGAATAACATAAAAATATGTAAACCCAAGCTAACAATGCTCTAATTATATGTTAAAAACAAGTCATATTTTACTTCACAAGAAGGAAATTTACTTTGTTGTAATCCGAAGCTGTTTTTTAGGGTTGGAAGTTTGGTCATCATGTAACATTTCCCCCTTTTAACGATGAAGGGTTAACTTGGGAACCGGTGGGGACTGACAAATCAAGAGGGACCTTTAAGTTTTGAAATCCTTTCCAGGAATAGTGTCAGACTTAAAGACCTAGTAAAAGGGAGGAAGGAAACCATGGAATATGGGGGAGAGAGTATTAAATATGATTAGGGTAGCAGTGGAGCCACCAGAGGCCCAAGATGAGATTGTTGGACTAGCCGATTGATGTATCGACCGCCGGACCTAGTTGGTCGATGATAAAATGGTAAAATGAAATCGTAAATTTGAGGTTGTCTACCCTAGAAATAACTCTAATGCGAAGCGAAGTCATCATTTCATGAAAAACCTTATCAAACAGTAGCTTGAGGGAGAAGGGAAAGAAGAGCTCAGGGCCAAGGGTTGGCGAGACTTATCGAAGGTTGAAGCTTTTGTATTATGCTGAGAAAACACTAGTAAAAGGTGAATCTCATAGTCCCCTACCTATCTATATAAGTTTCGTAACATTTGGTTAAGTACGAATTATTTGGTGGAACCACCAAAGTAAGGGAATGGGGAAAACAAAGGGCTTTTTCCTTTTATAATTTCTGCATGTTCCAAGGCCTTAGAGTAGACTACTGAAATGGATAAAATGGTGATTTGGTTAGGATGGTGAAAGGTTGGGTTTGAAACCCCAAAGTTGGGTGAAATGGAACCCAAGTTGAGGAATAGAATAGGGGGCTAATTTACCAAGAAATTATAACGGAAAAAGGGTCTTTGGGCGAGGAACATATTCTGGAAAGCTTAGAATTGGGGGAGAAGAAGTCCCAAATTTCAGTGTGGTTTTCCCCTTGGAGTCCCTTCGGTCAATACAACAATTGTCCGCTGAGGATGTTGTATTTACCATGGTGTTGATAGGGGGTGGTTTGGGGCTAAATAGAAGTAGAACTTTGGGAGATGGATATTCCTACACAGGCACTAACATGTGTATGTTGAAATATAACAACCCAACTCGGAACCGCAAATGGATTGAATTGGAAACCATACAAGGTGAGGAGGAAATGGATGTTAGACTTAGGATGTTATTTATATAATTGAAATGCGTTACTATGTATGACATAATTGCATAAATCTATAATATAACGTGTGGGTCCTACACACAACACACACTATGCTTATCTATTAATGTTTTACTTATCATTATCTTAATGCTATATGTCAATGTAGATGATCAAGGGTAAATGGGGAGCCATATCCTTATAAATGACAAGGGTGGTGGCTATGGCCATTGCCTCCGAACACTCATGCATACTTGCATATACATCTATGACCATATAGTTGCATTGGGTTAAGACTCATCCTAGCATGCAACCAACCTATCAACAGGGGTATTGAGGTTGGCAACCCTTGGTATGAAGTAGTGATACTAGTGGTCGCCCAATAGGCCGAATGAGAGCCATGAGGAGACACTGGGTACCCTAGTATGCCATTCATGTCGCTACCAAGATAGTAGGGCTTTAGGTGGTGGCCTAGGTGTATGTCCAAGATAGCAGGTTGCTTGAGGATATGCATTCCTAGAATGGTGAGGGGAGCCAGGCCAAAATAGCGGGTTGTTCATGGAGTGCACCCAGATAAGAGACCATGTATTTGGCTAGGTAAGTCTCCACATGCGCTAGTCTATGCCAATTGTTGTGATGAGTGGATGGAGTGGATGGTGAGGGATTGTGAGCCTAGTGTGGACCTAATATCCCTTAATCCCGGTCGTGGTACGGAATGCGACCCTTACCCTATACCCTCGATCATGCACTTTCTTTTATGGACTAAGAGACCGTTCCTGAGGACTGGTATCTGTAAAGCATGTTACTAAAGTTAAAGATCTGCATTATGAGATGTAGGGGAGCATCACATGCATATGATTGTGCTTGTTTTCTCCTCACAAGTACACCTCTTGGGTATTTCTTCTTTGAGATGGAACCACAAGTTGGAGGTAGCAACAACTAGGGAGATAGGGAGTAGACTAAGGCATACCCAAGCTAAATATTTCGCTTATGTAATTTCAATAGTATAACTGGACAATTGTAAAATTGAGCACCTTAAAGACAAGGAAACGATGTGTCTTCTCTTTCCAAATTTTATAGATTCTACTTGTTATCTTTGTTGTGGACAATGTGGACATATGCTACTTATGGTACCTCATTGAAAAATCTAAGGGGGGCATGTGCAGGAATCCCGTACCAATGAGCTAATTCAAAAAGCCTCTAGGTCAGAATGTTACACATAATCTACATTTGGCCTTGTATGATTTGGGCTCAAAATTCCGACCAACTGGGTGATCAGATGGTGCTAGATTAGTGTAAGGACAAGGTCAAGAGTGAGTGTTTAACCTTGGATGGGCCAAGCCCAACAACCTTATATGATATTTTTGGTGAAAGTAGAGTAATAATATAGAATTATGAATTGTTTATTCTCTTGTAGTTTTTTTTTTTTTAATAACCTTATTCTTTTGTAGTAAAGATCAAGGTATTTGTCTAAGTTGGCTCAACATGGCACTATTTAGCTTATAAGGCCAGGGTCATGGTTCTAGTTAGGGTTAGGCTGGCGTATCCATCGTAAATATCTAAGTTTAAAAGGCGAAGCCCAACTTGAAAACCCCCTCCCCCTGCCAATCCCCAAATAAAAGCCCATAAATAAATAAATCACCTCATGCTGGTGATCACCATTCTTTCATTTAGTCATCATCAAACCAGTCAAGGAATGCGAAAAGGCAGGGGCGATTGGGGGAGAAGGTGTGAATGAACAAATATTCAAATCCATGATTTCCTTGATCTTAATGTCTCGATATAGAAGGCTAACCCACTTTGCTAGAAACACATCCACCGGATGATCACCATTCTCCAAGCAATCTACCATGAATTAATTTCTATGGTTACAACCTAGAAGCCGACTTACACTAGGTTTGAAGCCCAATCATACTAACCAATTATAAACCAAATCAATTTCTGTTCGACCTAAAGCATGGCATAAGGATGTCAATGAATAACCAGTAGCCAAACTGAATTCCCAAATTCAAAACAAATTGACACCCTTACAAATCCTTATGCTTGGAAAAGTAGATGCTTTTTACAAATGCACTTGTTGTGCAATATGGAACAAGATGTGAGTTTCTTTCATTTCATTATGAATGTAATCATTAACAACAACAACAATAACAACAATAACAACAATGTTGGAATTTATTGATTTGATTAATAAATTAAATGCCCAAGGGCAATATTGGAAACTCACTATTAGGGCGGTTACAAAATAGGTTATATATTTTAGTAACCACCGCATTAGTGAGCAAGTAACGGAGTAATTCATTCGCACGAGCGAATCTCTGAGAAACGGCGGCTCCATCTCTCTCTCCCTCTCTCTTAGAATCGCAAGCTTAGATTTTCTTCTTTGCTAGTATTTGATCTTCACTCCATTAATCCACGGCATTTGGGTTGTGGATATTATTCCCTTTCCTGTGATTGAGGAATCTTGCGGAAACCTTTGGTGGTGGAACGAGAACGTGGATCTAGACTTCCGCTGCGAATACTTCAAGTAAGGGAAAGCGAATTCAGGTAAGGAATTTTTTTCCCCATCAATTAATTGAATTGAATTACTTTTGATGTATAACCAACATTGGTATCAGAGCCATTGGTTCCCACGTTTATTGTTCCTCCCCATTGTTTAATTTTATTGTATGGATCCAATGGGAGGATCAAGGGTTTAATACGAAACCCATGGGAGAATTGATAGGGTTTTTGGAAACCTTTTTAATTTTGATTCGGATCCGAGTGGGAGATCCTTGTGGATTTTCCTAATGAAGATTTGCATGAATTGATAATCCATGATGATAATTTTTGTTAATAATTATTGTTGGATTTTTTTCATGTGTTTTTGGATGAATTTTTGTAAAGAAAAAAACGTGATTTTTCGTTTTTTTGAAAAAAATTGCTCAAAAGAAAAAAATTCGTTAAATGGGGAATTGACGTCTGTGTACCAGACGGATGCTGAGACGGTGAGCCGTCTCAGAATCCGTTTGGCACGTGACGGACTCCGGATGGTGCGCCATCTCGGACTGTCATGGCCGGACGGACTCTCGGACGGTGCGCCGTCTCGGAATCCGCTGGTCAGTCGGCGGAAGGACTGTCCGTCTGGGCTGATGGACTCCAGACGGAGAGCCGTCTTAGAATCTGTCTCAGACGGATTGTCAGACGGTGATCCGTCTCAGAATCCGTCTGAGTTTTTTGTCCAATTTTGAATGTGTTTCCATTTATTGGACATATATGGCTCACAATCTATGTGATGTTTGAGCATTAAGGGCCTAATGGGGCCTAGTGGGAGCTAATGAGGTAGAAGTGTTCTGTGTGAACCACCTCATAGCTTGAACATGATTGCATGTTTTATTTTAATAAAACTATTTTTTATTTATGGGTCTATCAATCATGTTTCTTGCACAGAATGAAACTAGTGTATAAGTCTATGTGGGTTTGCGTGAGAATTTGATTGAATGTTTGTTAGCATCTCTTTTGGTTTAAATGCTTATCCCATAGGTTGACTATGCTAGTGTGATTTGCTGTTGCTTGAGTTGTGTTTTATGCTAGAATAGTTGAACTCATCCTAGTATGTAATGTCTCTAGAATAAATGGCTGCTACCAAGAGCATTGTTGCTAACTTCGCGAAAGGAGATAAACCGAATGAGAGGTATTATGACCTCTGGCACCGAAAGGTGCAATATCTCCTGGAAGAGCAGGATATGCTAGAGACCATAAACCAGACCATGAACCCACCTGAGGAAGGTACCACTGCACAGCATCGCAGGGACCTTGATATATACAATGCTTGGAAGAGGAAAGACTGGGTAGCCAGGATTACAATCCTGAGCTCCATGAGGGATGACCTGATGCTTCGTTATGAGAAGCATAGGACTGCAAAGTCTTTGTGGGAGGCTGTGAAGTTCCAGTATGGAGGGACTTCCACCACAAGAGGCTGCCAGCTCGGACTCACTTTTGACGGTTATAAGATGCGCCAGGGTCACACCATGAGGCAGCATATAACCATCATGTCTAACATGATTAGTGAGTTGAGCGCATGTGGGCGCCGAAGACCGATGAGGAGCAAGTCTCGCAGTCATCAGGTCATTGCCAAAGACTTGGGAGCATATGAAGATCTTCTTGACTCATGCTGATGAGGTCAAGACTTTCGATCAAGCTGCCAAGCACCTTGAGCTTGATGAGGATCGGATGTTGGCCGATACCCCTCAAACTGATGTGTTTCTTTGCTGAAGCTAGCACTAGTAAGAGTGCGGGCTTCAAGCGCAAGAGAGAGAAAGCTCAACCTCAACGGTCCAAGCAAAGTAACGGGGGTGGGAACAAAAACAAGAGTGGGCCCAAGCGTTCAAGGGGGACTAGTGCTGGCAAGAAGAAATCAGCTTTGATTTGCTTCAAGTGCCGAAAGCTTGGTCATTTTGCTCGTGATTGCACCGAGCAAAAGGTATGTCTTGTGTGTTATACCTCATCTTGTTATGTAACAAGTTCTACTATGCTTGCTGAACTAAATCCTTTGTGGATTGTTGATTCGGGTGCGACAGAACACATAACAAGGGAACGCTCGAGCTTCGTGGAATACCGTCGTATTCCAAGAGGAAGCAAAAGGATAACGATGGGGAACAGCTCAAGCGTGGAGGTTCATGGCATAGGCACATGCAAATTAGTTTTGCGAGGTGGCCGACGACTGTTACTCCATGATGTGCTATATGCTCCGGACATTCGGCGAAATCTTGTTTCTGTTATTTATCTTTTAAGACATGGTTTTAGAATTGTATTTGAAAACAATTCTTTGGTTTTGTATCTGGGTGATACGGTTTATGGTTATGGTTTTCTTGATAATGGTTTCATTGTATTGGATACAATTGATTATTCATTTAATTCTAGTAATGCTTTTGTTTGCCAAAATACTGTGTGTATTGATTCTAATTTGTGGCATGCTAGACTAGGACATATTGGCTTAGATAGGATGAACAGGTTGGCAAGAGAAGGTCTCTTAGGCCAAGGTTCACTATCTGATTTGCCAACTTTGTGAGTCATGTCTAGCGGGAAAAGCAACTAGAAAACCATTTAAAAAGGCTTTGAGAGCCTCTCTTCCTTTAGAACTTATCCATTCAGATGTGTGTGGACCCATGAATGTGCATACTAGAAAAGGACAGTCATATTTCATCACATTCATAGATGACTATACAAGGTATGGTCACATTTATCTAATTTCTCATAAGTCAGAAGCTCTGGAATGTTTGAAGAAATTCATGAGCTTGGTTGAGAATCAGTTAGATAAAAGGATTAAAACTCTTAGAACGGATAGAGGTAGAGAGTATCTCTCCGATATGTTCAAAGGGTTATGTGATGAAAATGGGATATCTAGACAACTCACTATTCCAGGGACTCCACAGCAAAATAGGGTTGCTGAGAGGAGGAATAGAACCTTGCTAGACATGGTGAGATCCATGATGGCGCAGGCAAATCTACCCATCTCTTATTGGGGAGATGCTTTGCTGACTGCGGCCTATATCCTCAACAGAGTTCCAACCAAATCGGTTCCTTCCACACCATATGAGTTGTGGACCGGAAGGAAGCCAGATTTGAGTTACTTGCGCGCATGGGGATGTGCAGCATATGTTCACTCTACTTCTCACCAATATGGAAAGCTTGGACCCGAGAGGAAGAAAGTGTATCTTTGTGAGATATTCAGAACCCTCAAAGGGCCATGTCTTCATTGGACTAGATGAGAGTGAGAGGAGAACGGAACTTGAGTCTAGGGATGCAACATTCTTGGAGAATGATTTTCCATCTCTTTCAGGAGTTAACAAAGAATCATCGGAATTCTTTGAGATACAAGATAGTGGTCTTGTCACTCCAGGGATTCAGATTCCGGATAATGAACTGGGGTTCATCCGGAAGATCCTAGTGGGAGTGGGAGTGCAGATGTGATAGCTACCTTAGACGGTGAGCAATCGACATGCACTTGCGCCGTAGTAGGCGCGGGCTAGTTCCTCGTCGACGTTTCGACATAGAGGATGAAGCCTACATGGTAACTCTGAAGAGATCGAGCGTGAGATGATTTCAGTCGATGAGCATGAACCAAAGAGCGTGCAGGAAGCTCTTGCGGGGTCAAGCTCAAAGAAATGGTTAAAAGCAATAAAGGAAGAGTTGGAGTCGATGAAAGTTAATCATGTCTGGGACTTGGTTGACTTGCCGCCAGCCGAAAGGCGATTGGGAACAAGTGGGTTCTCAAGATCAAAAGAAAGGCGGATGGAT
Source organism: Hakea prostrata (assembly GCF_041222555.1). Lineage (NCBI taxonomy): Eukaryota > Viridiplantae > Streptophyta > Magnoliopsida > Proteales > Proteaceae > Hakea > Hakea prostrata. Next base: position 35,378,375 of record NC_142609.1, read on the forward strand.
CTATTGAGAGATTCAAGGCTCGTTTAGTGGCTAAGGGCTACACCCAACGAGAGGGCGTTGATTATGAGGAAACTTTTCCCCCGTGGTTAGGTTTGCCTCAATTCGCCTCATACTAGCCATTGTTGCTCGGTTGGACTTGGAGCTTTATCAGATGGATGTAAAAACTGCTTTTCTCAATGGAGAACTTGAGGAAGAGATCTATATGGATCAACCTCAAGGCTTTGAAGCACATGGACTTGAGCGCAAAGTGTGCAAGCTTAAGAAGTCCATATATGGCTTAAAGCAAGCATCTAGACAGTGGAATGTGCGCTTCCACCAAGCTATGATGGAAAATGGTTTTTCCATGCTTGAGGAAGACCACTGTGTTTACACCAAGAGATCTGATAATAATTATGTCATTCTGACACTGTACGTAGATGACATACTTATGGCTAGCAATAGCAAGGAGCTATTGGAAACCATTCGAAATGGTTGTCCTCCGTATTTGATATGAAGGACATGGGTGAAGCAAGCTATGTGCTTGGTATCAAGATTGTCAGAAATAGGCAAAAGAGATTACTGGGTTTATCTCAAGAGACCTATATTGACAATGTCTTGACGAGATACCAAATGCACAACTGCAAACCAATTGATACTCCAGTGGAGAAGGGTTTGCATTTGAGCCTTGATATGGGTCCTAAGACTCCAGAGGAGAAAACCAAGATGGAAAGAGTTCCATATTCCGGTGCGGTGGGTAGCCTTATGTACGCTATGATGTGTACTAGGCCGGATATTTGTTATGCGGTGGGTTTGGTTAGTCGGTACCAATCAAACCCAGGCATAGAGCACTGAAAGCGATCAAGAGGATATTGAGATATCTCAGAGGAACGAGTAACTACATGTTGTGTTACCAAGGATCGGATTTGCGGTTAGTTGGCTATAGTGATGCCGACTGGGCTGGAGACATCAATGAGCGCAAATCAACCTCTGGATATGCTTTCTTGCTGAATGGCGGGGCCATTTCGTGGTGTAGCAAGAAGCGAGCTTGTATATCCCTCTCGACCATGGAAGCGAGTATGTGGCATGCTCCGCTGCGGTTCAAGAGGCTGTTTGGTTGAGGAGATTCCTTCGACATACTGGGATTGTGATGACATCCAAAGAGGCTGCCCTTGTCTACTTTGTGATAGTACGGCAGCTCTTAGCTATGTCAAGGACCCCAAGTATCATGGGAAGACCAAACATATACAATTGAGATATCACTTTGTTAGAGACATTACATCAAGAAAGAAAGTTGTACTTAAGCACATATCTACTAGTTTGATGGTAGCTGACCCTCTTACCAAACCTATAGCCAAGGATGTTTTTATTTCTCATGTAAAATCCTTGGGCTTGCGTAGATTGTGACTTATTTTTGTACTGAGACTTTCTTATTAATGAATAATATGAGTTCATTCCAGCATTTTTATTATTCACTTTCTGTGTGATTGTGTTTCTTCTAGCATAAAACAACATATGTCAATAGGCAAGAGAATGGCTCACTCACACGAGCATTCGCCTCTGGCGCCTTGGAGGCGAGCAGAGATGAGACGGATTGTGAATGACTTTGTGTAGGTCAATTCATAATCATGATGTCGCCTTGATTTGGAATCAAGATGAGTTTCTCTATTGTGAAGAGAATCGACATGAATGTTCCCACTATTCATGTTGCCTATATGAGCCAAGTGCAGTACTTTATGTGGCGCTAGGGTGGCGACAATAAAGTAACTCGGGTTAGGCGCAAGGGGTTGCGACTGGACTAAGACCTGTATGGTGTTGAGATGGACATACGTTCTATTGTATATAGAATGCTCCACCATAGCACATATATCATACTATGTGTGCTTAGCGATCATTGGAAATGAGAGGATGGATCCCTGCTCCTCTCATTGTGTGAGTCCTGGACCTTATGGTCCATTAGTGTTCTTAGTGACTTTCGACGACATCATGAAACGAAGGGTTGATGTGGCTACTTTGGGGTGTTACCTATGGTCATGATAGATTCGACCTAAAGGGGCACTACCAGGAAAGGAGTCAATCCTGAGTGTAGTGATGGTCTGGGGCGAAAGGAAAGGTTTGATTCAACTGCACCCTAAAAAGTGTTTGCTGGCGCCAACTGTATGTGTTACAGTAGTGAACATTTTAAGGACAAGAAGGTGATCTCTCAGAGGGATCGAGATACCTTTAGTCTGGTGAGTTTGAATAAACCTAGGACACTGTGTTATACTAATGCTTATTTGATTTGTTTCTATGAGTGATGTGCCATTCTGGCCTTCTGGGAAGGTTTCTAGTTTGGGGCTCACGCGTGCAGGTATATCACCGGTCGCACAACCCATTTTGCCAGTATGATTGTGGATATTAGTGTCTGGGACACAGGTGGTCTATGTATCTGGGATACATAGTGAAGAGATCAATATATATGTATATCTGGGATATACAAGTGTGTCTGGGACACATTGAAAGATTAACACTTGCCCTTGTGCAAGTGGGAGCTGTTGGAATTTATTAATTTGATTAATAAATTAAATGCCCAAGGGCAATATTGGAAACTCACTATTAGGGCGGTTACAAAATAGGTTATATATTTTAGTAACCACCGCATTAGTGAGCAAGTAACGGAGTAATTCATTCGCACGAGCGAATCTCGAGAAACGGTCCATCTCCATCTCTCTCTTAGAATCGCAGGCTTAGATTTTCTTCTTTGCTAGTATTTGATCTTCACTCCATTAATCCACGGCATTTGGGTTGTGGATATTATTCCCTTTCCCTGTGATTGAGGAATCTTGCCGGTAAACCTTTGGTGGTGGAACGAGAACGTGGATCTAGACTTCCGCTGCGAATACTTCAAGTAAGGGAAGGGGAAAGGGGTAAAAAAAAAAAGAAGTTTTTAAAAAAGGGTTTTTTTTGTGAAATATAAAAAAAAATGTGAGTTTCATTTAATTTATAAATTAAATAAAAAAAAAAAAAAAAAAAAAAAACAACAATAACAACAACAATTCCTTTTGGGAATCATTCTGGTCCACCACTCTCCACTTTTGAGAATGAAGAAATGGAATAAAGGTCATAGGATCTTTCCCAGTTTCTACCATCATAATTCCTGATCTCAATGTGATCCAGCGTACCTGGATCAACACACGCGATAGACACAGAAATCCTGTCGGGATTTGATCTTGGTATATAAAAGGAGGTTATGTCACAAACCTTGCAGAAGGTGTGCTTCGCGGTATGCGTGCCAAAGGTGTATGTTGTGAGAAACTCCTTGGAATCTCTTAACAGTTCAACAAAGGTGGCAGGAACTACGTAGCTGGTGAAGCCTCTCATGCTGCAGTCAGAACAGTTGCACTTCCAAGCAACAACACTTCTTAGTGCTACCACTTTCCATCTCAAACTAAAACCAGTTATGAGCTTTCACCAATTCAATAGATAATCACATCCAGATGAGAAATCAAAAAGAATGAGATTCAAGGTTTAAAGATTGAAATTTTGGTGCAAATTAATCCATCTTCCAAGTAGATCAACTTACATCACGGAAGTGGGCTGTTGGATGTTCTCCTACCACTCTGCCGCTCCCCAAGTTGCTTTGCAAGCGATCAGAACCCAGAAGCAGAGTATAAAATCAATATCTTGATTATTAAATTAAACAGTTAAAAAAAGAAAAAAAAAAATAGTCAAAAGTATCTCCCACGTGTTTTCAAATTCAAATATCAGAAATGATCTTCTTAATTGGCTTTCATTTTCTTTCTCTTGCCGCCATCAAACCCTTGTCAAGTGATATACAACGAACTAACTCACAAATCACTTCAATCAGTCTAGGGAAACCTGCTTGCGCCATTAGATTTGAGAAATCGATTATTGTTCTTACCGTTCAATCTCTTTGAAACTTGTTATGCACAGAAAATGTGAAAATGAAAGAAATAAAGAGACGTGGTAGGAACATCCACCTCCCTGAGCCAATTTTGCGCGATAATAGCAAAAGTCCAAAACGAAGCAAGCTCATACAGGGGCATTGTGTCATCTTTCTTAGTCAGATATGATGGAAACCCTATTCCACCGAATGCAATTAATCATTGCTCGCTTGGGAGTGGTGGAGATGCGGGGTATCGAACCCCGTACCTCTCGCATGCAAAGCGAGCGCTCTACCATGTGAGCTACATCCCCATTGATGGTGTTTGTTTCCCTATCCCTACTAATACTCATGGTATGCAAGAAAAAGAACGTATAGAAATAGTTAAACATCCTATAACGAAAGCAAAAATTCTATGCAAAGCAAAATTGCTATTGGTCAATTTACATTAAGAAATTAAAAGTCATTCCACGTTGTAGAAAACCCACCCACCCACTCTATAGAAATCAAGAACCCAAATAGTAAGTAATAACATAGAGACTACAAGCTCATTCATCAAGCTCCACCGGATGGTAAACCATAAACAAATTCTAAAACCAAAAACACTTTTAAATTAAATCTTGTACTATGATTCATTGCCTTAAAATTGTGTTCTTATACTATGAAATTGTAGATTTTTTTTTTCTTCCCTTTTATGAAAACCGTCTCTTTTTTTGGTTGGTGTTTAGTTTGATATGGAAAAGAAATACCTCTGAATTGATAAGTATTTATCAATTTAAACAAACTTATACATTCAATTAGACATTCATATGTAATTATTTTGTAGAGAAAGCAATTTTGTAGCTCACTCTCTAGCTAGGGAAGGTCTTTTGTCGAAAGGAACGACAAGTTGGCCATCTTCCCACCCCTGGTTGATTTCTCTTTGTAATCAAGCTGTGTGCTCTTTGCCTTATTTAAAATAAAGTCCTATTTACAAAGAAGAAAAAAAAGAGAGGAGGTTCAAACTCTCTCATTCTTAGAGGTTACATTGGATACAAACTCCTCTTTGCTATAATACTACTACAAAGTCAATTTAAACATTTAATAGATAAGTTTTATTAATTAATTGAATTGAAATCGATTTTCGCTAAAACGCAAAAGGAAAGAAAACCCGTCAGTAGGACAGAATAATGCAACCTCCACAATTCATGCATTTGGATCTGCCATCGAGAGGTTCTTTCAACAGCTTTGTGCCTTCACCACCACCATTTTCTTGATCCTCAATAGTTCAAAACATATATTGAATTGCAGGCGGTACAAACAAGAACACATCTAGTTCAATTTGAACCAATCTTTCTCCATCATATCATTGACTTTACACGCAGCTCTTCACTCATCATTTGTCAATACTTCCAAGAAAATGGGGTGGTTTGCGGACTCGCACGTAAAGTTTTTAGTGAAATGACTGAGAGCATGTAGTTGAGTGGTGCTTGGTGTTTTTGGTTGTCAATTTTCATTCTATGGACAATGTACAAAAGGTGTTTGATAAAATGACTGAGAGGAAGGTAGTTTCACGATGTTAAAGTTATATGTATGACTCTGTATTTGATATAGAATACGGTTTGTAGTAATGTTTGTAGGGTTATTCATTTCAACTTCCAGCTTTCAACCATCCCCTACCTCAAAAGCCATTGTACCAACTGACATAAAAGATAATTTTGCCATAATTTATATTTATTCTATGGTGTCAACCCATGCATAATCTCTCTCTCTCTCTCTTTTTTTTTTGTTTTTTTTTTTTTTTTTTTGTGCCAAAAGACATTTATTTGAAAGAAAAACCCCTAGGGAAGTTACAACCTGCATAGTCAAAATACAAAAGCCAATGTATCAAGGGGGGGGGGGACAAAAGACAATAAAGAGAACTGTGATTTGGCAACAAAGGAAGCCAGCCGATCAGCTACATTGTTTCCTTCTCTAAGGGTATGTACAAAAGCTATAGATTCAAATTGATTCTTCAATATAAGGATGTCTTCAATGATATGTGAGATACTCCATGGCTTTGGGGATTCTTGTTGATTAATGATATTGATAATAACTTCATTATCACCCTCAAAGATCACTCTCTTCAAATTTCTGGAAAGAGCCACTAGTAAAGCCGTCTTTAAGGCTTCAACTTGAAGAGCTTTGAGGCAGCCTTTCGAGAATGCGAAACTGAGAATGAAATGCCCAAGATGATTTCCGGCAACTCCACCAATACCAGCTGCAAAGAGATTGCCCGGAAGTCTAATGGATGATCCATCAATATTGAATTTAATGTGATCCTTGGGAGGAGCAGTCCACTGAATATTCATGGTTTTGGATCTAACTGCCTTAAAATGGTAGTTATGAAGGTACTCAGCATGTAGAGATTGAGCAAGCCACCATACTTGCCTTGGACTTTTGAAGGAATCACCATAACTTGCTTTGTTGAAAGAAGACCAGATAATCCACAGAGTAGTAATATGTAGTGTAACAGCAATACCTGATGGAGAATTTGATTTAGTAGCTGCAATCCAGTTGATTAGCTGATCAACGATGTTAGTTGAATGATTCCACCAGCAGATTCTAAATTGTTTCCATATCTATCTTGCATATTGACATTTCAATAAAATATGATCCATATCAGCCATATTAGATGAGCATAGGTAACAAATATTTGGAATATCACATCCTCTGTTCTTGAGCAAGTTTGGTGTGGGAAGTTTCTGATGGAGTAACTTTCAGGTAAAGTGAATGAATCTTGGGGCTAAGGGGAGATGCTGCAACTTTAACCAAGGAATGGACTTCTGGTGGGTATTACTGTTGCAAAATACTTTATAAGCTGAGGCAACCGTGAAGTTACCAGATGAGGTTTGATCCCAAATAATGCTGTCTTGCTTCTTAGAAAGTGGGAGATGTATGTTGAATATTAGCTTGACTATCTCTGGGCTCCACCAAATCAAGAATGGAAGAGATGGACTGAATCAACCTATCGGAAATTTTAAAGGGACAATCACAAGCTTTGTGGCCAATTCTAATGCAGTTTTGGCAAATGTTTGAAGGAAGATACTCGAAGCTGAAGTAAATCACCTGATGCTTGTTTGGAGTAATCTCAAAAATCACTGATTTGACAAGATCAAGGTTCAGTGGGATGGCAATTCTAGCTGCTGGAAGATTGTTAGAAGTAACAGGACCATCGGGGTTTTCAATTTCAAAGACATGTCCAACTGTGGAGAATAGATCATGAAGGATCTCATTCTTATGTAAACTCCAGTGCAGGTTTGTGATTTGTACCCACATGATACCGAAAGGAAAGGGGGAAATGTTGGCTGGAATGGATTGATCCCAAGGTTGCCTGAAAACTACATGGTTCTCGTAATACCAAGGTTGAGAAAACAAAACCACATTCATATCTATCGCACGAGCAAATTTGATGATGAACCTATCAAGGGCTCCTTCAATGAGATGGAAACCATCAACTTTAACAGATTTAGATTTCCATCCTCCATGGACCATTTTCTGCAACTCAAAATAAGTAATGTGAATACCATAAGGAACCCACCCAATGATAGTATATTGAGGTCATGCTGCACTTCATTGAGTTGTTGTGACGAAAGAGAGACTTTGTGAATACGGTGAACAGGAAGGTCTAATTTCGTAACAAAGTCAGCTGCTAATCCCTCAGCTGAAGGGTCATTTGGGAGAAAATGGAGAGAATCAGAGTGGAGGTGGGAGGAGGATTGAGTAGGGGATGGGTTTGCCATACTAGCCTCAGCCACAAAGTACTTAAACACAGTTTTACTAACACTAATCGTGTCGAACACCTAATGTAGGTTTCCTAAGGGATAAGGTAAACAAAACCATCTCCGAAGATATATAGACAAAGAGTAGAAGCAATAGCCAATGAATCTAGACGGGAAAAGAATCCATGGAGAGATTAGAAGATGAGAATTGCAGGAAAGTAGACCTAATGAAAGCCTATCGCCGCCAAGGGAAGGTAGAGAGCAGCAAGTAGAGGGGAAGACGAAGAGTTTCCAGGAAGAAAATGAGATAAGGCTAATAGAAGAGGGAGGGTTTCTAGGGTAAATCATGCTCAAACATCATATCGAACCCCGCAAGCAAAAACATGCACAGATCGTCGCAAATAAATCAAGTTTCAAGAAAACATTTTGCATGCAACAAGTAAAAATGATTTGAAATAAATGCAGAAATAAACACAAGTGAAAAGCAGCAACCAGTGATCAAAATAATGAAGAGAAATTATGCTGTTAAAATTGGGGAAAACCAGAGGAAAGGAGAGAGAAGCACTAACCTCGAACAAGGTGGATCCATAGCCAGTGGGGAAAAGGTAACAAGATCCGTACCTAGCAGAAGAGTTTCAGGTGAAGAGAAATGTTCTCGATCCGAAAGAGATCAAGGCAAGTCATAACAGAGAGCACTGGAAATGAACAAAAAGGTCTCGATCATAGCTGAAATTGCTATCAGGAGGGAAATCCAACCACCTCAATTAGCCAACTCGCCGACTGCGAAATCCAGATTTTCAAGCTCAAGAAAAGAGGAAAGACATAAGAACATGCAGAATCATACCCATAAAGACCAAAAGATATCTCAAACGATCTCCATGAAGAAGAAAAACATGAACCCAACTCTACGAAACCCTATTTTCCCCTCTCGTTTCCTCCGCTACTATCAACCCATGCATAATCAATGTCATCTATTTGAAAGAAGTTTAGTTCCCCAAAAAAAAAAAAATCATAGTGTGAAGAGTAATATTGTGTTTCCCATAGTAGGTTTGTCATTAGATAAAATTCAAACTTGTTGAGCAATTAATTATTTAATGGGCCGGTTATGTGGGTTGATATCCATTACAATTTTAAGAATTATAATCATGGGTTTGAGCTAGTCCATTATCCAATTTGTATGGGCCTACATTAACTGGTATCTATTAGTAAATTTCTATAACTAGTACTTATGGCTAAGCTACAAAACCTTGGTTTCTTAAATGTATAAGATTTTTTTTTTTTTTGGGGGGGGGGGGGGGGAGGGGGGTTGTGTAATCTTAGAGTCCAAATCCTTTGCAACTAGGCAGAGTCTTCGTCTGTGTGTCTGCCCACTGGATGCGCTGCCGATGATACCAACCATGGTTGCTTGGTACTACAGCTAGGGCATCCAGCGGGTGGATGCACGGACCCACGCTTTGCCTGGACATAGAGGATTTGTGTTAGTAATGTTGATTGGTGCATCTGGTTTTTTGGACTAGCTAAAAAAATGAATAACATAGAAATATGTAAACCAAAGCTAATGATGCTCTAATTATATGTTAAAAACAAGTCATTTTTGACTTTACAACAAGGAAATTTACTTTGTTGTAATCCGAAGTAAAAACAAGTCATTGTTGATTGGTGCATCTGGTTTGGTCATGATGTAACATTTCCCCTTTTTAGCGATGAAGGGTTAACCTTGGAACCGGTGGGGTCTGACAAGTCAAGAGCGACCTTTAAGTTTAGAATCCATTCCAGGAATAGATCAGACTTAGAGACCTAGTAAAAGGGAGGAAGGAAACCATGGAATATGGGGGAGAGAGTATTAAATATGATTAGGGTAACAGTAGCCACCAAAGGCCCAGTATGAGATTGTTGGACCAGCCAATTGATGTACTGACCGCCGGACCCAGCTAGTCGATGATAAAATGGTAAAATGAAATTGTAAATTTGAGGCCGTCTACCCTAGAAATAACCCTGATGCAAAGGGAAGTCTTCATTTCATGAAAAACCCTGTCAAACAGTAGCTTGAGGGAGAAGGGAAAGAAGAGCTATAAGACCAAGGGTTGGCAAGACTTATCGAAGGTTGAAGCTTGTGTATTCTATTGAGAAAACACTAGTACAAGGTGAATCTCATTGTCCCCTACCTATCTATGTAAGTTTCGTGACATTTGGTTAAGTATGGGTTATTTGGTGGAACCACCAATGCAAGGGAATGGGAAAAACAAAGGGGTTTTTCCTATTAATAGTTTATGCATGTTCCAAGGCCTTAGAGTAAACTATAGAAATGGATAAAATGGTGATTTAGTTAGGATGGTGAAAGATTGGGTTTGAAACCCCAAAGTTGGATGAAATGGAACCCAAGTTGAGGAATAGAATAGGGGGCTAATTTACCTGGAAATTAAAATATAAAAAAAGGGTCTTTGGGTGAGGGACATTTGCTGGAAGCTTACTAGAACTGGGGGGAGAAGAAGACCCAAATTTCGGTCTGGTTTTCCTCCTGGAGACCCTCCAATCAATACAACAATTGTCCGCTGAGGATGTTGTATTTACCATGGTGTTGACAAGGGGTGGCTTGAGGCTAAATATTAGGAGAACTTTGGGAGATGGATATTCCTACACAGACACTAACATGTGTATGTCGGAATATAACAACCCAACTCGAAACCGCAAATGGATTGAATCGGAAATCCATACAAGGTGAGGAGAAAATGGATGTTAGACTTAGGATGCTATTTATATAATTGATTGCCATGATTGTTATGTATGATGTGATATGAATGTGTTACTATGTATGACATAATTACATAAATCCATAATATAACATGTGGGTCCTACACACAAACACACACACTATGCTTGTCTATTAATGTTTTACTTATCCTTATCTTAATGCTATATATCAATGTAGATGATCAAGGGTAAATGGGGAACCGTATCCTTATATATGACGAGGGTGGTGGCTATGGCCATTGCCTCCGAACACTCATGCATACTTGCATATACATCTATGACCCTATAGTTGCACTGGGTTAAGCTCATCCTAGCGTGCAAGCAACCTATCAACAGGGGTATTGAGGTTGGCAAACCTTGGTATGGAGTAGTGATACTTGTGGTCGCCCAATAGACAAGCCATAAGGAGACATTGGGTACCCTAGTATGCCATTCATGTCACTACCAAGATAGCAGGGCTTTAAGTGGTGGCCTAGGTGTTGGGGTGTATGTCCAAGATAGCAGGTTGCTTGAGGGTGGTTTTCCTAAACCATGGAGTGCACCCAGATAAGAGACCTTGTATTTGGCTAGGTAAGTCTCCACATGCGCTAGTCTATGCCATTGTTGTGACGAGTGGATGGTGAGGATAATGAGAGATTGTGAGCCTAGTGTGGACCTAATATCCCTTAATCCCGATCGTGGTACGAAACGTGGCCCTTACCCTATATCCTTGATCGTGCACTTTCTTTATGGATTGAGAGACCGTCCCTGAGGACTGGTATCCATAAAGTGTGTTACTAAAGTTAGAGATATGCATTATAAGATGTATGGGAGCATCACATGCATATGATTGTGCTTGTTTTTTCTCCTCACGAGTACACCTCTTGGGGATTTCTTCTTTGAGATGGAACCACAAGTTTGGGACAGCAACATCTAGGGAGATAGGGAGTAGACTAAGGCACAACCAAGCTAAATATTTCACTTATGTAATTTCAGTAGTACAACTGGACAATTGTAAAATTGAGCATGTTAAAGACAAGGAAATGATGTATCTTCTCTTTCCAAATTTAATAGATTCTACTTGTTATATTTGTTGTGGACAATGTGGACATAAGCTACTTATGCTATCGCATCGACAGATCTAATGGGCCCTGTGCAGGAATCCGTACCATTGAGCTAATCCAAATAGCCTCTAGGTCAGGATGTTACACATGATCTACATTTGGCCTGGTATGATTTGGGCTCAAAATTCTGACCTAGTGGGTGAGTCCAATGGTGCTAGATTAGGGTTAGGACAAGGTCCAGAGTGAGTGTTCAACCATGGATGGGGCCCTACAACCTTATATGATATTTTTGTTGAAAGTAGAGTAATAATATACAATTATAAATTGTTTTATTTTTTTGTAGTTAAGATCTAGGTGTCGGTCTAAGTTGGCTCAACCTGGCATTATTTCTCTTAAAAGACCAGGGTTAGGGTTCTAGTTAGGGATAGGCTAGCATATCCAACGTAAATATTTGAGTTTAAAAGGCGAAGCTCAATCTAACAACCCCCTCCCCTTGCCAATTCCCAAATACGAGCCCATAAATAAATATATAAATCACCTCATGCTGGTGAATGGTGATCACCATTCTTTCTTTTAGTCATTATCAAACCTGCCAAGGAATGGGAAAAGGCGCGGGGGGGGGATTGGGGGAGAAGATATGTATGAACAAAGCTTCAAATCCATGACTTCCTTGATCTTAATGTTTCGATATAGAAGGCTACCCACTTTGTTAGAAGCACATCCACCTAATGATCACCAATTTCCAAGCAATCTACCATGAATTAATTTATGTGGTTACAACCTAGAAGCCGGCTTACAATAGGTTTGAAGCCCAATCATACTAACCAATTATAAACCAAATCAATTTCTGTTCGACCTAAAGCTTAGCATAAGGATGTCAATGAATAACCAGTTGCCAAACTGAATTCCCAAATTCAAAACAAATTGAGACCCTTACAAATCCTTAGGCTTGGAAAAGTAGATGCTTTTTACAAATGCACTTGCTGTGCAATATGGAACAAGACGTGAGTTAATTTCTTTCATTTCATTATCTATGTAATCATTAACAACAACAACAATAACAACAACAATTCCTTTTGGGAATCATTCTGGTCCACCATTCTCCACTTTTGAGAATGAAGCAACGGAAGACTGGTCATAGGACTTTTCCCAGTTTCTACAATCATAATTCCTGATCTCAATGTGATCCAGCGTACCTGGATCGACACATGTGATAATCACAGAAATCCCATCGGGATTTGATCTTGGTATATAAAAGGAGGTTATGCCACAAACCTTGCAGAATGTGTGCTTCGCCGTATGCGTGTCAAAGGTGTATGTTGTGAAAAACTCCTTGGAATCTCCTAACAGTTCAAAAAAGGTGGCAGGAACTACGAAGCTGGTGATGCCTCTCATGCTGCAGTCAGAACAGTTGCACTTCCAAGCAACAACACTTCTTGGTGCTACCACTTTCCATCTCACATGTTTGCAGTGACATCCTCCATTGTGAACCACTTTCTCAAAATCCATTGCTGAACAGTCCCACAGTCCGCGTAGAAGCGATGTATGTTTAGTAGCTATAATCAGAGTGAAAGTTCAAACAAAGCTATAAATAAGCATGGGCAAAAACAATTACATAGTTTAAGAATCCATCAGGGGGCTAATTTGAAGATGGGTTTTGTTACATATCCCACACCTCCAGCTGTCCATGATGCACATACTACACCCCCAGCTGTCCAACTTAGCCCAGTTGGCAGACCACGACGGATCAAACAACTTCCCGCCTTTCTGAAAGATTATTTGCACTAACAAACTTCACGTTGTGAGAACAGATCTGGAGTAACCGACTCAAATTACTCTTGTCTTCTTTATTATAAATGTAATAGCTCAGCCATAGAGAAAGGATATGAAAGAAGTTATTCTCCAAAGTCCTCAAATTCCTCTACTCCTCTTCTATTTCTTCTTCTGCAACTCCCCTGTTCTTCTGTGACTGCATCAATTTGGTCCGACCTGCCGGATCTATTGCCGACGGAACCAGAGCTCGAATGGCTGAAGAATTGCTACGACAACTTAGCACAGCATCAACGGATCACACTACTCAAATTGGAGTCCTTCAGGAATCCATGAAGGAGCAGAAGACCGCATTAGCAGAACAACGACACACTTTGGCTGAGATTATGTCCAAATTAAGTGCTATGGAAGGAAGAAGAATTACTGAGACACCAATTTCAGATAATCGTGGAATACTCGGATCACCACCGGGATCCACAAATTCATTTGTGCCCAGTTCGATCCAAATGCGACCTGCGAGAGTAGATTTTCCGAAATTTGACGGAAATGATCCTGTCGGCTGGATTTTCCGAGCGGAGAAATTCTTTGGGTTTCATGGAATACCTGATGAGCAGCGACTCGATCTCGCATCGATCCACATGGAAGGTCTTGCTCTTCATTGGTTCCAATGGGTGAGCAAGGCAAAACTCTTCAATTCTTGGACCACCCTTGCTCGAGCAATGGAGATGCGATTTGGTCCTACAGATTATGAAGATCCACGAGCAGCTTTATCTAAATTGGTACAAACTTCTACCGTCGTTGATTACCAAGCTCAATTTGAAGCTTTGGCTAATCGAGTAGATGGGCTACCAACAGATTTCTGGGTAAGCTGTTTCGTTTCTGGTCTTCGATCTGAAATCCGACACGAGGTAAAAGCATTTCGACCAGTAGAATTAATGGATGCAGTGATGCTGGCGCGAATTCAAGAGCAAAAACAAACAGAGGCCAAACGTTCTTTCACGCGTACAACATCTGTACCAGTAAGATCTTCTACTCCTGCACCTCTTGCTTATATCAAAGGAACACCGCCACCAGTGCAGAATTCTGGAATACCCATCAAACGCATAACCTCAACAGAGATGCAATCCCGTAGAGAAAGAGGGCTCTGCTATAACTGCGATGAGAAGTTTATTCCGGGACACCGCTATAAGCAACGACAACTTTATCTATTAGAGTTTGATGAAGAAGATGAACCAGAATATTCAGAAAGAACGAACATACCTGATGACGAGTTAACCCATGCTATGGGCCCGGTTCGAGAGATGTTTTCACTCATGGGAGTTCATTCACCAACTACATTACGGTTCACTGGGTTCATCTCAGGCCGTCCGGTTCAAGTACTAATTGATGGGGGGAGTACCCATAATTTCATCCGCAATGAAATGGCTAGATATTTGGATCTAATGGTTGAAAAGGCACAAAACATATCAGTACTAATCGGTGATGGAAATAAGCTCACATGTGAAGGACTAGTGCAAGGTATGCCTATAACTCTTCAAAATTACTCTACTACCCTTGAAGCATATGTACTACCCATTTTTGGAGCGGATGTGATCTTAGGGGTCCAATGGATGGCAACCTTAGAACCCATTATCTTTGACTATCAATAGATGACCCTGCAATTCACAAAGGCTGACCGAACATTTATCCTTAATGGAGCTACAGACCACACTCCTACCCAATTACAACACCATGCTTTACGCAAGGCCTATGAGGCCCGGGATTTAGTGGTCCTCCTACGTCTTGAATTATCTCCACCTAATGAGCCCATCACTGAGATAGCCCAACAAGAACTCCATCTCCTATTGGACCGCTATTCCCATATTTTTAATGAACCCACTGGGCTTCCTCCACAAAGAGCCCATGATCACATAATCCATTTACACAAGGATGCCCAACCCGTAAACATCAAACCCTACCGCTACCCTCACTTTCAGAAAACAGAGATTGAACGGCAGGTCACGGCGATGCTGAGCAGCGGTGTAATACGGCCGAGCATCAGTCCCTTCTCATCACCGGTGCTCCTTGTCAAGAAGAGAGATGGAACGTGGAGATTCTGCGTAGATTATCGCGTCTTAACGCTATTACAATCCGAGACAGGTTTCCAATCCCTACTGCGGATGAACTGTTCGATGAACTCCACGGTGCTACCTTCTTCTCCAAGATTGATCTTAGAGCAGGATACCATCAAATTAGGGTGAGACCTACAGATGTGGAGAAAACCGCGTTTCAAACACACGAAGGACACTATGAATTTCTTGTAATTCCCTTCGGTCTGTCAAATGCACCTTCGACCTTTCAAGCAGCCATGAATCACATTTTTCGGCAATACCTTCGCAAATTTGTCTTAATCTTCTTCGATGATCTCCTCATCTACAACAAAACTTGGCTAGAATACCTGCACCATCTGGAAACCGTGTTAGGTACCTTACAGCAACATCAATTATATGCTAAATTGAACAAGTGTTCCTTTGGAAGAAAAAAAGTGGAATACCTGGGACATATCGTATCTGGAGATGGTTTGTCTGTTGATCAAGCTAAAGTTGCAGCTGTACTCGATTGGCCTCTTCCACAGAATATAAAGGGCGTTCGTGGTTTTCTGGGCCTCACCGGCTATTACTGCCGCTTCATCAAAGGGTATGCTCAGATTGCAACACCACTCACTCATCTGTTACGCAAAGGAAAATTCGAATGGAACAGCGTTGCAGAACAAGCTTTTCGAACATTACAACAACGGCTTGTTCACGCTCCCTTACTAGCCCTTCCAGATTTTACACAGCCCTTCGTCGTCGAAACTGATGCTTCCGAAGAAGGAATCGGTGCCATTCTATCTCAGCAAAGGCATCCCACCTCTTACCACAGCCGGAAATTCTCTTCTCGACTACAGGCAGCTTCGGCTTATGTTCGCGAGATATTTGCTATTACTCAAGCCATCTCCAAATGGCGGCAATATCTTCTGGGCAGTAAGTTCATCATCCGCATTGATCACCGTAGCCTTCGTGAACTGACAGCTCAAATAATTCAAACACCAGAGCAGCAGTTTTGGTTGAGCAAATTAATGGGATTTGAATTTGAGATACAATACAAACCAGGAAGAGATAATCAGGGTGCAGATGCCCTGTCTCGCATGCCTGAATTACAAAATCTCACAACCACCACTCCCTCACCGCTTTTCTTGGATCAGTTGTGTCATGAAACAGCCACTTCTTCTGAATTGCAGAATATATACAACAAAATACATACTGGGGATGAGGCATATCAACAGTATGAAGATCGTAATGGAGTCCTGCTCTACAAAGGACGCATCCTGCTTCCCTCTTCATCATCACTATGCACCGAATTCCTACACGAATGTCATGATTCCCCAACGGGAGGCCACGCTGGCTATATGCGAACCCTCAAGAGACTCACGGCTAATGTCTGGTGGAAGGGCATCGCCAAAGAAGTTCGCCGCTACGTTGTTGCCTGCCACATTTGTCAACAAATTAAGATTCCCCCACAAACTCCCGCCGGCTTACTCCAACCATTACCCATCCCTGCACAGGTTTGGGAAGAAATCTCCATGGATTTCATTACGGGACTCCCTGCTTCTCAAGGTAAAACGGCTGTCTTGGTAGTGATTGACCGACTCACTAAGTATGGTCATTTTAGCCCCCTGCCGACAGGTTTTAACATTCTTCAAGTTGCAGAGGCTTTCTTCTCAGATGTAGTAAGACACCATGGAATCCGACGCTCCATCGTAAGCGACAGAGATCCTCTGTTTCTCAGTCACTTTTGGAAGGAGCTCCACCGATTGCAGGGCACCACCTTGGCCTATAGCACCGCCTATCACCCACAGACCGACGGGCAAACCGAGGTGCTAAATCGAACCCTCGAAATGTATCTTCGAAGTTTTGTTGCTGATGCTCCTCAACGATGGACTCGCTACTTGGGGTGGGCAGAACTGTGGTATAACACTGCACATCACCATGCCATCAACACATTGCCATATCAGGCCTTGTATGGCAGGCCACCACCAGTCTTGAGCCGATATCTTCCCCAGTCTACCCTTAATGCTTCTGTGGCTGCAACTCTCCAAACCAGGATCGAGCTCTTCACTACCCTGAAATCTAATTTAGTTCGTGCACAAGCTCGCATGAAGTTCCAGGCTGATAAGCACCGCCGAGATATGGAATTCCAAGTTGGGCAGTGGGTTTATGTTCGCCTCCAGCCGTATCGCCAGTCCTCTGTTGCTAAACGCCTCAACGCCAAGCTTGGAAGACGCTACTTTGGACCTTATCAGGTGCTTGAACGCATAGGAAAGGTCGCTTACAGACTTGACCTTCCTGAAGGTTCGCAGGTGCACTCTGTTTTTCATATTTCAATCCTCAAGCCTTGCGTTGGAACTCCTCCTCCATTTGCCACATCGCCACATCTTCCACCACCCGAAATTCTGCCTGCAGCTATTCTACAAAAATGACAGGTTTTCATCCAAGGTGATCCCAAAATCCAGGTGTTAGTTCAGTGGGAGGGGATGTCTCTAGACGATGCAACGTGGGTTCTTTACACAGACTTTCAGCAGCAATTTCCTTTTTTTAACCTTGAGGACAAGGTTGTCAAACATGGGGGAGATAATGTTACATATCCCACACCTCCAGCTGTCCATGATGCACATACTACACCCCCAGCTGTCCAACTTAGCCCAGCTGGCAGACCACGACGGATCAAACAACTTCCCGCCTTTCTGAAAGATTATTTGCACTAACAAACTTCACGTTGTGAGAACAGATCTGGAGTAACCGACTCAAATTACTCTTGTCTTCTTTATTATAAATGTAATAGCTCAGCCATAGAGAAAGGATATGAAAGAAGTTATTCTCCAAAGTCCTCAAATTCCTCTACTCCTCTTCTAATTCTTCTTCTGCAACTCCCCTGTTCTTCTGTGACTGCATCAGGTTTGGTAATTGATTCATCAGTAGGGTATGTAAATGGTGCTAGTTGGAACATATTGATTCTTTTCATGTCTTTTGGTTTGTTGGGAATTTTCCAAGGTACTAAGAGGTTGTATTTTTGCAGACCTAACTCTTTTCCTCTATCAATGAAACAACAGAATACAATTCACCTTTCTAAGAACACCAAATATGAAATCTCCAACCAGAGTCAAAAGAATATGTGTATGGCTCAAAAAACAAAGGAAGGGAAGTCATGAAAGCTAAATAGCAGTTTTCAGATAGTTTCAGCCTTTCTGGTTAAAAGGAAAATCTTCAAACTAAAACCATTTATGAGCTTTCACCAATTCAATAGATATACACATCCAAATGAGAAATCAAAACGAATGAGATTCAATATTTAAAGATTGAAATTTTGGTGCAAATTAATCCAACTTCCAAGTAGATCAACTTACATCACGGAAGTGGGCTGCTGGATCTTCTCGTACCACTCTGCCGCTCCCCAAGTTACTTTGCAAGCGATCAGAACCCAGAAGCAGAGTATAAAATCAAGTGTACAACGAACAACTCACAAAAACGGTGAAGATAAAAGAAATAAAGAGACGTGGTAGGATCATCCAATCAAAACGAAGCGAGCTCATACAGGGGCATTGTGTCATATTTCTTAATCAGATATGATGGAAACCCTATTCCACCGAATGCAATTAATCATTGCACGCTTGGGAGTGGTGGAGATGCGGAGTATCGAACCCCGTACCTCTCGCATGCAAAGCGAGCGCTCTACCATGTGAGCTACATCCCCATTGATTGTGTTTGTTTCCCTATCCCTACTAATACTCATGTTATGCAAGAAAAAGAACGTATAGAAATAGTTAAACATCCCATAACGAAAGCAAAAATTCCATGCAAAGCAAAATTGCTATTGGTGAATTTCCATTAAGAAATTAAAAGTCATTCCACGTTGTGGAAACCCCCCCCCCCCTCTAAAGTAAACAAAAATCCAAAATTTTGTGTATTGTGTAGGCGATTTAATCTTTTTTCATCATCCTCTCATGGTTTTTTAATAAAAAAAATAATATAAAAAAAAATTTTTTTTTTTTTTTTTTTTTTTTTTTTTTTTTTTTTTTTTTTTTTTTTTTTTTTTTTTTTTTTTTTTTTTTTTTTTTTTTTTTTTTTTTTTTTACAAGAAAAAGCACTTACGGCGGCGTTTTGAAAACGCCGCCATAAGCCAAAAAACGCCGCCATAAACCTTTCCCGGCGGTTCGAAAACGCCGCAACAAACGCAGGCAAAAGCACCGCCGTAAAGCTACAGCGGCGTTAAATTGAAGCGCCGGTGATGGGTACTTACGACGGCACTTTTAACGGCGTTTTTATAAAACGCCGTCAAAAGTACTTTTTGCGGCGTTTACTAAAACGCCGTTAAATATGTGTAGAAACGCCGTGAAAAGTTATTTTAATGGCGGCGGTTTTGAGAAACGCCGGCATATAATACATTATGCCGGCGTTTTTTAAAAACGCCGGCATATATAATACTTATGCCGGCGTTTAGAAAACGCCGGGATAGGTTTTTTTAATTAAAAAAAAATCCAAAAAGCCAAATTCAATTCCATCAAAATCTAAATTCAATTTACAAATGAATATCCAATTCCATCAATCCAAATTCAAGTTTACAAATGAAGTCCAATATTTAACAGGAATGCTCTACTTTACAATCTTCATTTTTATACTAATGGAGTACTGGAGGAGATATTCTGATCTGTCATTTGCATCTGCAGCGAATCCCAAAGCAAAAACCAAGCTGGAGGGTGCTTGTAACATCACTGATGTAGGAACGGCAACAAAAACTCTTTGTTTCAATTAATGAATCAAGCTTTCAAGAGTCCTCACAGCACTTGCACCAACACACTTTGTGGAATTACTTTTTCACTACGTGCGATACAATCCAATTAATCTGTCAAAAAGAGAAGACATGAGCTAAAAATGACTCAGCTCCTTAAATTAAGAGTAATAAAGAGGATCACATGATTAAGGGAGCAAATTATAACAAGATATATGGCTAGAATTTACAGCAGAACAAAATCCATTACATGTAATGTAATAGCTAGGAATAAGAGTATAACTTATCAGGCACACTAAGATGTTAATTAAGAGAAATAAAAAAAACAGCAGCATTCCAAAAATGAAGCTCTTGTGAAAATCAAACCCTTATCAGAAAAATCCTTCTCCAGAATTCCCTGAAGCACCTTTCAAGAGATTAAATTTTGAGATTTTTTTTTTCTCAACTTTATTTATTCTCACCAAGGGGTCATATATCTTATGGTACTTTAGCCATCTTGCTTCACAGTTAACTAACCTATTTTTCACTTCTGAAATTGAAGATCCTCACTTAGTATCTCATGCTTCTAATTAAACAAAAAGATACCATGATAAGCTACCTCTCTCACACACATGAAATCCACTATCATGAGAATGCCAGAATAACCACCAAGTATCTAGCAGAATTATACCTGGTGTCTCTCTGTACTAAATGCATGGAATTCAAGACTAAGTACTTCAGACATGCCTAAAGATTCTCACAAGTCAACTAGATTCCAAAAATATTCCACTTTCATGAAGATAAACATTTCCCTTTTTGTTTTATCATATCCTTGGTCTAGATTTTCTATGGTTAGTTTTCTTGTTTCATCATCTGACAGCAAAACCTCATAATATATTGCATGGTCCATTTGTAGGCAGTTCAATATTTAAAATATCCAGGAAAAGAATGAAGCATTCTCAGAATGTAGTTTGGGATAATTAACATTGACTATGATACATTGGATATATAACTTCATCCAATGATTGCACTTCTCTACCTAATAGCTAAAGATTTGGTCAAATAGTTCAACAAAAGGGGATAAAGAACTTGCTCAAAGCAAAACTTGATCATTCAACAAATCATTTGGGAGCCTCTACAGGCTGTTGCACAGAAATAGACAGCAGGGGATGAATAAAAACAAAAAAGGAAACACAATAGCAGTCTCTTATTTGTCTGAGACATGCTTTGAAAGTATTAAACTGAATTTAGAGACCAACTGAAATAGAAAGTCTGCTCATCCTTCCCCAAGTGACCAATTTCAATCTTCATTGAAGACTCCAAGTTGCTAGAATTTCTGCAAGTTCAAAGACATCTTTGACTTTAATTTTCTGCTCTTTAATCAACAGTAAGTTGAATCATCTCATCCAACCCCTCATCTTCTTCTTCTAATACTCTACAGCCCCAGGCCCCCAATCCTTTGGGCACATATATGTCATGTACACATGCATAAGCTGTAGGCTGTGCTTGTGGAATGTCTCCTAGTTAGATGCATGGTTAGTTTAATTGTCCTTGGTTACATCGTGATTCGTTGTTAGGTCCAAGTTAGTGTTTCCTATTGTGAAGGATTGGAAGCTTCTACCTTGCCTTTAGTTTGTACACAAACTTAAAATATTGAAATATTAAAATATCAGGTCATGATCTGCAAACAAGAAAAAATAAATAGAATGGATCGCATCTAGCAAGCCCTGCTTCGTTCTAAAGGAAGATAAAACTATGGATAAGATGACTTACCTTAGAAAGAATAGAACAACTAAAATTTGAGAATCTTAAGGTTTTTAAAATTGGTGACTCTCTTGCTTTTCAGATAGATAGATAGATCCCCTAACATTAACATTTAGGTTAGAGACAGTGAAAGCAGAACCAAAATCGACAACAGTAAGTAAACAAGGAAAATGAATATTCTTTCTACCCTAAGCATGATGCAAATTGCAAACTAGTAGTGTGTATCATGGGATCTTGGTGAGCTCTTTTTGTCTGCAACTTTACCCATGCTGGAGTTGGACCAACACAACACGTTTCATGGCTTCTTTCGGCACGCAACTTTCTAGTCGAACGCGTGACTCACAGGCCACAGCCCCACTTGCCATTCCCATCCATCCATGATTGGATCTTGAAATGAACACCACCACCACCACCACCACCCCCTCTGCCCTCTGGCCTGCCTCTTGCCATATTCTATTTCAAAACTTCCTTTTTATTTTTCCATCAACTTCTCACCTTGTATTGGTTTCAAATCTTGACACGGCACCATTTCCTTCTTTTTCAATGAACCATAATAGTGTTCCATGGACTCTCTTGCACATGGATTCATATGTTCCAGTGCCTTTTACACACTGATCCATATTATGTACTAGGGGTTCTAGGAGACTTTCATCTTTATAGTCTACATCAGAATGGTGACATTTTTTATCCAAATTTATCCATTTTAAAATTTAATTACATGTTTTTTATTCTCTCAAGTCTTGATTACCGATTACCAAAAAAAAAAAAAGTCTGGATTTAAGTCAACCTTTGACAGGTGCAGTGATAGTAGGCTTCCTAGAAATATAAAGTGAGTAAAGGAGAAAGAGTTCTAGATGCTTACCAAAATGTAACTGGGAGGAATAGTTGCTGTCGATTTGTCGGCGAGTGCTTTCCCTTTTTTATCATTTGCAATGGAGTTACTACACCAGGCCTTTTTCTTTTCACTTTCTCCTTTAAATCTCGCCAAGGCTTCTTATTTTCACACTTGCAGTTCAACATTTGCAACATTTAGAATCTGAAAAATTCATTTGACGCGCCACATCTCCCTGGGAGAAAGTGTTCTAGCAAGACTTGAACACGAAACTAAGTTAAGGCCTTGCCCTGTACACACGCAAGAAAAGGAAGAAAGAACTGTCAATGGGCTTTGCTTAATGGGCAGGAACTAGAACATGATGTTGAACTGATAAAATACCTTCTGGGGGTTTGGTAAGAGGAGGAAATTTTTGACAACCAGGGAATGGTAAGAGCTGTTGCATTAGGACAATGGGAGGATATCACAGGGAAACTATGATTTCAAAATGTTAAACCTGTTTGTTATTGCTACAACACAAGACTTGGTTAGTGTTGACCCAGTTCTAATAAAGCAACCCATTCCAAATTGAATCATATATTTCACCTGCTGAAGTGTCTTTAATCTTAAACAAGAGGAAGAAGTTGAAAAACTAAGGTACACAGAAGAGACAAGAGGAAGAAGTTTAGGAAGATGAAAATAACCTTCAAATTTTTGGAGATTCTGCAATCCAACTCTAGCAAGGACCTCAACGGCTTCCATTATCAGCTGTACAAATAAAATGTCAATAATTTATAACATAAAGAAACCAATAAAATTCATAAAGACATTTCACACTTACATAAGTCAGTTGAACCTTGTGAACCAAACCTATCCATAAAAAGTTGAGTTAATCGGGTGACGTCATGTCTCACGTCTTTGAGCTCATTCTCCATCTTTTCCATTTTTTGCTGATTTTTTTCTCTTTCCAATCGTATCTCATTGTCTTTCTTAGTGAGGCGACGACTAGCAAGTGTAACTCCTACACCTGCACCACGAACCCGCCCGGGACGTTCCTTCCCAATGACTACCTCAAAAGCATTGTCTTGGGCAGCAGAAGTGTCTCTTACCTCTGGAAGTTGTTTCTCTAATTCGTTATCAAGTTTTTCCTATAAAAAAATGTAAAATAAGTTAGTTTATACCATGATAGAAAATATTAGTATTCTCTATAAGCTAAATTTAATTGAAACAAAAGATCATACTGCAATCTCTCTGGCAGCCGGATTTATGAAGCTACCATCTTTTCTTTGGTGAGTTCTCTTATAAAATTTAACTCTGGTAACATCCTCACCTTCAGCCTCCTAAACAACCAACCATGACAAAAGATTAAAATCATGTGAATAAGAAACTCACCATCTCATGTGCAAGTTGTGTCTTGGTTTGTGAATTAAATCGATTTACAAAACCAAAATCAGATAATTGGACTAGGACAACAAGTGGTGACTCAACTTAGAAGACATAGCTACGTCACATGCGTATTAAGTATAGTGAACCCGAGCACAACTACTTGACTTTATCAAATTAACTAAACAAGGACACAGAAATGAAACCAAGTAAAATCACAAACAAAACAGTAACAAATTAAGCCATGGTTTAGTCTGCTCTCTTGACTTCTTGGGAAATATAGCTAATGCTTTCTTTTTTGACATATCTTACTTTAGCTTACTTTTCTTGTAGATTTGTTCAAGAAAAGTAGACATTGATATTAAAGGACAAGGGGTGGGACAAAAAGTGTTCCTAAAAATTAACCCAGCATATGAGACGATGTAGACATATCAACTAAATTTGATTCTTCAATGAACAACCCACATGGTAATTATGGCTGGTTATCAAGTAAATTAATTTCTGATCCTTAATGTCACTAAAATCTCATCGACTTCATAATTTCTCCATTTTCACAAGATGTGAATAACAAACTTACCATCTCATGTTCAAGTTGTGCAAAACTCATCCGACCAGTTGTATGAGATATATTTTGTTTTTCTCTGGCCCTTTTATTCTTTGCAGACATTTCCTACCATATATCAAACACATGTTTGTCATATATTTTATAAGTAAATGGGTAAAGTAAAAATAGAATTCTATTATGATAAAAAAATATTAAAATCACAGAACTGCTTAAAAAATTGTATACCTTCCACTCTTCAGATGTCCACTTGACTTTGAGGTACTCCCATTGATTTGATGGAACCTCTATGGGACTAGTAGGACGAGGAGCATCATATATGTTCGCGTATTTTTCTTTTGTCTCTTTCAATAATTTAACCTTAAAATCCTTCCATGCATGACCTAACTTAATTAAAAAAATGCGTCGACCTTCATCTGACACATTAAATTTATCCTAATAAAGAAGATACATTAGTAGATGTGAAATCCCATGAATTAATAACATAAATAAGATAATAAAGGATGTCATTATACCTTAAGTCTGGCCCATGCATCTAATTTGTGATGTAATGGAACCTTTCTCCAATCTGGATAGTTCAATGGTAACCTGACTGGATCCCTAGCAAGTATCCCTATGTACGTGGATGCCTCAGTACTACATTTTCCAACCATAGCGTTGTCTTTATTGAGATCCACATCTTTCTTCCCAACTCTGTCGTTAATTTTTTTTCCTATGGTACGCCCTCGCCCTCTTTTATGCCCTACATTTGAAAAATGTGACAACATTAGTGTCTATCCCAGTATAAGTTACAACAATCATTTTAAATATGCTTGAAATTGAAAAGTAGAAATCAAATATTGTACCTGAAGAGGACGCAGTCGTACCATGGTCAGCGTCACTTTGGTCCTCGTGGTCCAAAGCATTATCATAATCACAATCTTCATAATTCTCATCCATCATTTAACAAGAATCTATGTATCCAAACAATGATCAGTTAAAAAACCATCAATATCCAACACAAAAATAATACATGTTAAGAATTATAGATCCTCACACTAAGAATGAAACTAGTTAGAACAAAAGGTGATAAGATGTTGAATTCCAATCCACAATGACAAACACAAATCTGATATGCTTTTATATTGTTGGAAAAAAAAGAAAAACTAGACTCAGATATACAGTACAATCTAGCAGAAGATACAAAGTACAGGAGTGAAAGATGTGGCTGTTGTTGATTTGTTCCTGTTGTGTGCAAGAAGCTTGTCCTTGCTGGTCGGGGTCTTCTACCCTTAGTCTAGCCCTGTCCGGCAGTAAGTTTGGATTCAGATTTGATGATAAATGAAGGCAGAATCCACAGCCACAGCTGGATCTGGACTTGAACCACCAAGAACCTAGTAAAGCAACCTTTAAGTATTACTAACCAAGGACACCAAGCCTCTTGAATATTACACACCAAGGTACGATTCTAATCTTAGATCAGACAAATCTCATAGAAGAGCAGCAAAGTTGATAAACAATTAGTAAGTAATCTTGCTCATCCTATTGATTTCTTGGCTAATCAGACACTAAAGTTAGGTTTGTCTAGTTGCCATGGAAACCATGATCAAACTGCAATATAGGGTTGGGATTTGGAATTCTATGGTGTCCTATAAGGACCGATCACAAAAGTTACTCCATAGGCCATTTGCAAATTGCATCTTGGAGACATGGACTTAAATAATATTTACAATTAGAAGTTAGTAACACTATATATATGCAATCAATTCTGTATTATACACTTCGAACTAAATCTCATATGCGGTAACTTGCAATTTAAAGTATCCCCTGTTTTGACTCAACTTGACTAGTTTTGACCAAAAGAGTCCACGTTTTGCAAATTTCAACCTAAAACCTCTACACATATTCCATTATCCTCATTGAATCTGGAGGAAACCTGGATCATAACCGAGACACTTTTTATGCCAAATATCAATTAACCAAATGTTATATATTTCTTACTTTAATCACTCAACATACTGCTTATAAATAAGCATATACCACTGTTTGATTCCAATAAAAATGGTTAAAATATGGCATTGAAAAAAGTTTTGAAAAATCAACCAGCCAATTCAGGAACATAAAACTGGATCATGGCAATGGCTACAATTCTCAGCTTTTAAATGCTGGGGATTTCTCAAATCTGAAAATTTCATAAATCTTAATACGGCAAAACATTGCCCTCTTTTTGTTTGGAGCTTTGTAAATACTAGCCTAAACCACAGGCATTAGAGACTTGGGAAACATTTCTGTTCAAGAAAACTTCACAATTTTCTGCTTAAAATTTCTTGGTCCAAATTCCATTCAATAAAACTGGGAAGATACGCTGGAAGCCCCTATCGAGGCCTAATGCATGGTCCAATTTTTGAAATATAGCTTCTTTGATTCTTTTTGGTGCCACAAGGAAAAAAAGGCTATATCAAGGTTTTAATTTGAGGCTCTAATGTTTGGAATAAGAATGGGCAAAGTGTTCTAGCTGACAAAAGAAGTGATTGTCTCTGCTTATTCAGAATTTCATTCAAGACAAAAATGACCCCGAAGTGTGTTTGCAATACAGATGTGGTACCTCAATAAATGCCAAGAACAAAGTATAAATACACTAGAAAAATGAAGTTGGATTGTCCAAATGCTAGCTGATTAAACTCTAGCCCCTTGACATGGTAGAAGTGTTAATCTATTATTCATCCGGACAGACATAAATTGTTGAGCAAAAACCCCAAGCAAAGTGATTTATTAAAGCTTGGAATCTAGTCTGATTATTGTGGAATCAAAAACAGAGTTTAAGTACTTAGAAACCACTACAAACAAATGTCTACTTCTCATCCCTTTTTATAATTATTTACACCAGAAAGTCATGGCAGATGCACAAGTAACATAACAACGACAGCGTGAGAAAATCTTTCTTCCAGTTACAATCAAATTAAAAAAAATATATATATATCCCCAGACAATTGTTAGGTTCACAATTAGTGGTAAAAACTGCAACCGGATGAATCAGAAATAGACAAAAATTGAAATAAGAGCAACTGCTGTTCCAATGATTTAAAAGTGCAACCGGATGAATCCCTAATTGAATATTTAAAAGTGCAGAGCAACATTAACAGAATCAGCAATTGATTCAGTCACCTTTGAAGGGATGGAATTGGTCTATAGTTTGAGAGTCGGAAATCGACAGAGTCACCAAGACACCGTGGGTAAAGTCTGGTTTCGCCATTCTGGTCTTGATCACGAAGTTTCGGCTGGTCACTCTGGCCGAGTTAGAGGTGATATAACAAGCAGGCTTACAGCATTCATCAAACAAAACCAAAAACAAAAAAAACCTGCGAGCGTGAGCGAGAGCCCCACAAGAAAACTAATTGAAGCATAAAAGAAATTCATCGCCATTTTTGATCTATAACCCCACAAGAAAAACCCAAAATCCCAATGATTAGAAGGTAGAGCACAGACCTACCAAAAAACCCAAAGCTTAGAAAGGAGAAATTTACCGGCAAATGAGAGCAGTGCTTGAAGTCCGACTGCAGTGCTGCAAAGTAGATTATCTACTGCAGATACGGCAACGGCAACTGCAGTGCTTGAAGTCCGACTGCAGGGCTGGAGAGATAGCGCGACCGAGAGAGACCTGCGAGCGTGAGCAACCAGAGGCAGCAAGAGAAATCGTGAGCGAGAGACAGTGAACGGGAGAGAGCTAGAGAGCTGAGGCAAAAAGCGAGAGCGAGAGAGAGAGCTGGAGGCAGTGAACCAGAGGAACAGAGTGAGAGAGCGTGAGTGAGGCAGAGATAGAGAGCGATCGAGAGAGAATGAATGGGTTTATTCGACTCCCCGTCTTCTAAAAGTGAAAAACAGGCGGGTGAGTGAAAAATAGGCGGGGACTGAATTAGGGCAACCACGGCGTTTTCGTAAAACGCCGTGATAAACGGAGTGAGAAGTCGAGTGAGATGGCCATACAACGGCGTTTTTTAAAAACGCCGTTAAAAAATTTAGAGGGTTGGAGTGCGATGGCCATACGAAGTGCAGTGGCCATACAACGGCGTTTTTTACAAACGCCGTTAAAAAGATTAGAGTTGGAGTGGGATGGTCATACGAAGTGCACTGGGCATACGACGGCGTTTATAACAAACGCCGTTAAAGACACATACAAGTTAGAGGCTTCAAGTACTGAAGTGGTCATACGAAGTGAGTGGACTTACGACGGCGTTTCTAAAAAACGCCGTTATAAAGAGACATTCGACGGCGTTTGTGGTAAACGCCGTTAAAAATATATATACAACGGCGTTTTTTGGTAAACGCCGCTATAAGTTAACATACAACGGCGTTTTTGAAAAACGCCGCTATAGTCTTGCTCGAAGTGCCGCTGTAAGTCCGTTTTCTTGTAGTGTATGAAACCGTTCTTTTTTTGGTTGGTGTTTAGTTTGATATGGAAAAGAAATACCTCTAAATTGATAAGTATTTATCAATTTAAACAAACTTAATACATTCAATTAGACATTCATATGTAATTATTTTGTAGAGAGAGCAATTTTGTAGCTCACTCTCTAGCTAGGGAAGGTCTTTTGCCGAAAAGCACGACAAGTTGGCCATCTTCCCACCCCTGGTTGATTTCTCATTGTAATCAACCTGTGCGCTCTTTGCCTTCTTTAAAATAAAGTCCTATTTACAAAGAAAAAAAAAAAGAGAGGAGGTTGAAACTCTCTCGTTCTTAGAGATTACATTGGATACAAACTCCTCTTTGTTATAATACTACTGCAAAGTCAATTTAAACATTTAAGTTTTATTAATTAATTAAATTGAAATCGATTTTCGCTAAAATGCAAAAGGAAAGAAAACACGTCATTAGGACAGAATAATGCAACCTCCACAATTCATGCATTTGGATCTGCATATAGAATAGAGATTTCATCTTAATAGACATGTGTCTTTACATTTTAACAAAACAGAATATACATGTATCTTATTTATCTCTAATACCCTTCCTCAAAGTCAAGGGGCCATCAAGAAGCTTGAGTTTGGAGCGGAGAAGAAGAAACCGAGGAGCGGATAGAGACTTGGTGAGAAGATCAGCCAATTGATCAATAGTGAAAATATATCAAACCAACAAAACCTTCTTTGCCACTTTATCTCTAACAAAATGAAAATCAACTTCGATATGTTTAGTCTAAGCATGAAAGACCGGGTTGGCGGAGAGATAGGTGGCCCCAATATTATCACACCATAATGTAGGAGGCTTTGTTTGAGGAATGCCTAACTCAGCAAGAAGAGACTGAATCCATGTAATTTCTGTGGTGGCAAGAGCAAGAGCACGATATTCATTCTCCGTACTCGATCGCGCAATAGTAGACTGTTTTCGGGATTGCCAAGAGATTAAATTGGAACCCAAGAATATAAGATACCCTCCCTGAGACTTACGATCATCTGGGCATCCTGCCCAATCAACATCAATATAAGCCGTGATAGAAGAGGAGGTTGGTGAAATATGTAATCCAAATAGAATAGTTCTTTTGAGATATCTAAGAAGACGCTTGAGAGCAATCCAATGATCTTCTGTTGGTGCAGATAAAAATTGGCATAATTTGCTGACCGAAAATGAAAGATCCAGTCTAGTAATTGTAACATATTGTAGACCACCCATAAGACTTCGATACATAGTTGGATCAGTCAAGAGTTTACCACCATCTTTCGATAAATGAATAGAAGATGACATGGGTGTGGTAATAGGCTTGGCATCTTGTAAGGCAGCTATACAAAGCAACCCAGAGATATATTTATGTTGTGAGAGGAGAATTCCTGATGACAGAGGAATCATTTCAACATTAAGAAAGAATCTATCAAGACCCAAATCTTTGAGAGCAAATTCAGAAGACAACAGCTTAAGAAGGTCATCAATGGCGAGAGAAGAGGGTCCGGTGATCAAAATATCATCAACATAAACCAATACAAACAGAGAATCTGTGGGATGACGCCGAATAAAGAGAGGAGAATCCGTCTTGGACCCTTCAAAGCCAAGAGTAATCAAGTAAGAACTTAATCGTTGAAACTAGGCACGGGGTGCTTGTTTGAGTCCATACAATGATCTTTGCAATTTGCATACATAAGTTGGAAAGTGTGAATCAACATAGCCCAGTGGTTGCTTCATGTAGACATCCTCAAAAATAGTGACATTTAAAAAGGCATTATTTACATCTAATTGACGAACCTTCCAAGTTTGGGAAACTGCCAAAGTTAAGAATATTAATCTGTATGGTAGTTGGTTTTATGACAGGACTAAACGTTTCTTTATAATCTAAACCATACTCTTGAGTATAGCCCTTTGCAACGAGACGGGCTTTATGCCTTTCAATTGACCCATCGGATTTCCTTTTAATTCTAAAAAGCCATTTACACCCAATTATCTTTCTATCAGCGGGTGGAGGAGCGAGAATCCAAGTATTGTTGGCTATTAAAGCATTAAATTCGTTGTCCATGGCTTGTCGCCAAACAACAAATTTAGAAGCTTGAATGTAACTTGAAGGTTCCAAATTAGAAAGTCCATTAGCCATTAGAGCAAGAGGTAGTGGATACTTTGTAGCATAAAATCTTTTTGGAACTTTAATGATACGGGTTCCATCTTGGGAGGGTGTGACCATTGGATGATGACGAGCAACAAAAAAATTAGTAGAAGACACTGGAACAGCTTCGATCTCAGTATTAGGTGACCCAACAATCTGTGAAGTATTTGTAGCACTTGTTGACACACGTGAGGAGCCATTTTCATTTTCATTATCAGAAAATCCAACATTAAGTGTACGTGGAGGCCCATTACCATCAATACAAGCTGACCCAAAATTAGGTATAGTTGCCTCAGTGTGTTGATTAATGACATTCCCATTGGAAAGAGAACAGGGTAGTGGCTCATTAGCAATAGGTAATGCATTTGTATGTGACAAATTAACAACCTCTGTTCTAATATGTGTAGGAGCAACAGCAGGGACAGCATTCCCATTAGAAAGAGAACAGGGTAGTGGCTCATTCGCAACAGGCAATGCATTTATATGTAACAAATTAACAACCTCTATTCTAATATGTGTAGGAGCAACAACAGGGACAGCATTTTGTGGCTGATCATTAAGTAAAAATCTGTAGAGTGTAATCCAGGTTTGTCATGAAAAGAACCATTAAGCTGTAACCTAGAGTCATGTAGAACTTGCCGTCCAGATTCACCATTATTAAGAACAACATAGGAAGGAAGTAGTAAAGGAAATGAGGGGGAGACTGAAGGAGTAGAAAATGAAGAAGTGTGAGACTGAGAAGGAAACAATGATTCATCAAAGGCAACATGCCTAGAAACAAAAATTTTACCAATAGCTAGATGAAAACACTTATAGCCATGATGTTTTGGGCTATAACCAATAAAAACACATGAAGCAAATCTATAGTCCAGTTTATGCTTGTTAAAGGGTCTTAAGAATGGGTAGCAACAACAACCAAAAACACGAAGAAAGGTGTAATCTGGGATTCTATGAAACAAACGAAAGAATGGAGAGTCAAAGTGTAATGCAGCAGAGGACAATCTATTTAAAATAAAAACTGCAGAAGAAAAGGTATCAACCCAAAATTTCATAGGTAAACCTGACTGAGCAAGTAAAGATAGTCCTATTTCTACAATTTGCTATGCTTACGCTCAACTCTACCATTTTGTTCTGAGGTATATGGACATGATAGACGATGTTGAATACCACATTGAACAAGAAACTTGGAAAAACTTTGAAATTCCCCACCCCAATCAGATTGAAAAGCTTTAATAGTTGCAAAGAACTGTTTTTCAGCAAGAAGTTTAAAGACTTGAAACACATTAAATGCTTCAGACTTATGAGATATTGTATATAACCAGTTAAAGCGAGTAAAATCATCAACAAAACTCACATAAAATCTGTGTCCATCTCTAGAGGCCTCATGAGCAAGACCCCACAAGTCCGAATACACAAGTTGAAGAGGTGTTGTAGTATGTGTAATACAAGAATGAAAAGGTAGCTTGTGGGATTTACCAAGCTGACAAGAACTACACAAATTTAAAGAACGAGCACCGGAACATGGAAGATCAAATTGAGAAACAACCCTATTAACAGTAGCATAACTGGCATGTCCTAAACGTAAGTGCCATACATCAGTAGAAGCTCTTATAGCTGAAAAAGCAACAATGGAATTATAAAAAAAACTGCTCCACAGGAAGATGATAAACTCCATCTTTAAGAGGCCCTGTTACCAGGATACGACCTGAGAAGCTATCCTTTAATATGGAAGTAAGAATCATGAAATTCAAAGAAAACAGAATTATCAAAGGTAAACTTGCTAATAGACAAAAGATTATGAGAAGCTGATGGAACATGACAACAGAATTATCATTGTCAATTTCTTCATCACCTAAAAGCTGCCTCCCAAATTGAGTCGAACTTATGTGTGCCTGATCCCAAAGGTGAAAATACTTGAATTGCCTAAACACTTCAAACCGATTAGTCTTGGAGGAGTGATCATCAAGGCCATTGGAAAGATTATGGTAGAAAGATTAAAGTTGGCTCTTTCATGTATTATCTCACCTACCCAAGCTACTTTTGTGCCTGAAAGATTGATATCTGATAATATATTTATTTCTCATGAAATCTTCCATTATGTGAGGCATATTAAAACGGCAAAAAGAAATTTGTAGCCCTTAAGTTGGATATGCAGAAGGCCTATGATAGACTTAATTGGTCTTTCATTAGAGCTACTCTCTTAAAGATGGGTTTTTGTACTACTTGGATTGATTTGGTGATGGAAAGTATTACATCAGTGTCTTACACACTCTTGTTGAATGGGGTGGAGAAAGATTAGTTTTTCCTTCTAGGAGTATCCGACAGGGGGACGTCTTTCGCCCTTTATTTTCATCTTGTGTGCTCAGGTTCTCAGCAAAATCTTTGAAGTGGCTGAAGATGGAAAGCAGGTGAAAGGTATTAAGGTAAGGGGTAGGGCCCCTCCTATATCCCAACTCTTCTTTGCAGATGACTGCTTACTTTTCTCAGAAATGAAGCTTCAAGAGGTGACCAGTTTGAAAAACTATATGGACTTGTTTTGTGCAGCCAGTGGACAAGCAGTGAATCTAAAGAAGTCATCCATTACATTTAGTCCGAATACCCCTCAAAGATTTTGTAGATGGTTCTCTAGAATCCTGGGCATCAAACAAGGGGAGGGACCCTCAAAATACTTAGGTCTCCCTACCGAATTTGGGGTTTCAAAAAAGGATATATTTATGGAGTTGTCTTTGAGAACAAGGGTTAAGATTCAAGGGTGGAAGAACATGTATTTATCTCATGCAGGTCGAGAAGTGTTAATCAAATCAGTGGCTTCATCTATTGTCACCTACACAGGTTTTCACTTTTCTATCCCAACCTCAGTTCATGATGCTATAAGGAAAGACATTTGTAACTTCTATTGGGGGCACAAGGAGGGTGAGAAAAAGGTTCACTGGATTTCATGGACTAGGCTATGTAAGTCTTAAGGAGAATGGAGGTTTCGGCTTTCGGGAACCCCTACTTCATAATCGTGCTTTGTTGGGAAAGGTTGCATGGAGGCTGATACAAAACCCTGGGTCCTTATGGGCAAGATTTATGAAGGCAATTTACTTCCCATCAATGGATTTTAAGCAAGCAAAATCCGGAAATAGACCCTCTTGGGCATGGAAGAGTATTCTAGTGGGTCGAGAAGTACTTGAGGCTGGTCTTTTATGGGAGGTGGGCGATGGACAGGAGATTAATATTTGGGACAACAAGTGGCTTCCTTCACATGAGGATTATAGGGTGACAACAGTGAAACCAGTTGACTGTCAAGTTAATTTGGTGGCTGACTTTATACATGAAAACAATAGAGAGTGGGATTTCCAGAAAACCAGTCAAATATTGAATGAGAGAGGTCGGACTGCTTTGAGAAAAATCAAGTTGAGCATAAACCACAGGGAAGACAAGTTAATTTTAGGACCTTCGAGAAATGGGGTTTATTCAACTAAATCTGCATACCATATGTTAGTTAACAACAGAGACAAAGCTCAAGCTATGGGAGCTTCCTCCTCTAGAGTACATAAGTGGGATGCAATTCCCAAATGTGTGTGGAAGTTAATTTGAAGTCCGGCTTCAGTCCCAAAAATGAAATCCTTTTTATGGAGATTATGTGCGGAAGGTACGGCAACGTTTGAAAATCTATTGAAGAGGCAAGTCCAAAGTGACCCTTCTTGTAGAGAGTGTGGAGCAGCCATAGAAACCTTAGACCATATCATATTGGGCTGCAACTTTGCAAAACCAGTCTGGTTTGGAAGCTCACTATCTTACTAAGCCCAAAATCCATCCATCAGTAGTTGGCTGGAGTCTCTTTGCAAAATAGAGTTTCCCTCTAAGGTAATGAAGAAAGAAACCATTAGCCTTTGTGCTTACATTTGCTGGTATATATGGGTTTCAAGAAATGACCGAGTTTTTGGCACAAAGACTTGGCACCCGAAAGAAGTGTTTGAAAGAGCTCAAAAAATGTGGGCGGAATTTTGGGCACTTCGTAAGGCTTGTAATCAACCGAAGAGTGGACACAATCCTTTTCCATCTCACCAAGTGAATGATAGACGAAATTCTGATGATCAAGATGCATGGGTGGTCTTCTGTGATGCAGCGTTTTTCCCTTGAAAACAATAGTGGTGGTATCGGCTTTGCAATTCAGAATTATGAAGGTGAAGTAGTGGTCTCTGTATCTGAACAAGTATCTTATTGAGAGGCATTAATTGGTGAAACTTTGGCAATTAGATCAGCACTTCCTGAGTGCAGCCATCGTGGTTTTAAAAGGATAAGAGTGTTCTCAGATTGTGAAGTGGCAATCAGTCTTATTGTATCTCAGGACCCTCACCCTCCATCGCCAATATCTGGGATCTTGTTTGATATAGGAATCCTTAAGGAGTAGTTTGAATATTGTGATTTTGGACATATTTCTAGGGTGCTAAATGGCTCAGCCCATTCCCAAGCCCGGAAGGCGCTCACCTGTTCTTATAGGACTGAGTGTCCACATTCCTCTCTTGGTTCCTAAGATGACTCTTCTGTACTTTCTGGGCCTCGGCCCCTTCTTCAATGAAAATTTTCATTACCAAAAAAAAAAAAAAAAAAAAAATTCCTTGGAATCTCCTAACAGTTCAGAAAAGGTGGCAGGGACTACGAAGCTGGTGATGCCTCTCATGCTGCAGTCAGAACAATTGCACTTCCAAGCAACAACACTTCTTGGTGCTACCACTTTCCATCTCATCTGTTTGGAGTGACATCCTCCATTGTGAACCACTTTCTCAGAATCCATTGCTGAACAGTCCCACAGTCATGTAGAAGTGATGTATGTTTAGTAGCTATAATCAGAGTAAATGTTCAAACAAAGCTATAAGCATGCGAAAAAACAATTACATAGTTTAAGAATCCATCAGGGGGATAATTTGAAGATGGGTTTCGTAGTTGATTCATCAGTAGGGTATGAAAATGGTGCTAGTTGGAACATATTGATTCTTTTCATTTCTTTTGGTTTGTTGGGAAATTTCCAAGGTACTAAGAGATTGTATTTTTGCAGACCTAACTCTTTTCCTCTATCAATGACACAACGGAATACCATTCACCTTTCTAAGAACACCAAATAAGAAATCTCCAACCAGAGTCAAAAGAATATGTGTATGGCTCAGAAAACAAAGGAAGGGAAGTCATGAAAGCTAAATAGCAGTTTACAGATAGTTTCAGCCTTTCTAGTTAAAAGGAAAATCTTCAAACTAAAACCTTTATGAGCTTTCACCAATTCAAAAGATTCAACTTACATACCAGGGCATTGTGTCATCTTTCTTAATCATCAAATATGATGGAAACCCTATTCCACCGAACCCCGTACCTCTCACATGCAAAGCGAGCGCTCTACCATGTGAGCTACGTCCCCATTGATGGTGTTTGTTTCCCTATCCCTACTAATACTCATGGTATGCAAGAAAAAGAACCTATAGAAATAGTTAAACATCCTATAACGAAAGCAAAAATTCCATGCAAAGCAAAATTGCTATTTTTCAATTTCCATTAAGAAATTAAAAGTCATTCCACGTTGTAGAAAACCCACCCACCCACTCTATAGAAATCAAGAACCCAAATAGTAAGTAATAACATAGAGACTACAAGTTCATTCATCAAGCTCCACCAGATGCTAAACCATAAACAAATTCTCAAACCAAAAACCCTTTTAAATTACATCTTGTACTATGATTCATTGCCTTAAAATTGAGTTCTTATACTATGAAATTGTAGATTTTTTTTTTTTTCCTTTTATGAAACCGTCTCTTTTTTTGGTTGGTGTTTAGTTCGATATGGAAAAAAAGAAAACCTCTGAATTGATAAGTATTTATCAATTTAAACAAACTTAATACATTCAATTAGACATTCATATGTAATTATTTTGATTGTCCCTTACAAGTAGTAGAATGACTATTTTATATTTGAAGTCTGCTCAATTTTTCTGATTGTCTATACCAATTACCTAGAGATAATATGACGATTCAACAATATTTAATTTAAAACTATTAAAAAGGATTATAATGAATTGCAACTTAGTTTTAGGGCGGTGCGCAGGCTAGGCCAGTTCGGGCCCAAATTGACACCCCTATTCATTACAAATATCTAGGGGTGTCAACGGTGCGGTTTGGAGCGGTTTCGGGCTGAAAAACCCTCAGCCCAAACCAGCCCATTTAAAAGATAACGGTTTCGGTGCGGTTTCGGTTTGGTGCGGTTTGGGTTCGGGTTGACTAATGGTTTGGCCTAATGGTTTGGATTCAGTTTGACTAACGGTTTGGACTAAATTAAAAATTAATATTGAAATTTAGTTTTATTTTTTCCTCAACTCCAAATCCTAGTTTCTCACACACAAAACTACAAAAAGATAGAGGATGAAGACTCCAAGTAGAACCAACGATAAAGAGAATATCCTCTACAGCTGTTTGCAACGGATACTTTTGAGACGGATGACCGTTTGATCAGACGGACGTCCGTCTGGGCTGAAAAACAGAACAAAAATGTGTCCGTTTTCTATCCGATGGGGATTGGGTTTTGGCACTCAAAGGTGCTCTATATAAACCCAATTCACCTCATTTTGAGAGTAAGAACACTCACACTTGATCACCCACTCCCCAAGTGATCCTAAAGCTCTCAAATTGCAAGAAAGCCTTGTGCTTTGCCTTTTCCCTTCTCCCAACCTTGAAGAAATATACCAAGGTGTTTCTAAGCTTGTGGAAGCCAAGCTTGAGGTGATTGAAGGCGTCGGTGGTGCATACATTTCCATTTGAGCATACAACTCACATTGCATCACATTCACACAAGAGGTAAAGTGTCACACCTCTTAAGGTAACATCCTTCCTTTGTAACTGTTTCAATTCTAGTCAAGGTTGGTAGATTAGAATTGGTCATTGGGTGCTCTTGCCCGTGAACAAAGATTGCTTGGGTGCTCTTGCCCGTAAACAAAGATTGTTAAGGGGTGCTCTTGCCCTGCTTGTTAAACAAAGATTGTAAAGGGTTCTCTTGCCCAGCAACAAAGATTATTGTAAGGGTTTGATCTCTACCCATTGTATTGAAAGAGAATCAATAGTGGAATACTCTCTTGAGGCCAAGAGAGGAGTGGACGTAGACTTGTATAGTCGAACCACTATAAATCTCGTGTTGTGGTTGCTTGTATTGTTTAGTTTCATTTGAATTTTCAATTTACCGTGTATTTCCGCACAAACCGAAAAATTGGGACAATCCACTAGTTGCAACCTAATCACCCCCCCTCTAGGTTGCACCAACAGTATGTATTATATAAACTGTAAAGATGGCTGCACAATGTCGGAAGTTGGAGATGATTCATATGAAAGAGCCTTCTCATATGAAGCTGATGTGAGACAGACAGTGGTACATGAACTTGCAGAGCATGAAGCCTCCTGAAGATGCGTGTGTGCACTTTTAGCACCATTGATGGCCGACGGAGGCAGATTGCCAGGATTTTGATGATCGTATGGAGAAAGATTGGAGGACATCTTTATTTGCTAAGTTAGAAAACTAGTTTTTAGATTTATAAAAGAAAACCAGAGAGAAGATCATTTAGTTATTTATTTTGCTTCCGCTGAACTCGATATTACTTTTGATTCTTGATTTTCCCTCTTTCGTTCGTTCTTGGATATTTATTGGAGTATTTGGACTCCTGTAACCTTTTTATTAATTATTGCACTATTCTTGCTCTTGATTATCTGTATTTGTATTTATTATTGTTGATAGACTAAAACTATGGATCCTGTGACGGTTCGCACCCACGGGTTGTCGGGCGGTTAACCAGGCCCGACGGGCGGGGTGTGACAGAGAATAGCATGTGCGGGAGTTCCTGCGGGTGCATGGAGTGCGCTTATCGCACCGGTTGATGGTCAGAGGCGAAAGGTGGTCAGGCAGTTCGCACAGAGACTGGAGAAGAATTGGAGAACCCCTCACCTTATTAAACTGGAGTCTAAGTTCATTGACTTAGAGAAGCAAACTGGAAAGAAACTGATATAAATACTTTTGAATTATTCCGCTGCCCTCATTTTTGTTTTATCCTTTATTCTTTATTTCTTTCCTTTGATATTGGAGTATTTTGGGCTCCTGTAATTCATTTAATTCAGTTATTGAATATTCTTTGCTCATGATTATCTATATTTGTCTTAAATATTGTTGATAGACTAAAACCTTTCTTGTGACGGATTGCACCCACGGGTTGTCGGGCGGGTAACCGTGACCGACGGGTGGGGTGTGACACTTACCCTATATCCTCGATCGTGCACTTTCTTTATGGATTGAGAGACCGTTCCTGAGAACCGGTATCCATAAAGTGTGTTACTAAAGTTAGAGAATCTGCATTATGAGATGTATGGGAGCATCATATGCATATGATTGTGCTTTTTTTTCTCCTCACGAGTACACCTCTTGGGGACTTCTTCTTTGAGATGGAACCACAAGTTCGGGACAGCAACAACTAGGGAGATAGGGAGTAGACTAAGGCATAACCAAGCTAAATATTTCGCTTATGTAATTTCAGTAGTACAACTGGACAATTGTAAAATTGAGCACGTTAAAGACAAGGAAATGATGTATCTTCTCTTTCCAAATTTAATAGATTCTACTTGTTATCTTTGTTGTGGACAATGTGGACATAAGCTACTTATGCTACCGCATCGACAGATCTAATGGGGCCCTGTGCAGGAATCCCGTACCATTAAGCTAGTCCAAATAGCCTCTAGGTCAGAATGTTACACATGATCTACATTTGGCCTGGTATGATTTGGCCTCAAAATTCTGACCTAGTGGGTGAGTCCAATGGTGCTAGATTAGGGTTAGGACAAGGTCCAGAGTGAGTGTTCAACCATGGATGGGGCCCTACAACCTTATATGATACTTTTGTTGAAAGTAGAGTAATAATATACAATTATGAATTGTTTTATTTTTTTGTAGTTAAGATCTAGGTGTCGGTCTAAGTTGGCTCAAACTGACATTATTTCTCTTAAAAGACCAGGGTTAGGGTTCTAGTTAGGGATAGGCTAGCATATCCAACGTAAATATTTGAGTTTAAAAGGCGAAGCTCAATCTAATAACCCCCTCCCCTTGCCAATTCCCAAATACGAGCCCATAAATAAATATATAAATCACCTCATGCTGGTGAATGGTGATCACCATTCTTTCTTTTAGTCATTATCAAACCAGCCAAGGAATGAGAAAAGGCCCGGGGGGGGGGGGGGATTGGGGAGAAGGTATGAATGAACAAAGCTTCAAATCCATGACTTCCTTGATCTTAATGTTTCGATATAGAAGGCTACCCACTTTGTTAGAAGCACATCCACCTAATGATCACCAATTTCCAAGCAATCTACCATGAATTAATTTATGTGGTTACAACCTAGAAGCCGGCTTACAATAGGTTTGAAGCCCAATCATACTAACCAATTATAAACCAAATCAATTTCTGTTCGACCTAAAGCTTAGCATAAGGATGTCAATGAATAACCAGTTGCCAAACTGAATTCCCAAATTCAAAACAAATTGAGACCCTTACAAATCCTTACGCTTGGAAAAGTAGATGCTTTTTACAAATGCACTTGCTGTGCAATATGGAACAAGACGTGAGTTAATTTCTTTCATTTCATTATCTATGTAATCATTAACAACAACAACAATAGCAACAACAATTCCTTTTGGGAATCATTCTGGTCCACCATTCTCCACTTTTGAGAATGAAGCAACGGAAGACTGGTCATAGGACTTTTCCCAGATTCTGCAATCATAATTCCTGATCTCAATGTGATCCAGCGTACCTGGATCGACACATGTGATAATCACAGAAATCCCATCGGGATTTGATCTTGGTATATAAAAGGAGGTTATGCCACAAACCTTGCAGAATGTGTGCTTCGCCGTATGCATGTCAAAGGTGTATGTTGTGAGAAACTTCTTGGAATCTCCTAACAGTTCAAAAAAGGTTGACAGGAACTACGAACCTGGTGATGCCTCTCATGCTGCAGTCAGAACAGTTGCACTTCCAAGCAACAACACTTCTTGGTGCTACCAGTTTCCATCTCACATGTTTGCAGTGACATCCTCCATTGTGAACCACTTTCTCAAAATCCATTGCTGAACAGTCCCACAGTCCACGTAGAAGCGATGTATGTTTGGTAGCTATAATCAGAGTGAAAGTTCAAACAAAGCTATAAATAAGCATGGGCAAAAACAATTACATAGTTTAAGAATCCATCAGGGGGCT
The DNA here is from genome assembly GCF_041222555.1 of Hakea prostrata. Taxonomy (NCBI): domain Eukaryota; kingdom Viridiplantae; phylum Streptophyta; class Magnoliopsida; order Proteales; family Proteaceae; genus Hakea; species Hakea prostrata. The sequence goes on from NC_142609.1 coordinate 35,419,659, forward strand.
AATTTGAAGATGGGTTTGGTAGTTGATTCATCAGTAGGGTATGTAAATGGTGCTAGTTGGAACATATTGATTCTTTTCATGTCTTTTGGTTTGTTGGAAATTTTCCAAGGTACTAAGAGATTGTATTTTTGCAGACCTAACTCTTTTCCTCTATCAATGATACAACGGAATACCATTCACCTTTCTAAGAACACCAAATAAGAAATCTCCAACCAGAGTCAAAAGAATATGTGTATGGCTCAGAAAACAAAGGAAGGGAAGTCATGAAAGCTAAGTAGCAGTTTACAGATAGTTTCAGCCTTTCTGGTTAAAAGGAAAATCTTCAAACTAAAACCTTTATGAGCTTTCACCAATTCAAAAGATTCAACTTCCAAGTAGATCAACTTACATCACGGAAGTGGGCTGTTGGATGTTCTCCTACCACTCTGCCGCTCCCCAAGTTGCTTTGCAAGCGATCAGAACCCAGAAGCAGTGTATAAAATCAATATCTTGATTATTAAATTAAACAGTCAAAAAAAGAAGAAAAAAATAGTCAAAAGTATCTCCCACGTGTTTTCAAATTCAAATATCAGAAATGATCTTCTTATATGATCTTCTTAATTGGCTTTCATTTTCTTTCTCTTGCCGCCATCAAACCCTTGTCAAGTGATATACAACGAACAACTCACAAATCACTTCAATCAATCTAGGGAAACCTGCTTGCGCCATTAGATTTGAGAAATCGATTATTGTTCTTACCGTTCAATCTCTTTGAAACTTGTTATGCACAGAAAATGTGAAAATGAAAGAAATAAAGAGACGTGGTTGGATCATCCACCTCCCTGAGCCAATTTTGCGCGATAATAGTAAAAGTCCAAAACGAAGCAAGCTCATACAGGGGCATTGTGTCATCTTTCTTAGTCAGATATGATGGAAACCCTATTCCACCGAATGCAATTAATCATTGCTCGCTTGGGAGTGGTGGAGATGCGGGGTATCGAACCCCGTACCTCTCGCATGCAAAGCGAGCGCTCTACCATGTGAGCTACATCCCCATTGATGGTGTTTGTTCCCTATCCCTACTAATACTCATGGTATGCAAGAAAAAGAACGTATAGAAATAGTTAAACATCCTATAACGAAAGCAAAAATTCCATGCAAAGCAAGATTGCTATTTTTCAATTTCCATTAAGAAATTAAAAGTCATTCCACGTTGTAGAAAACCCACCCACCCACTCTATAGAAATCAAGAACACAAATAGTAAGTAATAACATAGAGACTACAAGCTCATTCATCAAGCTCCACCGGATGCTAAATCATAAACAAATTCTCAAACCAAAAACCCTTTTAAATTACATCTTGTACTATGATTCATTGCCTTAAAATTGGGTTCTTATACTATGAAATTGTAGATTTTTTTTTCCCTTTTATGAAACCTTCTCTTTTTTTGGTTGGTGTTTAGTTTGATATGGAAAAGAAATACCTTTGAATTGATAAGAATTTTTCAATTTAAACAAACTTAATACATTCAATTAGACATTCCTATGTAATTATTTTGTAGAGAGAGCAATTTTGTAGCTCACTCTCTAGCTAGGGAAGGTCTTTTGTCGAAAGGCACGACAAGTAGGCCATCTTCCCACCCCTGGTTGATTTCTCTTTGTAATCAAGCGGTGCACTCTTTGCCTTCTTTAAAATAAAGTCCTATTTACAAAGAAAAAAAAAGAAGAGTGAGGAGGTTGAAATTCTCTCGTTCTTAGAGATTACATTGGATACAAACTCCTCTTTGCTATAATACTACTGCAAAGTCAATTTAAACATTTAATAGATAAGTTTTATTAATTAATTGAATTGAAATCGAATTTCGCTAAAATGCAAAAGGAAAGAAAGCACGTCAGTAGGACAAAATAATGCAACCTCCACAATTCATGCATTTGGATCTGCCATCGAGAAGTTCTTTCAACAGCTCTGTGCCTTCACCACCGCCATTTTCTTGATCCTCAATAGTTCAAAACATATATTGAATTGCAGGTGGTACAAACAAGAACACATCTAGGTCAATTTGAACCAATCTTTCTCCATCATATCATCGACTTTACACACAGCTCTTCACTCATCATTTGTCAATACTTCCAAAAAAATGGGGTGGTTTGCAGACTGCACAGAAAGTTTTTAGTTAAATGACTGAGAGCATGTAGTTGAGTGATGCTTGGTGTTTTTGGTTGTCATTTTTCATTCTATGGACAATGTACAAAAAGTGTTTGATAAAATGACTGAGAGGAAGGTAGTTTCGCGATGTTGAAGTTATATGTACAACTCTGTATTTGATATAGAATACGGTTATAGTAATGTTTGTAGGGTTATTCATTTCAACTTTCAGCTTTCAACCATCCCCTACCTCAAAAGCCATTGTACCAATTGACATAAAAGATAATTTTGCCATAATTTATATTTATTCTATGGTGTCAACCCATGCATAATCTCTTTTTTTTTTTTTTTTTTTTTTGTGCCAAAAGACATTTATTTGAAAGAAAAACCCCTAGGGAAGTTACAACCTGCATAGTCAAAATTCAAAAGCCAATGTATCAAGGGGGGGGGGGGAACAAAAGACAATAAAGAGGACTGTGAATTGGCAACAAAGGAAGCCAGCCGATCAGCTACATTGTTTCCTTCTCTAAGGGTATGTACAAAAGCTATGGATTCAAATTGATTCTTCAATATAAGGATGTCTTTAATGATAGGTGAGATACTTCATGGCTTTGGGGATTTTGGTTGATTAATGATATTGATAATAACTTCATTATCACCCTCAAAGATCACTCTCTTCAAATTTATGGAAAGAGCCACTAGTAAAGCCATCTTTAAGGCTTCAGCTTGAAGAGCTTCGAGGCAGCCTTTTGGGAATGCGAAACTGAGAATAAAATGCCCAAGATGATTTCCGGCAACTCCACCAATACCAGCTGCAAAGAGATTGTCCGCAAGTCTGATGAATGATCCGTCAATATTGAATTTAATGTGATCCTTGGGAGGAGCAGTCTACTGAATATTCATGGTTTTGGATCTAACTGCCTTAAAATGGTAGTTATGAAGGTACTCAGTATGTAGAGATTGAGCAAGCCACCATACTTGCCTTGGACTTTTGAAGGAATCACCATGACTTGCTTTGTTGAAAGAAGACCAGATAATCCATAGAGTAGTAATATGTAGTGTAAGAGCAATACCTGATGGAGAATTTGATTTAGTAGCTGCAATCCAATTGATTATCTGATCCACAATGTTAGTTGAATGATTCCACCAGCAGATTCTAAATTGTTTCCATATCTGTCTTGCATATTGACATTTCAAGAAAATATGATCCATATCAGCCATATCGGATGAGCATAGGTAACAAATATTTGGAATATCACATCCTCTGTTCTTGAGCAAGTTTGGTGTGGGAAGTTTCTGATTAAGTAACTTCCAGATTAAGTGAATGATTCTTGGGGCTAAGGGGAGATTCCACAACTTTAACCAAGGAATGGACTTCTGTTGGGTATTACTGTTGCAAAATACTTTATAAGCTGAAGCAACCGTGAAGTTACCAAATGAGGTTTGATCCCAAATAATGTCTGTCTTGCTTCTTAGAAAGTGGGAGATGTATGTTGAATATTAGCTTGGCTATCTCTGGGCTCCACCAAATCAAGAACTAAATCATGTTTCCAAGTATTTGAATCATGATCAATGAAAGAAGATACCTTACTAGGAGCATTTTACGAGAGAGGATGAAGTTGTTGTAGCACAAGAGATGGATGTATCTATCTATTAACCCATGGATCAATGTCATTGCCATTACCCACTTGATGAAAGATGTAACCCTTCAATAAATCTCTCACTTTAATGAGAGATTTCCAGCTCCAGGAAGAGGATTGGTTGGCAGTTGCTTGACGAAAATTGTTGTTATGGAAATACTTCCCCTTCATAACTTTGAACCATAGAGAATCCTTACCTGAAATGAGGTCCCAAATTTTCTTAGCAGTAAGTGCAAGATTAAATGCTTCAAGATTTTTTATGTTGAGACCTCCAACTCTTTTAGGTAGATAGATGGTATTCCATCCAATGGTATGCATGTGTTTGATTTCACCAGTAGACCAGAAAAAGTTTCTGTTGGCTGATTAGAGAGAGGGGATTACATTCTTAGGAAGGATGAAGCATGACATGTAATGGCTTGGCATGGCTTGAGTAACTGACTGGATCAGAACTGATTTTCCAGCATAGCTTAGAAGATTTTCCTTCCATCCCTGTAGTGTCACATCCACCCAGCCGGTATCCTATCTGGCATACCCGGGATGTGATCCATAGCCCGAAGATCTAGATCAAGCGGCCATGCCTCCCACATACACGATAACATAATCATGAACAATATAATCAATGTTTAAAGTAAGCAATAAACAGATCAAATGAATAAGAAAAGATAATCAATCAGAGTGCGGAATTATCAAATATCAACTTCACATAAAAATAATCTCAAAGAGAAAGAGTGATCAGTAGTCACTCCTTCAAGAATAGCGAAAAAGTGGTTAATTAAACTTAATTACAATCAGTATCAAGAGTAAATCCATAAGAGTTAAAAACAATATATCCAAATGTTTATAGTCATCCAGGGAAATGGGGCACTATGCAAAGTTTCTTCTATCCTAATGATTGTTTCATCATAAGTGTGGATGAAGTGAACTCAGCGTGGCCACTCCGTCACCATGGTGGGGCTAACCCTGGTACGAACCATAATCCACCTCGGCACAATAATTTTGACTCTCATTGTAGCCATCACCCGAAGGGTAGTATGCGGGATCATAGCTCGGGTCGTAGAGTAAGCCATCAGAGTCCTCTACACCTGCAAGATAATCTAACAAATTGCACGAAAGGAATGACTTCAAAAGAACTCAGCAAGGCAAGTCGTTTCATAATACACAGTTCATTCGATACAAGTCATGATATGATGCAAGATGATATATGATTCTAACCCTAAGTATGCTAGTCTCTAAGGTAGACATGCTTTAAGCCATAGCACCATACTTCTTTAGGTCGTCTGTCACTCCCCCTCAATCATACAAGATATCTTGGGTCTGCCGGGGTAATTGGGTAAACTACTCATCAAACCATGGCTGGGGGTTAAGTCACCATTCTCTCACATCACCATTGGTATAAGTATTGGCGCATGTCACGGCATAGCCTAGCCCAATGCAAGTCATCTACTCAGTCGTATCATGTCAGATCAGGATACTTCCCCTATGGTACCGAACAACTCGGACTACGGACTCATCAACCCTATTGGTCATCCACAAATGGTAAACGGGAAGCTCTCACGTCCTCTCATGAGTTGGTTACCGGTCTTAAGCGCCCGTGAGCCCAGGTCTATCCATTTGCAACCCTACCAATAAAAGGCCCCTTTCAAGTATCCGCAGTATGGTTTAAGTCCTCTCACGGAGTGGTTACCGGTCTTGAGTGCCCATCAACCATACTCTACCACGGGTCGTTCGGTCTCAATACCCTTCCGATTCGGGTCTAATACAACAAGGATAATCCTAACCATACACCTAGACAATCCTATGCATGTCATCTAATAACTCGGGAAAGCGTCGATGGACACCTTCGGAGAATATCCCATACTATTCCCTCCGATGTCCAAGGACAGAAGTGTCGGAACGACACTCCTCAATCCCAAGTCATACGTAGTCATCCACAAGTTCAATCTCATCATATCATATCAATTCAACAATTCATCATATAATTAAAGACATGTCATAACATGATTAATCATATACATAATCATAAAGGATAATTAAGCATGATATTCCGAATGATATGTAACATACTATTACTTGATAAGAATGCATATAATAGTCACGCATGGTTAAGGAGTACACATAAGAATATAACCATTGAGTTCTCAAAGTATAAGCATGTTTACATAATCAATGTACTTGAGTTAACAACTGTCCTTACCTTAATCGAGTCGTAAATAAAATCAATGATCACCAAGGATAGTCCCAAAAATCATTGTTGGTACCCTAGACAACATACAAGTAACATCAGAGAAGAAAACAATCGAATCAGAGGTCAAACGAAGCAACTCGGCCAAGTACAGGGATGTCACCATCTCTTGGTTGACTGGCTTGGTCGACTGTCAGTCGACTAAGACTTGTTAACCATGGGTAGAATTGAAGACTTGGTCCGAAACTGACCTTCCGGTGCTCCGATCGACACGAAATTTGGAGGCATGATTATAATAATATGAAGATACTACAAACTAAATTTCATGACGATCCAACGGTCCAATTATAAATACCCAAATCGAAGCCTTATGTTCTATATGATAAATATCACAAATCGAATTGGAATTGATTGAAATTGTAAAGAATGATGGGAATCAATCAAGAGAATGGTAAGAATCAAGTTAGAATCATGAATTCATAGTAATCTAGACCTAACATGTATTTACATATCAGTTTTGAATCAAGACAAGGTTGAAATGGAAGAAATCAAAGTAATGACATGTAAGTAATTCTAATTGAATCATAACATAGCAAGCATGGGGTGATGATCTTGGGATTGAATGGGGAAAACTCATGGTTAAGTGTTTGCAAGGTTGCAGCACTTCAACCATAGTCTTAAGATCATAATTTGGTAGAAAATGAATAGATTAGAAGAAGAATAGAAGGAATCATACCTTGAGTTGATGATTGATGTGTAATACTAATGATTGGAGTCAAAGATCTTCATAAACATCAAGAAAAGCCCAAGAGAGTGTCCAACTTCGTGCTCTGGAGTGCAAATGATTAGTTTAGGTCCTCATTCACGAGTTCCAAAAAGGTAGGGGCCAAATGGGAAGTGATTTTGTAACTTTTCGGATTTCATTACTGCTAGTCGACTGTCAGCCGACCAAGCAGTCGACCAAGGCATGACAACAACTTCAGGAGTGGATTTGGAAGGCTAAACAGATCCGAATTGAGTTGGGTTTTCTCCTACAAATCAATCAACAAGTCTAATTTCAAGAAATACCTTCGGATTGATCACGGGGGTCCAATAAGTGCTTCAACTAATTCAATCTTCATCGATGCGCAGAGTTTCACTCAACACTGACAATGTGCTCAAGTGAGGGGCATCATTGTCAATGTCCATAGGCTCTGGATCAAGCATCGAATCTTCAACTTCGAGGGCCCACAAGTCTCTTCTACCTCCACTTCGGGTCTTCGGACCTGCAACAGTATAAAATCCGGGCCGGGTCAGGGTTAGGATAAGGCCGGATTTTATATTCTCCCCCCCCCCCTTAAAAGAAATTTCGTTTTCGAAATTGAAAGCATACCTGTGCTTCTGAAAAGATGAGGAAACTTCTCTCTCATGTCTTCTTCTTTCTCCCATGAAGCTTCTTCTAGGGTATGGTTCTTCCACCGAATCTTCACCAAAGGGATGGTGCGATTCCGCAGCTGCTTGTCTTTTTTATCTAGGATTTCAGCTGGTCCTTCATCGTAAGAAAGATCAGCACTAAGTCCTTTGGATGCTTGTTGTAGTATGTGTTCTGGGTTCTCTACGTACTTTCGAAGCATCGAAACATGGAACACATTATGAACTCCAGTAAGAAATGGGGGCAAGGCCAAGCGGTATGCAACAGGTCCGGATCCAACCTTCTCCAAAATCTCATAAGGTCCAATGAAGCGAAGGCTAAGCTTTCCTTTCACATTGAATCTTGTCACCCCTTTCATAGGTGACACTTTAGGGAAAACTTTCTCACCAATTGGGAATTCTAAATTTGTCCTTCTCTTATCGGCATAAGATTTCTGTCTTGACTGGGCAAACTTAATCCTTTCACTAATCATGTCAACCATTGGACTTGTAGCTTCAATCATTTCCGGGCCTAAGACTCTTTTTTCACCCGTCTCAGTCCAATACGAAGGTGTCCTACAAGTGTTACCATACAAAGCTTTAAATGGAGCCATGCCTATTGTTGCTTGATAACTGTTGCTATAGGCAAACTCAACTAAAGCTAAGTATTCATCCCAATTTCCTCCCATGTCCACAACACAGGATCTAAGCATATCCTTCAAGATTTGAATTGTCTGCTCAGATTGTCCATCAGACTGTGGATGATGGGCTGTACTCAGATTCAATTGGGTTCCCAAGGCTTTCTACAAACCATTCCAAAACCTTGAGGTGAACCTAGGATCACGATCAGAAACAATACTCACGGGCACTCCGTGTAGACGAACCATATTGTCCACATAAAGCCTAGCTAGCTATTTAAGTGATCTTCATAGGAATAAAATGGGCTGATTTGGTCAACGTATTGACAATCACCCACCCAGTGTCATTTCCTTACTTGTCCGAGGCAAGCTAGTCACGATGTCCATGGAGATATCTTCCCACTTCCAGCTAGGAATAGGAAGGGGCTGAAGCAATCCGGATGGAGGTTGACGAACGGCTTTCACACGTTGGCAAGTCTCACACTTGGCAACAAAATCTTCAACATCTGCTTTCAAACCATTCCACCAAAAATGTTCCCTTAAGTCCTTGTACATTTTGGTACAACCAAGGTGTATTGTAAAGATCGACTGGTGCAAGTCTTTCAATATTTCCTTCTTGATATCCTCAACAAGCGGCACACAGAGTCTACCTCTAAACAATAAGGTACCATCTAAAGATGTACTAAAAGCAGGGTCCATTTCTGAATTTGTGGCAATCTTCTCAATCTTCTCTTTCAACTCAAGATCAGAACTTTGCAAGGCAACAATCCAGTCTCTAAGGGTGGATCTTGCCGTTATGGCATAAAGAATACAATCCGAACCCTCAGGAACCACTTCTAAACCAAACCTTTCCATCGACGACAAGGGCCAACTCAAAGCACACAAATCCAATTCCTTCCTTTGACCCTTCTTACTAAGAGCATCCGCAACTACATTTGCTTTACTCGGGTGATACTGAATGTCACAATCATAGTCAGAAACCAACTCCAACCATCTTCTTTGTCTCATGTTCAGCTCTGTTTGGGTGAAGAAGTATTTTAAACTCTTATGATCTGTGAAGATAGCGATCTTCTCACCGTATAGGTAATGTCTCCAAATCTTTAAGGCAAAAACAACGGCCGCAAGCTCTAAGTCATGAGTGGGATAATTCCGCTCATAATCCTTCAATTGCCGAGAGGCATAAGCCACAACCTTGTCGTGTCGCATCAACACGTAACCCAAACTGATCTTGGAAGCATCAGTGTAGACTGTCAACCCACCGGAACTATCAGGTATAGTTAAAACTGGGGCGCTTGTCAATCTAACTTTCAACTCTTCAAAATTCTTCTCACAAGCTTCGGTCCAAACGAACTTCTCTTCCTTTCTAGTTAGCTTAGTCATAGGGGCAGCCAACCTAGAAAAGTTCTCAATAAATCTCTGATAGTATCCCACCAAACCAAGGAAACTTCTTATCTTAGTCACGGTCTTCGGTCTTTCTCAATCGGTAACAGTTTGCACTTTCTCCGGGTCAACACGAATACCTTCGGCTGAGACAACATGGCCAAGGAACAATACCCTTGAGAGCCAAAAGTCACACTTGCTAAACTTAGCATAGAGTTTCTTTTCTCTCAACCTTTGCAATGTGAAGTTCAGGTGCTTCACATGTTCTTCCTCACTCTTCGAGTAGATCAAGATGTCATCAATGAAAACGACTACAAACTTATCGAGCACATCATGAAATATCCGGTTCATGAGGTCCATGAACACGGAAGGAGCATTGGTTAAGCCAAAAGGCATAACTTTAAATTCATAATGTCCATACCTTGTTCTGAACACCGTCTTAAAGATATCACTTAACTTCACTTTGAACTGGTGATACCCAAACCTTAAGTCAATCTTTGAGAACACAGCCGCGCCTTTCAACTGATCAAATAGATCATTAATCCAGGGCAGCGGGTATCTATTCTTGATCGTCAACTTGTTCAACTCCCGGTAGTCAACGCACAGATGCATACTACCATCTTTCTTCTTCACGAACAAGACCGAAGCTCCCCAGGGCGATACACTTGGCTGCACAAAACCTCTATCTAGGAGTTCATTCAGCTGTGTCTGCAACTCCTCTAGCTCGGTAGGTGCCATCCTATATGGAGCCTTAGACACCGGAGATGCTCCAGGAGTCAAGTCTATGGAGAACTCAACCTCTCTATCAGGGGGTAGTCCTGATAGATCATCTGGAAATTCATCAACAAATTTACAAGCAACACTGACATCTTCAAGTCTCTTCCCTTCTTTGACCTTGCTTCCAGATGAAGCACCTTCCACCAAAGCATGGACTTGCATCAAAGCGGTCAAAGTCTTCTTGCTCACTCTTCCCTTCTTGCCTTGGAACTCCAAAACTGAATTCCCTTTCAATCTAAATTGAATCTTCTTCGAAGAGCACAAGATCACAGTGTTGTAGGATGTCAACCAATCAATTCCAAAGATCACGTCGAAATCCCTCATATCAAACAACACTAGATTTGCCTTCAAGTTCAATCCACAAACAAAAATAGGACATTCCTCTAACACTTTATCTAGTTTAACAGCAGACCCAACAGGGGTACAAATTGACAAACAACTGGATAAACATCTGGGTGTTAGGTTAGTCTTCACAGCAAAAGTAGATGAAATGAATGAATGAGATACACCCGTATCAAACAACACAAATGCTGGAAAAGAAGCGACTAACAATGTACCTATTACAACTTCATGGCAAGGGTCCTACTCAGTACCAGCTATGCTAAATACTCTGCCAGAAGGAGGGGGCGGGGCAGAAATAGGAGTAGGAGCGCTTCTCATGATAGGAGCAAAAACACCAGGCAAGGCAGACTTCTTCGGACACAAGCAAGAAAAATGTCCAGGCTGCTTACAAAGGAAGCACACAATATCTCACTGTCCCATAGAAGTGGCTGCCATAGGGGGTCTCTGAAAAGCAGGCCGAGGGTGAACCATACCAGGCCGAGGGGGCTGCACAAATCCTGTAGGTCGAGCTCCACTAGGTTGGCCATGAGGATCCACATAAGTAGCACTAGAACTCTGACCCACACTCCTAGGCTGGAAGGCAGGAGTGGGATATGGTGAAGGCCTCACAAACTAACGCTCGATGTGATCCACAAGACCGGGATGCCTAGGCTGCCAAGGTCTCTGAACACGCGTATTTTCCGCTTTGGCTTCTTCCAACTTCTTTGCATTCTGAACCACCTGGGCATAACTCTCAAGAGGGAGAAGGGTGAGGTATGTCTTTAAAGATGGCCGTAGTCCTTTGAAGAATTTCTTTGCTTTCGCATTGTCAGGCTTTATCGAATCAAGGGCGAAAAAGAACAACTCTTCAAACTTCTGTTGTTAGTCCAGCCACAGAAAGGGAACCTTGGGCCAATGCCATAAACTCTGTCTCCTTGGCATCCTTCACTGCCTCGGGGAAATAGTTCTTACAGAAGGCTACCTTAAATACTTCCCATGAGACAACACCAGCATGGAGGGTTTCCAGAATAGGGCGAGAAGAAGTCCACCATGCATTCGCTTCCTGCTGAAGCTTCTGCTCGGTGAAGAGTACTTTCTGTGCATCCGTACACTGCAAATGCCGAAAGGCCTTTTCTAATTCCCTTAGCCATCTGTTAGGGAACATAACATCCTTTGATACACCAGTGAAGGATGGCACTTGCAGTTTCAAGAAGCTCTCCATTAGCCTGGTATGCGGGGTTTCAGTGAACCTCTCCACATACAGGGCCGCCATACTGGGGTTACCATGCCCACCTGCACGGTTCTCCTCCAGAAGATTCACAAAACCAACCATCATCTGGTTGAACTGAGTTTGCTGCTGTTTCATCATGTTCGTCACGACGCTGGCAATGTCCTTGAAGCTTCCAATATCAGGGGCATTGAGGATGCCATTGATAGTATGGCTGTCCTCCTGGGTTTGTTGGTCAAACCCTCCAGCAGGTGTCTCCTCGTTACCGGTACTACCGGAGCCGACAAGACGATTTCTCAGTAGAACCATTCTGCAAAAGAAAGTCGATCACGTCGAGACACGAATATTCATCAAAACTCACTTGACCATATGATTAAAATGCTCAATTCATACATAGGTTCATCAATATAATAAGCAAATAATCAAACATTGGTCAAAATCCAAAAACTTCACCAAAAATCCAAATTTTCTCACTTTCATTAGCCTTGGTCGACTGGCTGGTCGACTGTCAGTCGACCAAGCTCAACAGTAACGAGAAAATCAGGTTTTTAGCTTCATTTCCACTTTATTTCTCACTTCTAACTCATTTTCCTTGTGGAGGGGCTCTGGAGAACACATTAGTAATCACTTCTAAGTAGATTCAAGTGGTTTGAGGCTTCCACAACATCAACACAACAAGCATTACTCAACCAAGTAAGGAAATTACTATTCATCATCTTCTCAATTGATTTCTTCACTTGGATTTCTCAAAATACCATGTTAAACTTGTTGTTCTAAGTTAGAAACATGTTCATGCATGCTTAGAAACATAATCCCATAGTTTACATGCAACAACAATGCTTAAACAACAAGCAAACACAAAATTTCAACTTGTTCTCGCTAACATAGTCGAAAATTCCCAATTTTTAGTAAAACTTCGATTTCTCCCAAACCGCTAGGAGTTTTAATACCAAATTTGATGCTACACATTCCAAATGACATGCTAGACATTACCATGCAATTCGTTTCAACTGATTTCAACAATATAAAAAATCCCCAAATTTGACCTAAACGTCGAAATTCCTCTTTCTAGCTTGATGAATTTTCAACTTTAGGACGCGATTTCGACCGGTTTTCTTCCAAAAAACTTCACAATCATGCAATTCTAAGCATTGTTCATATGCCAGTATACTCAATTTGAATTTTCCCCAAATTTGAAAATTTCCAAAAAATTACGAAAACGCCCTTCATGTCCAATTTTGGGTAATCTTCTAACATTGACTTGTTGATCTTCTCTACAGGTATTTATACACTATGGAGAGACGAGGACTAGGTGGTCGCGCTCGAGGTAGGGTAGAAGGAGCCAAGAGAGGTAGAGGTCAGGTGCCTTTGCTGCCACAAGCGGAGGTGATTGATCGACACCGCTTCGTTACACCATTGGCCGAGTTCCTCTACGAGGTATACTTTGGGCACTGTCATATAGAGTATGTTCGACCATTTCGGGTTGGAGAGTTGACGACATTTCGAATCGGGGAGAGATTCGACACTTTGGGATGGACACACCTACTCACTGAGGATTTACCGGTGTACCCAGAGTTAGTTCGGCTGTTTTACAGCAACTTGACTTATTTTGTGGAGGGCCCAGCTGATCAGATGGAGTTAGTGATAGCGAGTCAGATCAAAGAGACTCAGATTAGATTTACTACTCGTACATATGCAGAGATTCTCGGGGTTCCACATTGTCCACATGCATGTGTGTGGATATCAGTAGGAGAGGATCTCAACCGACATATGCTTCTATATGAGTTGTACGAGGTATGTATGACACTTTGGAATGATGATAGGTGTTATCAGCCTAGGAACAGCGGCGAGATGATTCCATCAGCCAGAATCATTGGACGGATTGTAGGGAGAAACATCATACCAAGAGCGGGACATCATCATGTGGTTACGGTGATGGATGCCTTGCTCATCTATCGGATCTATATGGGATTCGAGATCGATCTAGCTTACATCATACAGAATGTTCTGATCGAGGTTATCACGCATCCGGGTGTTAGGAACCTTTGCTTTGGGATCCTACTGACACGCATCTTCAGGTATTTTGGAGTAGACCTGGATGGTGAGGAGAGAGTTGTTGGAGGTGTAGGGTATTCCATCTGTACGAGGACTATTGGATTGATGCAGTTAGATCGAGTTGCCAGGTCTACCAGTCTAGGGGACGAGTCGGAGTCCGAGGATGATGATGTGGATGTTCCAGCAGAGGAACAAGCTGGAGATGACATAGGCATGCAGGATGTCGGTCCCGATGATCAGGAGATTCCTGCGCCACAGTTTGAGGTTGGGGGTCCATCACAGGCTGCACCAGAGGCACCGGATCTGTATGCTCAAATGTTGTCTATGACTTCCATGATGGAGATGATGGGGGTCAGACAGGAGCAGTTGTTCGAGAGTTTAGGAGCTAAGCAGACTCAGATACAAGAGGATGGAGGTGAGTCAGGCACATATGTATGAGAGGCTGGAGGTGAGGCTTGCACAAATAGAGTCCAGACATGATCAGATGCAGTCTTAGCTCACTCAGATTACTGAGGATGTTAGAGCACCCAGAGATCGACGACGATCTCCTAGATAGATAGATTGTACTAGGATTTCAGTTTATGCTTCCCATATGTAATCCGTTGTAAAACTTATTTAAGTTAATGAAAGTTACTTTTGTTTCATCTATTATTGTGCATTATTCACTTTTCTTTTGCGTTTCGTTAAGTGATGATTGTTAAATTTTAATTATTGTATGTTATTCAACAATTCACTTATGCTTCATTAATCGGGTTTCTAGTCCGAGTTACCTATTATTCACTTCTAAGAATAATTGAGTCACCTTGGATCTATGACTCGGAATGTTCCGTTATCGTTTCTGTGGTTGGGGCCTTACTTGATCTTGGGCTCTGATACCACTCTGTCACATCCACCCAGCTGGTATCCTATCTGGCATACCCGAGATGTGATCCACAGCTCGAAGATCCAGATCGAGCGGCCATGCCTCCCACATACACGATAACATAATCATGAACAATATAATCAATGTTTAAAGTAAGCAATAAACAGATCAAATGAATAAGAAAAGATAATCAATCAGAGTACGGAATTATCAAGTATCAACTTCACATAAAAATAATCTCAAAGAGAAAGAGTGATCAGGAGTCACTCCTTCAAGAATAGTGGAAAAGTGGTTAATTAAACTTAATTACAATCAGTATCAAGAGTAAATCCATAAGAGTTAAAGACAATATATCCAAATGTTTACAGTCATCCAGGGAAATGGGGCACTACGCAAAGGTTTCTTCTATCCTAATGATTGTTTCTTCATAAGTGTGGATGAAGTGAACTCAGCGCGGCTGCTCCCTCACCATGGTGGGGCTAACCCTGGTACGAACCATAATCCACCTCGGCACAATAATCCTGACTCTCATCGTAGCCATCACCCGAACGATAGTATGCGGGATCATAGTTCGGGTCGTAGAGTGTGCCATCAGAATCGTCTACACCTATAGGATAATCTAACAAATTGCACGAAAGGAATGACTTCAAAAGAACTCAGCAAGGCAAGTCATTTCATAATACACAGTTCATTCGAAACAAGTCATGATATGATGCAAGATGATATGATACATTGATGATATATGATTTTAACCCTAAGTATGCTAGTCTCTAAGGTAGGCATGATTTAAGCCATAGCACCATAATTCTTTAGGTCATCTATCACCCCCCCCCCCCTCAATAATACAAGATATCTTGGGTCTGCCGGGATAATTGGGTAAAGTCCTCATCAAACCATGGTTGGGGGTTAAGTCACCACTCTCTCATATCACCATTGGTAAAAGTATTGGCGCATGTCACGGCATAGCCTAGCCCAATGCAAATCATCTACTCAGTCGTATCATGTTAGATTCGGATACTTCCCCTATGGCACCGACCAACTCGGTTCCGTATCCTTCACACTAGAGTTAGCGTATCCTATGGCACCGACCAACTCGGACTACGGACTCATCAACCTTATTGGTCATCCACAAATGGTAAACGGGAAGCTCTCATGTCCTCTCATGAGTTGGTTACCGGTCTTAAGCGCCCGTGAGCCCAGGTCTATCCATTTGCAACCCTACCAATAAATGGCCCCTTTCAAGTATCCGCAGTATGGTTTAAGTCCTCTCACGGAGTGGTTACCGGTCTTAAGCGCCCATCAACCATACTCTACCACGGGTCGTTTGGTCTCAATACCCTTCCAATTCGGGTCTAATACAACAAGGATAATCCTAACCATACACCTAGACAATCCTATGCATGTCATCCAATAACCCGGGAAAGCGTCGATGGACACCTTCGGAGAATATCCCATACTATTCCCTCCGATGTCCAAGGACAGAAGTGTCGGAACAACACTCCTCAATCCCAAGTCATTCGTAGTCATCCACAAGTTCAATCTCATCATATCATATCAATTCAACAATTCATCATATAATTAAAGACATGTCAAAACATGATTAATCATATACATAATCATAAAGGATAATTATTTATTCCAAATGATATGTAACATACTATTACTTGATAAAAATGCATATAATAGTCATGCATGGTTAAGGAGTACACATAGGAATATAACCATTGAGTTCTCAAAGTATAAGCATGTTTACATAATCAATGTACTTGAGTTAACAACTGTCCTTACCTTAATCGAGTCGTAAATAAAATCAATGATCACCAAGGATAGTCCCAAAAATCATTGTTGGTACCCTAGACAACATACAAGTAACATCAGAGAAGAAAACAATCGAATCAGAGGTCAAACGAAGCAATTTGGCCAAGTACAGGGATGTCACCATCTCTTGGTTGACTGGCTTGGTCGACTGTCAGTCGACTAAGACTTGTTAACCATGGGCAGAATTGAAGACTTGGTCCGAAACTGACCTTCCGGTGCTCCGATCGACGAGAAATTTGGAGGCATGATTAAAACAATATGATGATACTACACACTAAATTTCATGACGATCCAACGGTCCAATTATAAATACCCAAATTGAAGCCTTATGTTCTATATGATAAATATCACAAATCGAATTGGATTGATTGAAATTGTAAAGAATGATGGGAATCAATCAAGAGAATGGTAAGAATCAAGTTAGAATCATGAATTCATAGTAATCTAGACCTAACATGTATTTACATATCAGTTTTGAATCATGACAAGGTTGAAATGGAAGAAATCAAAGTAATGACATGTAAGTAATCCTAATTGAATCATAACATAGCAAGCATGAGGTGATGATCATGGGATTGAATGGGGAAACTTCATGGTTAAGTGTTTGCAAGGTTGCAGCACTTCAACCATGGTCTTAAGATCATAATTTGGTAGAAAATGAATAGATTAGAAGAAGAATAGAAGGAATCATACCATCAGTTGATGATTGATGTGTAATACTAATGATTGGAGTCAAAGATCTTCATAAACATCAAGAAAAGCCCAAGAGAGTGTCCAACTTCGTGCTCTGGACTACAAATGATTAGTTTAGGTCCTCATTCACGAGTTCCAAAAAGGTAGGGGCAAAATGGAAAGTGATTTTGTAACTTTTCGGATTTCATTACTGCTGGTCGACTGGCTAGTCAACTGTCAGTCGACCAAGCAGCCAACCAAGGCATGACAGCAACTTCAAGAGTGGATTTGGAAGGCCAGACAGATCCGAATTGAGTTGGGTTTTCTCCTACAAGTCAATCAACAAGTCTAGTTTCAAGAAATACCTTCGGATTGATCACAGGGGTCCAATAAGTGCTTCAACTAATTCAATTGTCATCAATGCGCAGATTTTCACTCAACACTGACAATGTGCTCAAGTAAGGGGCATCATTGTCAATGTCCATAGGCTCTTGATCAAGCATCGAATCTTCAACTACGAGGGCCCACAAGTCTCTTCTACCTCAACTTCGGGTCTTCGGACCTGCAATAGTATAAAATCCGGGCCGGGTCAGGGTTAGGATAAGGCCGAATTTTACATGTAGTCTCTTATTGACTCTCTCTATAAGCCCCAAACAGTATTGTTGCTTGAGCTTACCACTGAATAACGGGATACCCAAGTATAGATCAAGTTCAGAAGTGGGAGTCACATTGAACTTTTCAACTAATTATTTTTTGATTATGTTCGGAGTGCTCTTGTTGTAGTGTGCTCTTGTTTTTTGTGAATTGAGAAGTTGACCCGAAGCCATACAATACTTCTTGATGATGTTTTGGAAGTTTGATACTTCCCTATAATTAGCTTGGCCAAACAAGATGAGGTCATTAGCAAAAGCCAAGTGAGATAGACTTTCTCCCCCCTTACAAAGTTTAATTCCTTTAATTTTATTTTTTAATCTAGCTTCTTCCAAATGACTGGATAGCACTTTAGCACATAATACAAACACATAAGAGGATAGAGGGTCCTCCTGCCTTAGACCCCTTTCGGGCTTGAAGAAATCAGATGGATTTTCATTGATAAGGATCGAGAATTGTGGAGTAGTAATGCAAAACATAATCCATTGATCCAGTTTGATGGAAAACCATAAGCTTGAAGGACTTGGTCAATGAAAAATCCACTCAAGCCTATCATATGCCTTACTCATATCAAGTTTCACAGCCATTATGCCTCTTTTCCCTTTCTTTCTTTGATTGATCTTATGCATGACTTCATGACCAATGAGGATGTTATCCTGAATATGTCTCCCCTTGATGAATCCATTTTGATTGAAGGATATGACTTTTGGAAGGATATGTTTGATCCTATTGACCATAATCTTGGTGACATTGCATAAGCTAATAGGTCTATAATCATTCATCGAGGAAGGGACATCAACTTTGGGGATAAGAGATATGAATGTTTGATTGATAGTAGATGTTAAGGTGGCTGTACTAAAGAAGTTCTTGACATGATCAATGATCTCTTTTTTGCAGATGTTCCAAGTAGCATGATAGAAACCACTAAAAAATCCATCAGGTCCCGGAGCTTTTTGACTTCGAATACTGAATATGGTGGATTGAATTTCTTCATCAGTGACAGGGGAATTAAGAAAGCTGATGTGTTCTTTAGAGATCCTTCCTCTAATAGGGTCAAGATAAGAATCAACAAATGTGGGTTTGAAGGATTTAAAGACAGATTTAAAATGAGAAATGAAGGCTGATTCAATGCTGCTAGGATAAGTATGGCAGATTCCATTATAGTTTAGAGATCTGATCCTATTTCGGGCTCTTCTTTTCATGGTTGTGATGTAAAAATACTTCGTATTTCTATCTCCAGATTGGAGCCATTGAACTCTAGATTTTTGAAACCATTTTTGATCAATTTGATTGAGAGTCAATCTAAGTGCTGCCAACAATTTGTTTTCAGTACATTCCCAATGTGAATCTCTAAGATGAGAAGGACATTTCATAAGGATATCAATGTCCCTTCTAATTTGAGATTCTTTGTTATGTAGGTCTCCAATATGAGAGCAATTCTACTTTTTAAGATGCTGTTGGAGGTGGATAAGCTTTGAATGAAGAATATGAGATGGAGACCCCTTGAAATCAACTTTCTAGTGCTCAGAGATGACATTTAAGAATGTAGGTTCAAGGGTCTAAAATTTTTCAAATCTGAAAGGTTTTTTGTTTTTGAGAATGGGAGGATCAACATTAAGAATCAAAGCAACATGGTCTGATTTTGTGACCCTAAACCCTAAACCCTAAACAAACTAGAATATGTGTATGGCTCAGAAAACAAAGGAAGGGAAGTCATGAAAGCTAAATAGCAGTTTACAGATAGTTTCAGCCTTTCTGGTTAAAAGGAAAATCTTCAAACTAAAACCTTTATGAGCTTTCACCAATTCAAAAGATTAGTAGATCAACTTGCATCACGGAAGTGAGCTGTTGGATGTTCTCCTACCACTCTGCCGCTCCCCAAGTTGCTTTGCAAGCGATCAGAACCCAGAAGCAGAGTATAAAATCAATATCTTGATTATTAAATTAAACAGTCAAAAAAAGAAAAAAAAAATAGTCAAAAGTATCTCCCACGTGTTTTCAAATTCAAATATCAGAAATGATCTTCTTATATGATCTTCTTAATTGGCTTTCATTTTCTTTCTCTTGCCGCTTTAAACCCCTGTGGGGGGGGTAAAAAACAAAAAACAAAAAAAACATTTCTATTATTTTTGGGGGGGGGCTTGTGGTTTTTTTTATTGGAAAAAATTTTTTTGTTCTTACCGTTCAATCTCTTTGAAACTTGTTATGCACAGAAAATGTGAAAATGAAAGAAATAAAGAGACGTGGTTGGATCATCCACCTCCCTGAGCCAATTTTGCGCGATAATAGTAAAAGTCCAAAACGAAGCGAGCTCATACAGGGGCATTGTGTCATCTTTCTTAGTCAGATATGATGGAAACCCTATTCCACTTAATGCAATTAATCATTGCTCGCTTGGGAGTGGTGGAGATGCGGGGTATCGAACCCCGTACCTCTCGCATGCAAAGCGAGCGCTCTACCATGTGAGCTACATCCCCATTGATGGTGTTTGTTTCCCTATCCCTACTAATACTCATGGTATGCAAGAAAAAGAATGTATAGAAATAGTTAAACATCCTATAACGAAAGAAAAAATTCCATGCAAAGCAAAATTGCTATTTTTCAATTTCCGTTAAGAAATTAAAAGTCATTCTACGTTGTAGAAAACCCACCCACCCACTCTATAGAAATCAAGAACCCAAATAGTAAATAATAACATAGAGACTACAAGCTCAACCGGATACTAAACCATAAACAAATTCTCAAACTAAAAACCCTTTCAAATTACATCTTGTACTATGATTCATTGCCTTAAAATTGGGTTCCTATACTATGAAATTGTAGATTTTTTTTTTTCCCTTTTATGAAACCCTCTCTTTTTTTGGTTGGTGTTTAGTTTGGTATGGAAAAGAAATACCTCTGAATTAATATGTATTTATCAATTTAAACAAACTTAATACATTCAATTAAACATTCATATGTAATTATTTTGTAGAGAGAGCAATTTTGTAGCTCACTCTCTAGCTAGGGAAGGTCTTTTTGTTGAAAGGCACGACAAGTTGGCCTTCTTCCCACCCCTGGTTGATTTCTCTTTGTAATCAAGTTGTGCGCTCTTTGCCTTCTTTAAAATTGTTAAAGAAATGGAAAAAGGATCACAGTATTTGAGCTGGAACTTCTAGGCACGTTACAACGTCGCTTTCCTTAAGACGTAATTCGCCCTCACATCAAGGTGCTATGAGGTATTGCGAACCGTCTCCCAGGATACAAAGAAGCCCAACTTCGAGTTGAATCTCTTGAGTTTTGCTAAGCACTCACAAAACTCAAGAACAGAGAAGACTTCGGGATTTTCTCTCTTGTACTGTTGTTGTGAAGCTAGACGTATATATAGGCATTGAGGTGCCTCTACTGAACAGTTCATGACTCTGTTCGTATGGGTGCACCTCTCTGTAGGGATACGAATGCTGACGTTCAGATATGAGCCGTCGGATCGTTCGGCCGCACGATCTAACGGTCCATATTGAACCATCAAAACAATATTTATGGATCTACTTCCATCGCCCTAGATCTACAGTTGATCATAACAATATCTAAGTGCTAAGTGCGTGCGCCACAAACGCCCACGCCGCGTGTGCGCGCTCGGACGGTATACCGTCCTCACTCATACACTGCACACACACTGGCGTGTCTCATTATTATAAATTAGAGTTAATAGGTGGTACCTATTAATTAAACTGGATTCCGACACCTCGGTTTCCAATGTGGGACTATATAATAATACACTTTCCTAAAATAAATAAAGGAAAGTTTTCCGCACTTACAGATCCAATAAAATGAAACATATTTTATTATATTAAAAATAATACAGCAAAAATAAAGTCCTATTTACAAAGAAAAGAAGAAAAAAAGAAAAGAAAAAGAGAGGAGGTTGAAACTCTCTCGTTCTTAGAGGTTACATTGGATACAAACTCCTCTTTGCTATAATACTACTGCAAAGTCAATTTAAACATTTAATAGATAAGTGTTATTAATTAATTAAATTGAATTGGATATTCGGTAAAATGCAAAAGGAAAGAAAACACGTCAGTAGGACATAATAATGCAACCTCCACAATTCATGCATTTGGATCTGCCATCGAGAGGTTCTTTCTATTACAATAGTATTTTCAGTAATCAATTGATGATCTAAAGAAGACCATTTGATGTGAATTTATAGAATAGAGATTTCAACTTAATAGACACGTGTCTTTACATTTTAACAAAACAGAATATACACGTATCTTATTTATCTCTAATACCCTCCCTCAAAGTCAAGGGGCCTTCAAGAAGCTTGAGTTTGGAGCGGAGAAGAAGAAACCGAGGAGCGGATAGAGACTTGGTGAGAAGATCAACCAATTGATCAATAGTGAAAATATATCGAACCAACAAAACCTTCTTTGCCACTTATCTCTAACAAAATGAAAATCAACTTAGATATGTTTAGTCCGAGCATGAAAGACCGGGTTGGCGGAGAGATAGGTGGCCCCAATATTATCACACCACAATGTAAGAGGCTTTGTTTGAAGAATGCCTAACTCATCAAGAAGAGACTGAATTCATGTAATTTCTGTGGTGGCAAGAGCAAGAGCACAATATTCACTCTCCGTACTCGATTGTGCAATAGTAGATTGTTTTCGGGATTGCCAAGAGATTAAATTGGAACCCAAGAATATAAGATACCCTCCCTGAGACTTACGATCATCTGGGCATCCTGCCCAATCAGCATCAGTAAAAACCGTGATAGAAGAGGAGGATGGTGAAATATGTAATCCAAATAGAATAGTTCCTTTGAGATATATAAGAAGACACTTGAGAGCAATCCAATGATCTTCTGTTGGTGCAAATAAAAATTGCATTATTTGCTGACCGAAAATGAAAGATCCGGTCTAGTAATTGTAACATATTGTAGACCACCCATAAGACTTCGATACATAGTTGGATAAGTCAAGAGTTTACCACCATCTTTCGATAAATGAATAGAAGATGACATGGGTGTGGTAATAGGCTTGGCATCTTGTAAGGCTGCTATACAAAGCAACCCAGAGATATATTTATGTTGTGAGAGGAGAATTCCTGATGACAGAGGAATCATTTCAACATTAAGAAAGAATCTACCAAGACCCAAATCTTTGAGAGCAAATTCAAAAGACAACAGCTTAAGAAGGTCATCAATGGCGAGAGAAGAGGGTCCGGTGATCAAAATATCATCAACATAAACCAATACAAACAGAGAATCGGTGGGATGACGCCGAATAGAGAGAGAAGAATCCGTCTTGGACCCTTCAAAGCCAAGAGTAATCAAGTAAGAACTTAATCGTTGAAACCAGGCACGGGGTGCTTGTTTGAGTCCATACAATGATCTTTGCAATTAGCACACATAAGTTGGAATGTGTGAATCAACATAGCCCAGCAGTTGCTTCATGTAGACATCCTCAAAAATAGTGCCATTTAAAAAGGCATTATTTACATCTAATTGATGAACCTTCCAAGTTTGGGAAACTGCCAAAGAAAGAATATTAATCTATATGGTAGTTGGTTTTATGACAGGACTAAACGTTTCTTTGTAATCTAAACCATACTCTTGAGTATAGCCCTTTGCAACGAGACGGGCTTTATGCCTTTCAATTGACCCATCGGATATCCTTTTAATTCTAAAAAGCCATTTACACCCAATTATCTTTCTATCAGCGGGTGGAGGAGCGAGAATCCAAGTATTGTTGGCTATTAAAGCATTAAATTCGTTGTCCATGGCTTGTCGCCAAACAACAAATTTAGAAGCTTGAATGTAACTTGAAGGTTCCAAATTAGAAAGTCCATTAGCCATTAGAGCAAGAGGTAGTGGATACTTTGTAGCATAAAAGCTTTTTGGAACTTTAATGATACAGGTCCCATCTTGGGAGCGTGTGACCATTGGATGATGATGAGCAACAGAAAAATTAGTAGAAGACACTGGAACAGCTTCGATCTCAATACTAGGTGACCCAATAATCTGTGAAGTATTTGTAGCACTTGTTGACACATGTGAGGAGCCATTTTCATTTCCATTATCAGAAAATCCAACATTAAGTGTACATGGAGGCCCATTACCATCAATACAAGCTGACCCAAAATTAGGTATAGTTGCCTCAGTGTGTTGATTAATGACATTCCCATTGGAAAGAGAACAGGGCAGTGGCTCATTAGCAATAGGTAATGCATTTGTATGTGACAGATTAACAACCTCTATTCTAATATGTGTAGGAGCAACAGCAGGGACAGCATTCCCATTAGAAAGAGAACAGGGTAGTGGCTCATTAGCAACAGGCAATGCATTTGTATGTGACAAATTAACAACCTCTGTTCTAATATGTGTAGGAGCAACAACAGGGACAGCATTTTGTGGCTGATCATGAAGTAAAAATCCAGTAGAGTGTAATCTAGGTTTGTCATGAAAAGAACCATTAAGTTGTAACCCAGAGTCATGTATAACATGCTGTCCAGATTCACCACTATTAAGAACAACAGAGGAAGGAAGTAATATAGGAAATGAGGGGGAGACTGAAGGAGTAGAAAATGAAGAAGTGTGAGACTGAAAAGGAAACAATGATTCATCAAAGGCAACATGCCTAGAAACAAAAATTTTACCAGTAGCAAGATGAAAACACTTATAGCCATGATGTTTTGGGCTATAGCCAATAAAAACACATGAAGCAGATCTATAGTCCAGTTTATGCTTGTTAAAGGGTCTTAAGAATGGGTAGCAACAACAACTAAAAACACGAAGAAAAGTGTAATCTGGGATTCTATGAAACAAACAAAAGAATGGAGAGTCAAAGTGTAATGCAACAGAGGGCAATCTATTTAAAATAAAAACTGCAGAAGAAAAGGTATCAGCCCAAAATTTCATAGGTAAACCTGACTAAGCAAATAAAAATAGTCCTATTTCTACAATTTGTCTACGCTTACGCTCAACTCTACCATTTTGTTCCGAGGTATATGGACATGATAGACGATGTTGAATACCACATTGAACAAGAAACTTGGAAAAACTTTGAAATTCCCCACCCTAGTCAGATTGAAAAGCTTTAATAGTTGCAGAGAACTGTTTTTCAGCAAGAAGTTTAAAGACTTGAAACACATTAAATGCTTCAGACTTATGAGATATTGTATATAACCAGGTAAAGCGAGTAAAATCATCAACAAAACTCACATAAATCTGTTTTCATCTCTAGAGGCCTCATGAGCAGGACCCCACAAGTCCGAATACACAAGTTGAAGAGGTGTTGTAGTATGTATAATACAAGAATGAAAAGGTAGCTTGTGGGATTTTACGAAGCTGACCTAGAGATATATTTATGTTGTGAGAGGAGAATTCCTGATGACAGAGGAATCATTTCAACATTAAGAAAGAATCTACTAAGACCCAAATCTTTGAGAGCAAATTCAAAAGACAACAGCTTAAGAAGGTCATCAATGGCGAGAGAAGAGCGTCAGGTGATCAAAATATCATCAACATAAACCAATACAAACAGAGAATCGGTGGGATGACGCCGAATAGAGAGAGAAGAATCCGTCTTGGACCCTTCAAAGCCAAGAGTAATCAAGTAAGAACTTAATCGTTGAAACCAGGCACGGGGTGCTTGTTTGAGTCCATACAATGATCTTTGCAATTAGCACACATAAGTTGAAAAGTGTGAATCAACATAGCCTGGCGGTTGCTTCATGTAGACATCCTCAGAAATAGTGCCATTTAAAAAGGCATTATTTACATCTAATTGACGAACCTTCCAAGTTTGGGAAACAACCAAAGAAAGAATATTAATCCGTATGGTAGTTGGTTTTACGACAGGACTAAATGTTTCTTTGTAATCTAAACCATACTCTTGAGTATAGCCCTTTGCAACGAGACGGGCTTTATGCCTTTCAATTGACCCATCGGATTTCCTTTTAATTCTAAAAAGCCATTTACACCCAATTATCTTTCTATCAACAGGTGGAGGAGCGAGAATCCAAGTATTGTTGGCTATTAAAGCATTAAATTCGTTGTCCATGGCTTGCCGCCAAACAACAGATTTAGAAGCTTGAATGTAACTTGAAGGTTCCAAATTAGAAGTCCATTAGCCATTAGAGCAAGAGGTAGTGGATACTTTGTAGCATAAAAGCTTTTTGGAACTTTAATGATACGGGTCCCATCTTGGGAGCGTGTGACCATTGGATGATGACGAGCAACAGAAAAATTAGTAGAAGACACTGGAACAGCTTCGATCTCAGTACTAGGTGACCCAACAATCTGTGAAGTATTTGTAGCACTTGTTGACACACATGAGGATCCATTTTCATTTCCATTATCAGAAAATCCAACATTAAGTGTACGTGGAGGCCCATTACCATCAATACAAGCTGACCCAAAATTAGGTATAGTTGCCTCAATGTGTTGATTAATGACATTCCCATTGGAAAGAGAACAGGGCAGTGGCTCATTAGCAATAGGTAATGCATTTGTATGTGACAGATTAACAACCTCTATTCTAATATGTGTAGGAGCAACAGCAGGGACAGCATTCCCATTAGAAAGAGAACAGGGTAGTGGCTCATTAGCAACAGGCAATGCATTTGTATGTGACAAATTAACAACCTCTGTTCTAATATGTGTAGGAGCAACAACAGGGACAGCATTTTGTGGCTGATCATGAAGTAAAAATCCAGTAGAGTGTAATCTAGGTTTGTCATGAAAAGAACCATTAAGCTGTAACCCAGAGTCATGTATAACATGCTGTCCAGATTCACTATTATTAAGAACAACAGAGGAAGGAATTAATAAAGGAAATGAGGGGGAGACGGAAGGAGTAGAAAATGAAGAAGAAGTGTGGGACTGAAAAGGAAACAATGATTCATCAAAGGCAACATGCCTAGAAACAAATTTTACCAGTAGCTAGATGAAAACACTCATAGCCATGATGTTTTGGGCTATAGCCAATAAAAACACATGAAGCAGATCTATAGTCCAGTTTATGCTTGTTAAAGGGTCTTAAGAATGGGTAGCAATAGCAACCAAAAACACGAAGAAAAGTGTAAATTGGGATTCTATGAAACAAACGAAAGAATGGAGAGTCAAAGTGTAATGCAGCAGAGGGCAATCTATTTAAAATAAAAACTGCAGAAGAAAAGGCATCAGCCAAAAATTTCATAGGTAAACCTGACTGAGCAAGTAAAGATAGTGTCATTTCTACAATTTGTCTATGCTTATGCTCAACTCTACCATTTTGTTCCGAGGTATATGGACATGATGGACAATGTTGAATACCACATTGAACAAGAAACTTGGAAAAACTTTGAAATTCCCAACCCCAGTCAGATTGAAAAGCTTAATAGTTGCAGAGAACTGTTTTTCAGCAAGAAGTTTAAGGACTTGAAACACATTAAATGCTTCAGACTTATGAGATATTGTATATAACCAGGTAAAGCGAGTAAAATCATCAACAAAACTCACTTAAAATCTATGTCCATCTCTAGAGGCCTCATGAGCAAGACCCCACAAGTCTGAATACACAAGTTGAAGAGGTGTTGTAGTATGTGTAATACAAGAATGAAAAGGCAGCTTGTGGGATTTACTTAGCTGATAAGAACTACACAAATTAAAAGAACGATCACCAGAACATGGAAGATCAAATTGAGAAACAACCCTATTAACAGTAGCATAACTGGCATGTCCTAAACGTAAGTGCCATACATCAGTAGAAGCTCTTACAGCTGAAAAAGCAACAATGGAATTAGAAGAAAACTGCTCCACAGGAAGATCATAAACTCCATCTTTAAGCCCTGTTACCAGGATACGACCTGAGAAGCTATCCTTAATATGGAAGCAAGAATCATGAAATTCAAAGAATACAAAATTATTAGAGGTAAACTTGCTAATAGACAAAAGATTATGAGAAGCTGATGGAACATGAAGAATCTGAGATAATTGAAAAGATTTTCCAGAAACAGATATGTTTGAATTACCAACATGCTTTATAGACAAACCTGTGCCATCACCGATATGAACAGAGTCATGCCAAAGATACTTTGAAGGTGAACTAATGGAAGATAAATCAGCTATTATGTGATGAGAAGCACCCGAATCTGGAAGCCATGATGTTACACCTTTCGAGCTCAAATTTTCCATATTAACTTGCGGTGTTGAGGAAACAGCATAGTGTGCCTGAGGCAGGGAATTACCCAAAAATTTTTGAAAACAATTCTTAGTTGTATGCCCTTGTCGATCACAGAGTTGACACGAAACGAGAGGACGATAATTCCTTCCAGTTGCCCTACCAAAACCCCGACCAAGAGCTCTTCCATGAAATCGTTGAGGATAATATTGGCAAAAATTTGCAGGGGATCGTGAATTTACTGATGTCCGAGAATCAAAGGCTTGAACTACCTGAGCAGTAATAGTGTTGGTTTCTTCACAATACAAAAGACCCTGTAAATCAGAGGACAGAAGCATGTATGATTTCTTCACAATACAAAAGACCCTGTAAATCTTGAAAACCAATTGAATTTTCCCGAGTGGTCACAGACGTTACAAAAGATTGGTACTTAGAACCTAATCCTCCAAGAACAAATAAGACCAATTCAGAATCTGATACAGGAACAGACACCAGAGCAAGAGCATCAACTAATTTCTTGATTTTGAGAAGGTAATCGGCCATGGAATTCCCGCCTTTCTTGATACTATGCAACTATAGACGAAGTTGCATCAAATGAGCTTGAGACGATGAAGCAAAGATAGTGGCTAACGCCGCCCAAACAGCCGCAGAGGTCTCCAAACCAACAACATGAGAATGCACCGGAGTTGAAGAAGATGATCTTGTTTATACCAAAGAAAAAACGATGGATTTGCAACCGGAGTTGGATGCGTTCCATCAACAAAACTCATCAAACCTGAAGTATTTAGTAGAGGTAGGAACTGCGATCTCCATACCAGATAGTTATCACCAGTGAGCTTGATGGAGAGATAATGGAGGATATTCGCAAAAGAGAGAGAGGGAGACGATTATTGAGATTGCATATCTGAGGGCGATGAAGTTGACGGCACCGAGAAACATAGAAACAAAAACCCTAACAGAAGAAACAGAGACGCGATGGAGAAGAAGCCTTTCAAGAACTAAACAGAACAGAAATTTACTAGATCTGAAAACACAGTTTTGAAGAAGATAACTATTTAAAAAAATGAATTGAATTTAGGATCGAACGAGAAACCTGATACCATATTACAATAGTATTTTCAATAATCATTTGATGATTTAAAGAAGACCATCTGATGTGATTTATAGAATAGAGATTACATCTTAATAGACACGTGTCTTTACATTTTAACAAAACAGAATATACACCTATCTTATCTATCTCGAATACTTTCAACAGCTTTGTGCCTTCACCACCGCCATTTTCTTGATCCTCAATAGTTCAAAACATATATTGAATTGCAAGCGGTACAAACAAGAACACATCTAGTTCAATTTGAACCAATCTTTCTCCATTATATCATCGACTTTACACGTAGCTCTTCACTAATCATTTGTCAAGACTTCCAAAAAAAAAAATGGGGTGGTTTGCATACTGCACTGATGGTTTTTAGCGAAATGACTGAGAGCATGTAGTTAAGTGGTGCTTGGTGTTTTTGGTTGTCATTTTTCATTCTATGGACAATGTACAAAAGGTGTTTGATAAAATGACTGAGAGAAGGTAGTTTTGCGATGTTAAAGTTATATGTATGGCTCTGTATTTGATATAGAATACAATTTATAGTAATGTTTGTAGGGTTATTCATTTCAACTTTCAGCTTTCAACCATCCCCTACCTCAAAAGCCATTGTACCAACTGACATAAAAGATAATTTTGCCATAATTTATATTTATTCTATGGTGTCAACCCGTGCATAATCAATGTCATCTATTTGAAAGAAGTTTAATTCCAAAAAAAATAAAAATAAAAATAATAGTGTGAAGAGTAATATTGTGTTTCCCATAATAGGTTTGTCATTAGATAAAATTCAAACTTATTGAGCATTTAATTATTTAATGGGACGGTTATGTGGGTTGATATCTATTACAATTTTAAGAATTAGAATCACGGGTTTGGGCTAGTCCATTATCCAATTTTTATGGGCCTACATTAACCGGTATCTATTAGTAAATTTCTGTAACTAGTACTTATGGCTACTCTCAAAGCCTTGGTTGCTCAAATGTATAAGAGTTAGGGGGGGGGGTGTAATCTTGGAGTCCAAATCCTTTGTGACAAGGTAGAGTCTTCGTCCGTGTGTCTGCCCGCTGGATGTGCTGCAGACAGTGGCGGAGCCACGTTGGGACCGGGAGGGGCCATGCCCCCCCCCCCCCGGATTTTTTGAAATTGTAAATATTCTTGTTTTTTTCCTTATCTCTCTATCTTTAAATGTGAAATACCACTATTTGGCTCCCCTCCAAAAATTAAAAATAAAAATTTAAGATAAAGATGATGGGTACAAATGTCATTCATAATCTTTATCTAATGGTTATCTTTACATCCCTAGTTTTAAGGAATAAAAGGTTAAATTCTAATTAAAAACTAACTTAAAAACTAACTCACGATCCATGAATTTCTCCTTATATATTCTCTCCTATTTTCATTTCTATTTATTCTCTCATGAATCTCCTATTTTATTCCTATTTTTTCTCTTTTTTTTTTTCTCACACGTCTCACAAAATATTGAAGACAAAATATTGAAGTAGTTAACAAATTTTGAAATTTTCCTAAATCTTCTCCACGTCAGGTATTCACTCTCTCTTTCTCAAATTATTCCTTTCTCTCTCTCACACACACTCACGAATTTTCTATTAATTAACCTAATTTTTAATGTAAACTCCACATTAAAATATAATAATATATTCTGGTATGGGACCTACAGTGGGTCCCACATTGGCCCACATACATTCACCCCCCCAATGTTCAATCCTGGCTCCGCCCCTGGCTGCAGATGATACCAACATGGTTGCTTGATACTACGGCCAGGGCATCCAGCGGGTGGATGCACGGACCCACGCCTTGCCCGGACATAAGAGATCTATGTTAGTGATCTTGATTAATGCATCAGATTTTTTGGACTAGCTAAAAGCATGAATAACATAAAAATATGTAAACCCAAGCTAACAATGCTCTATTATATGTTAAAAACAAGTCATTTTTTACTTTGCAAGAAGGAAATTTACTTTGTTGTAATCCAAAGCTGTTTTTTAGGGTTGGAAGTTTGGTCATGATGTAACATTTCCCCCTTTTAACGATGAAGGGTTAACTCGGGAACCGGTGGGGACTGACAACTCAAGAGGGACCTTTAAGTTTAGAAATCCTTTCCAGGAATAGTGTCAGACTTAGAGACCTAGTAAAAGGGAGGAAGGAAACCATGGAATATGGGGGAGAGAGTATTAAATATGATTAGGGTAGCAGTGGAGCCACTAGAGGCCCAAGATGAGACTGTTGGACTAGCCGATTGATGTATCGACCGCCGGACCTAGTTGGTCAATGATAAAATGGTAAAATGAAAAAGTAAATTTGAGGTTGTCTACCCTAGAAATAACTCTAACGCAAAGCGAAGTCATCATTTCACGAAAAACCCTATCAAACTGTAACTTGAGGGAGAAGGGAAAGGAGAGCTCAAGGCCAAGGGTTGGCAAGACTTATCGAAGGTTGAAGCTTTTGTATTATGCAGAGAAAACACTAGTACAAGGTGAATCTCACAGTCCCCTACCTATCTATATAAGTTTCGTAACATGAATCTCATAGTCCCCTACCTATCTATATAAGTTTCGTAACATTTGGTCAAGTATGAATTATTTGGTGGAACCACCAAAGTAAGGGAATGGGGAAAACAAAGGGCTTTTTCCTTATATAGTTTCTGCATGTTCCAAGGCCTTAGAGTAGACTACTGAAATGGATAAAATGGTGATTTAGTTAGGATGGTGAAAGGTTGGGTTTGAAACCCCAAAGTTGGGTGAAATGGAACCCAAGTTGAGGAATAGAATAGGGGGCTAATTTACCAAGAAATTATAACAGAAAAAGGGTCTTTGGGTGAGGAACATTTTCTGGAAAGCTTAGAATTGGGGGAGAAGAAGCCCCAAATTTCAGTGTGGTTTTCCTGTTGGAGACCCTTCGGTCAATACAACAATTGTCCGCTTAGGATGTTGTATTTACCATGGTGTTGACAGGGGTGGTTTGGGGCTAAATAGAAGGAGAACTTTGGGAGATGGATATTCCTACATAGGCACTAACATGTGTATGTCGAAATATAACAACCCAACTCGGAACCGCAAATGGATTGAATCGGAAACCATACAAGGTGAGGAGGAAATGGATGTTAGACTTAGGATGTTATTTATATAATTGAAATGTGTTACTATGTATGACATAATTGCATAAATCTATAATATAACGTGTGGGTCCTACTAAGGGTGTCGATTCGGTACGGTAACGGTAATTCGGTACGGTATGGTATGGTATTGAATTTGAAAACCTCAAACTATAACCGTACCGTACCATATTTAAACGGTACGGTATGAAAACGGTAATTTAAAAAACGGTACGGTATGAAACCGGTATGAAATCGGTATGGAAAAACGGCACGGTTCAGTGTACGGTGCGGTTTTGTTACGGTATTGTATGGGAACATACCAAGTTTGGAACATGCAAAAAAACACGATGTGAATTATAATAAGCATACATCAACGTACAATGACTTATACAACCACACTACCACAACCAGTGCAGAAATTCATAACATCCTTCCCCACTCTCCCTTTCTGAGTACTCTCTGTACTGTGTCTCTGACCCACTGTTCTTCTAATCCAAATAAAATTACCTACTGGAAGTACAATTTCATCAACTGGGAACAAATAAGAAGAGAAATACCTATATATAATATAACTGCTTAAGCTCTCACTTATTAACAAGAAGTGGATCAAGAACAGTGGATGGATTGAAGAAGCAGCAGCAAGTAAATGACTATTGCAATGAAGCCGGCGATAAGAGCTCAAGTTACTCTGTAGCAGCAGTTGGGAACTTGACCACAGATAGGCAACCAACCAGCATGGCTATTCCCTTTGTTACCCACATATGCAATTGCTAAAGCTGCTGAAATGCTTGAGCTGAGCAACATTGCCATGATCTACAAAATCCCATAAAAGAGCAATTTCATTAAATCTATCCATTTTTCAAATTCACAAACTCAAACCAAGAAGAACAAAGGAGTTGAATTACCACATCAAGTGCCACAACCAAGCGCCAAAGGAGACTCTCTTTGGGAAGGAAAATAACCAGCAACCCATAAACACTAACAATGGCATTCGTTAACTGTAACCTCTCTGTTATCTCCTTCGTTGATGCGGAGAAGCTTGAAGCCATCAGCATAAGCCTGCAGCAGATGACCATAAACATCAAAAGCATGTTCCAAAGGACATCAAACTCGATGCCAAACAAGGGAAAGTAGGCTCAAACATGTTGATATACATAAGAACTAACATCAAATTCATGAATATTTCATCAACAATTACCTTGTAAATAAGTATTCTAAGCAATCCAAGGGCACCAGCAAGGTGACAATCAGCCCACCGAACCAGAAAAAGAAACAAATGTGCAACAAGCTATAAGACAATCTCAACAGCCGCTGCCTCTGCTCTCTGTTCTTCTCTTCGATTGTGACGAACAAAGGAAAGTTAGTGTTTAGAATTAGGGATTTAGGGTTATAGTTATGCGGTATACGGTATGAAAAACGGGATTCGGTATTCGGTTTAGCGGTACGGTAAACGGTATTTACCAACGGTATGACACCGTTTACCATAACCATACCGTACCGAATGACCAAATTCGGTAACGGTACATACGGTACCGAATTTCGAAACGGTACGGTATGGTACGGTTTAAATGGTTTGGTACGGTACGGTTTAACGGTTTTTTAACCATATTGACACCCTTAGGTCCTACACACAACACACACTATGCTTATCTATTAATGTTTTACTTATCATTATCTTAATGCTATATGTCAATGTAGATGATCAAGAGTAAATGGGGAGCCATGTCTTTATAAATGATGAGGGTGGTGGCTATGGCCATTGCCTCCGAACACTCATGCATACTTGCATATACATCTATGAACATTAGATTTGAGACATCGATTATTGTTCTTACCGTTCAATCTCTTTGAAACTTGTTATATACAGAAAAGGTGAAGATGAAAGAAATAAAGAGACATGGTAGGATCATCCACCTCCCTGAGCCAATTTTGCGCAATAATAAAATATTTAAGGTAAAAGTCCAAAACAAAGCGAGATCATACAGGGGCATTGTGTCATCTTTCTTAGTCAGATATGATGGAAACCCTATTCCACGGAATGCAATTAATCATTGCTTGCTTGGGAGTGGTGGAGATGCGGGGTATCGAACCCCGTACCTCTCGCATGCAAAGGAGCGCTCTACCATGTGAGCTACATCCCCATTGATGGTGTTTGGTTCCCTATCCCTACTAATAGTCATGGTATGCAAGAAAAAGAATGTATAGAAATAGTTAAACAACCTATAATGAAAGCAAAAATTCCATGCAAAGCAAAATTGCTATTTTTCAATTTCCATTAAGAAATTAAAAGTCATTCCACGTTGTAGAAAATGCACCCTCCCACTCTATAGAAATCAAGAACCCAAATAGTAAATAATAACATAGAGACTACAAGCTCATTCATCAAGCTCCACCGGATGCTAAACCATAAACAAATTCTCAAACCAAAAACCCTTTTAAATTACATCTTGTACTGTGATTCATTGCCTTAAAATTGGATTCTTATACTATGAAATTGTAGATTTTTTTTTTCCTTTTATGAAACCGTCTCTTTTTTGGTTGGTGTTTAGTTTGATATGGAAAAAAAATACCTCTGAATTGATAAGTATTTATCAATTTAAACAAACTTAATACATTCAATTAGACATTCATATGTAATTATTTTGATTGTCCCTTACAAGTAGTAGAATGAATATTTTATATTTGAAGTCATGCTCAATTTTTCTGATTGTCTATACCAATTACCTAGAGATAATATGACGATTCAACAATATTTAATTTAAAACTATTAAAACGGGTTATAATGAATTGCAACTTAGTTTTAGGGCGGTGCAGGCTGGGCCAGTTTGGGCCACAAATTGACACCCCTATTCATTACAAATATCACTCTCTGAATTTTTCAAAACTAGTCCCAACTCCTAACCGAAACCTCACCGCTGGGTAACTATTTTTCCACTAATTGAAAAAGTTTCAAAATCACTGCAAGACTGCAAGGACCAGAAGGTGTTAGATGTCTAGAGCCGCTTGAATTGTAGGTTCAAGACAAGGAAAAGGTTCATGAAAAGTGCATCTTCTCTACTACTTTACAGCTACATGTCTGCATTCATGTCAAACTTGGGCCAAAATTATAAAAATAGAGGGACATAAAAGCAATTCTATTGTTAGTAATCAGTTTTATGTACATATCTTCTAAAATCCAAAACTTTAATATTTCAATGTTAATCAATGGGCGAATATTGAAAACCAAGGTTGGTCAAATCTCATCGACGGGCTGAATTCCAAGCAAGAAGAAACATTTTCCGATAACGATTGTTGTTGCCTCATATAGCAATAATCTACTTATTTCCTCAATTGATCCAAAACTTGAATATTTCAACTTTAATCAATGGGCGAATATTGAAAACCAAGGTTGTCAAATCTCATCGACGGCCTGAATTCCAAGCAAGAAGAAACATTTTCCCATAATGATTGTTGTTGCCTCACATAGCAATAATCTACTTATTTCCCCAAATTTCGGAGTGATTTTCCTCTTGGAGACCCTCCAGTCGATACAACAATTGTCTGCTGAGGATGTTGCATTTACCATGGTGTTGACAGGGGGTGGTTTGGGGCTAAATAGAAGGAGAACTTTGGGAGATGGATATTCCTACATAGGCACGAACATGCGTATGTTAGAATATAACAACCCAACTCGGAACCACAAATGGATTGAATCAGAAACCCATACAAGGTGAGAAGGAAATGGATGCTAGACTTAGGATGTTATTGATAGAATTGATTTTGCCAGTTACATATGTTGTGATATGAATGTATAACTATGTATGACATGATTGCATAAATCCATAATATAACATGTGGGTCCTCCACTCAACACACATACTATACTTATCTGTTAATGTTCACTTATCATTATCGTAATGCTATCTGTCAATGTAGATGATCAAGGGTAAATGGGGAACCATATCCTAATATATGATGAGGGTGGTGGCTATCTCCATTGCTTCCAAACACTCATGCATATTTACATATACATATATGACCCTAAAGTTGCATTGGGTTAGGACTCACCCCAGCGTGTAACCAACGTAACAACAGGGGTATTGAGGTTGGCAACCCATGGTATTGAGTAGTGATACTAGTGGTCGCCCAATAGACACAATGGGAGCCGTGAAGAGACACCTATACCAATGGTTGTGATGAGTGGATTGTGAGGATGATGAGGGATTGTGAGCCTAGTGTGGACCTAATATCCCTTAATCCCAATCGTGGTACGGAATGTGGTCCTTACCCTATACCCCGGTCGTGCACTTTCTTTTATGGACTTAGAGACTATTCTTGAGGACTGGTATCCATAAAGCATGTTACTAAAATTAGAGACCTGCATAATGACATGTAGGGGAGTATCACATGCATATGATTGTGCTTGTATCTCCTCCGAGTACACCTCTCGAGGATTTCTTCTTTGAGATGGAGCCGTAAGTTCGGGACAACGACAACTTGGGAGACAGGGAGTAGACCAAAGCATAGCCAAGCTAAATATTTCGCTTATTTAATTTTAGTAGTAGAACTAGACAATTGTAAAATCGAGCACCTTAAAGACAAAGGAAATGATGTATCTTCTCTTTCTAAATTTAATAGATTCTACTTGTTATCTTTGTTGTGGACAATGTGGACATAAGCTACTTATGGTACCGCATCGACAGATCTAAGGGGCTCTGTGCAGGAATCCCGTACCATTGAGCTAATCCAAATAGCCTCTAGGTCAGGATGTTACACATGATCTACATTTGGCCTGGTATGATTTGGGCTCAAAATTCTGACCTAGTGGGTGAGTCCAATGGTGCTAGATTAGGGTTAGGTTAGGACAAGGTCCAGAGTGAGTATTCAACCATGGATGGGCCCCTACAACCTTATATGATATTTTTGTTGAAAGTAGAGTAATAATATAGAATTATGAATTGTTTTATTTTTTTGTAGTTAAGATCTCGGTGTCGGTCTAAGTTGGCTCAACCTGGCACTATTTCTCTTAAAAGACCAAGGTTAGGGTTCTAGTTAGGGATAGGCTAGCATATCCAACGTAAATATTTGAGTTTAAAAGGCAAAGCTCAATCTAACAACCTCCTCCCCTTGCCAATTCCCAAATACGAGCCCATAAATAAATAAATAAAGGGTAATTTTCATCTGGACCCCTTAAGGTTTGGTCCATGTCATTTTTAGTCCAAATAAATAGACAATTTGCATTTGCCTCCCCTAAGGTATCCAATAAGATCATTTAATGACAAATTGTAGATTTTATGACCAAAATACCCTTACATCTATCCTACGGTCAAATTTACACCATGTCTTTACAATTAAATCCAACTACTCCATTAAACAAGGCACATGGCAGGAGTAAAAACTAACTGAAACTCCCCCCGCTCATCTTTCTCATCTACTTCGAAGTCTCCGGTGGACCTTATGGGAAGAAAACCGCCGTCCAAGCAGCCAGACCCTATTAGCGATAGTGGGTATTCCCGTATTCCCCTTTATTTGGAGTATTCCTAAAGCTTTCATCACTGTAGATCTAGCCACCACCTTCCCCGGCAACGGCGGATTTGTCATATGGGTAGAACGGGCTTTTGACCCTTTTTGGGGTAATTTTATGGGATACTGGAAATTCTCAGTGTCATCAACAACGCTGCTTACCTAGTCTTCTGTGTTGATTATATCAAACACATCTTCCCAACTCTTGGTTCTGGTTACCCTCACGTTGCTGCTACCTGTGCAACCACTCTCTCCTTGACATTCCTGAACTACATCGGCTTGACCATCGTCGGTTACACCGCCGTTGCTCTGGTTGTCGCATCTATGCTCCCCTACTATATAATGGGTTTCGCTTCCATATCCAAACTCCATCATCGTCAATGGCTCAGCCTGAGTGAGCCTGGATTGAAGAAAGATTGGCATCTCTACTTGAATACCCTCTTCTAGAACTTTAATTACGCCAGTACTTTAGCAGGTGAAGTGGGTTTTGAGAGTTGGTTTTAAACAAGAAATTCCTTGCTTTTGACTACCTGTTCGATTGAAAGATGCTCTGTTTCCTCTTCTACATTCCACACTTGCCCATCTCTTCCGCTTTTGATGCTTGCCATCGATGGAGTATGGAATTTGGTATCTAGAACCTGGTTTTTTCAAAGTTTTGGATCACTGTGATGGGTTTTGAGAGTAGGTTTTAAACAAGAAATTAGAAGCATTTATTTTTTATAGCATGAAATTATGGATATCATAACTGGAATTGCAGAGAACAGAGAGACATGCTTTGTTAAGGTTTCCTACGAAAAAGATTTATTTTCCACGTTAAGGAGGGAAATTTATTTTTAGTGTTTACTCAATTAAATACCCCACTCTTTTGATTTTTATCGTTGGAATTAATTGTGAAGACATAATGAAATCTTATGGTAGAATGTTTACCCAAAAAAAATCTTATAGTAGAATAGATGTGAGGGTATTTTGGTCATAAAAATTACGATTTGTCCTTAATTTAATTTATTGGATACCTCAGGGGAGGCAGATGTAAAGTGTCCATTTATTTGGACTAAAAATGACATGGACCAAACCTTAGGGGTCCAGATGAAAATTACCCATAAATAAATCACCTCATGCTGGTGATCACCCTTCTTTCTTTTAGTCATTATCAAACCAGCCAAGGAATGGGAAAAGGCGCAGGGGGGGGGGATTGGGGGAGAAGGTATGAATGAACAAAGCTTCAAATCCATGACTTTCTTGATCTTAATGTTTCGATATAGAAGGCTACCCACTTTGTTAGAAGCACATCCACCTAATGATCACCAATTTCCAAGCAATCTATCATGAATTAATTTCTATGGTTACAACCTAGAAGCCGGCTTACAAAAGGTTTGGAGCCCAATCATACAAACCAATTATAAACCAAATCAATTTCTGTTCAACCTAAAGCTTGACATAAGGATGTCAATGAATAACCTAAAGCTTAACATAAGCTTGACTCAATCCCTCGCGTTTTCTTAAATGTAGGGTCATTTCAATATCAAGAACTTTGTTCTTGGTAAATTCTCCCTCGAAATTTTCCTAAATATGGGGATAATTTACCATTGAAACTTCTTTCTACTCTTTTTCCCATTTACTAGATATACTAAACGATACAAAATAATCAGCTGAGGACTGAATACAAGAACAAAGTTGTAGTCAGATTGAACAGAAATGACGAAGATCGGATATGTTATGCAATTTCAGAACTAATCTGGGACTTGATTCAGATGTAGATCCTACTATAGTTGGAACTGAACCGGATCCAAACTGAATTCCCAAATTCAAAACAAATTGACACCCTTACAAATCCTTAGGCTTGGAAAAGTACATGCTTTTTGCAAATGCACTTGCTGTGCAATATGGAACAAGATGTGAGTTTCTTTCATTTCATTATCAATGTAATCATTAATAACAACAACAATTCCTTTTGGGAATCATTCTGGTCCACCACTCTCCACTTTTGAGAAGGAAGAAATGAAAGACTGGTTATAGGATTTCCCAGTTTCTACCATCATAATTCTTGATCTCAATGTGATCCAGCGTACCTGGATCGACACATGCGATACTCAAAGAAATCACATCGGGATTTGATCTTGGTATATAAAAGGAGGTTATGCCACAAACCTTGCAGAAGGTGTGCTTCGCAGTATGCGTGCCAAAGGTGTATGTTGTGAGAAACTCCTTGGAATCTCCTAACAGTTCAAAAAAGGTGGCAGGGACTACGAAGTTAGTGATGCCTCTCATGCTGCAGTCAGAACAGTTGCACTTCCAAGCAACAACACTTCTTGGTGCTACCACTTTCCATCTCACCTGTTTGCAGTGACATCCTCCATTGTGAACCACTTTCTCAGAATCCATAGCTAAACACTCCCACAGTCCACGTAGAACTGATGTATATTTAGTAGCTATAATCAGAGTAAAAGTTTCATATCACACTATTGTAAACAAAGCTGAAGTCAATTGAGAATTTAATATGTCAATCATAGTTGTCCGCTATTGTGATAACGTTTGTCAATACAATTCAAATGGCAGATGTCAGAGAGCATACAGGAAATTTTGCCTTTTTCCCTCCTCAAATTACTACATAAAAATGTTCAGAACATACTTACCGACTAATTCACAAAAGAGGGTTATGTATGTTACATAGTTTCACCAACATAAATGAGATTTATAGCAGGCCAAACAATTCAAGGTGCACCACTTAGGACTTGATGGTATCCTACATAGTGATATTCAGAAAGAGGGTAGTACGGAGCAACACTTAGGACTTGATGTTCAAGGGGAGACATCAAGCAAGGTGTACAAACTTCAGAAACCAATTTATGGGCTAAACAGTATCCATGAGCTTGGTTTGACAAGTTTAGTTCTATTGTCATTTGTTGTTGGGTTCACTGAACTCAATTCTAATCATTTTGTTTTTGTTCGTCAACCAGGATCTCAAGTAGTAATTATTGTTATGTACAATGATGATATTACTATCTCCAGTAATATACCACAAAAATAGCTGAAAGTAAACACCTATGTTCACAAGCATTTTCAAATGAAGCATTTGGATCCTCTTTGCAATTTCTGGGGTTGAGGAGTTTAGTAGTAAGAAGGGAATTAATTTTTCCCAAAGGAAATATGTTCTTGATCTCTTGACAGATACAGGGCTATTTGCTGCTAAACCCGTAGACACACCAATGGATCCTCAGCAAAAATTTGGTTCTACTGAAAGCGAAGACTTTGATGATCCTGATTGATATAGACACCAAGTTACAAGGCTGACTTCTGTCACCATTACAAAGTGTAACATGTCTTCTGTGGTGGAATTAAGTTTCAGCAGGCTCTAAAACTACCTTAGAAGAACCCTTCCTCGTTCTTTGGAACTTCATGGGCAAACCCTAAGGCTAGGGAATTTACCAAAATACCTCTAACCCTATACCTGGTTTACATCACTGGTTTACGTTCCAAACATCTATAAGCTGCCTGAGTCTGGTTTTCGAGAACTGGAAGTGCATCACATAAAAATACATCCTTAAATTTTACAGAACTCAAGGACAAAGTTTAAGTCGGAAAGAGCTGATGTAGACCCAAATCAGATGGAAAATCATAAAAATGCTGCTGATGATACTGTCCACATGAACAGTGTCACAGCCCGAATTTGCCTTGTGTGAAAATACTTTCTAGAAGATCGTGTTGGCTCACCAGTGGAGAAAGATCCTATGCTAATCTACCATTGTTTCCATATATCATATAAATTTTAGAGAGTATATCTTATTTCAATTTGGTAGCTTCTGAATTCAGTTTGCTATATTTTGTTTTCAGAATTGGAAGTTTCCATCTCTAGATGTATTTAGTTTCTTAATTAGATCAGGAATGGGTTGATTTCCATTGGTTATTTGGGTTTTTGTAAATAAGCCTATGAGGCTGAGCAGAGGATGACAGAGATTGAAGAGAAAATAATTGGGGTTGTGGCAATTTGAGACCACAGGTGAGGGGATGACAGGCTGACTGAAATTCAAAGATTTGTACCGCATCAAATACTGAAATTCAAAGATTTGTACTGAAATTCAAAGATTTGCCATTGACCTACTCAGTCAATCCCGTAGTTGGATTCTTCTATAGATAATAGCCTAACAATTTCAGTCCTTCCATCATATCTATAATCCAGTCTTTATTTTTCTGTGATATTTGTTGTTAAA
The DNA here is from genome assembly GCF_041222555.1 of Hakea prostrata. Lineage (NCBI taxonomy): Eukaryota > Viridiplantae > Streptophyta > Magnoliopsida > Proteales > Proteaceae > Hakea > Hakea prostrata. Next base: position 35,461,466 of record NC_142609.1, read on the forward strand.
TTTATGGACAAAGTTTAAACAAAGCTATAAGCATGGGCAAAAACAATTACATAGTTTAAGGATCCATCAGGGGGCTAATTTGAAGATGGGTTTGGTAGTTGATTGATCAGTAAGGTATGTAAATGGTGCTAGTTGGAACATTTTGATTTTTTTCATTTCTTTTGGTTTGTAGGGAATTTTCCAAGGTACTAAGAGGTTGTATTTTTGCAGACCTAACTCTTTTCCTCTATCAATGAAACGACGGAATACCCAAATAAGAAATCTCCAACCACAGTCAAAAGAATATGTGTATGGCTCAGAAAACAGAGGAAGAGAAGTCATGAAAGCTAAATAGCAGTTTTCAGATAGTTTCAGCCTTTCCGGTTAAAAGGAAAATCTTCAAACTAAAACCAGTTATGAGCTTTCACCAATTCAATAGATAATCACATCCAGATGAGAAATCAAAAAGAATGAGATTCAAGGTTTAAAGATTGAAATTTTGGTGCAAATTAATCCATCTTCCAAGTAGATCAACTTACATCACGGAAGTGGGCTGTTGGATCTTCTCCTACCACTCTGCCGCTCCGCAAGTTGCTTTGCAAGTTAAAAGTATCTCCCACGTGTTTTCAAATTCAAATCTCAGAAATGATCTTCTTAATTGGCTTTCATTTTCTTTCTCTTGCCGCCATCAAACCCTTGTCAAGTGATATACAACGAACAACTCACAAATCACCTCAATCAATCTAGGGAAACCTGCTTGCGCCATTAGATTTGAGAAATCGATTATTGTTCTTACCGTTCAATCTCTTTGAAACTTGTTATGCACAGAAAATGTGAAAATGAAAGAAATAAAGAGACGTGGTTGGATCATCCACCTCCCTGAGCCAATTTTGCGCGATAATAGTAAAAGTCCAAAACGAAGCGAGCTCATACAGGGGCATTGTGTCATCTTTCTTAGTCAGATATGATGGAAACCCTATTCCACTGAATGCAATTAATCATTGCTCGCTTGGGAGTGGCAGAGATGCGGGGTATCGAACCCCGTACCTATCGCATGCAAAGCGAGCGCTCTACCATGTGAGTTACATCCCCATTGATGGTGGTTGTTTTCCTATCCCTACTAATACTCATGGTATTCAAGAAAAATAACGTATAGAAATAGTTAAACATCCTATAACGAAAGCAAAAATTCCATGCAAAGAAAAATTGCTATTTTTCAATTTCCATTAAGAAATTAAAAGTCATTCCACGTTGTAGAAAACCCACCCACCCACTCTATAGAAATCAAGAACACAAATAGTAAGTAATAACATAGAGACTACAAGCTCATTCATCAAGCTCCACCGGATGCTAAATCATAAACAAATTCTCAAACCAAAAACCCTTTTAAATTACATCTTGTACTATGATTCATTGCCTTAAAATTGGGTTATTATACTATGAAATTGTAGATTTTTTTTTTCCCTTTTATGAAACTGTCTCTTTTTTTGGGTTGGTGTTTAATTTGATATGCAAAAGAAATACCTCTGATTTGATAAGTTTTTATTCAATTTAAACAAACTTAATACATTCAATTAGACATTCATATTTAATTATTTTGATTGTCCCTTTTATTTTTTGGTAGAATGACTATTTGATTGTCCCTTACAAGTAGTAGAATGACTATTTGATATTTGAAGTCATGCTCAATTTTTCTGATTGTCTATACCAATTACCTAGAGATAATATGACGATTCAAACAATATTTAATGTAAAACTATTAAAACGGGTCATAACGAATTGCAACTTAGTTTTTGGGCGGTGCAGGCTCTACCCCCTCCCCCAACCCAAACACAGCCCATTAAGGTTCGGTTTGGGACAGTTCGGGCCACAAATTGACGCCTTTATTCATTACAAATATCACTCTTTGGATTTTTCGTAGTCCCAACTCCTAACCGAAACCTCACCGCTAGTTAACTGTTTCTCCACTACTTGGAAAAGTTTCGAGATCACTGCACGACAGAAAGGACCAGAAGGTGTTAGATGTCTAGAGCCGCTTGAATTGTAGGTTCAGAAAAGGAAAATGTTCATGAAAAGTGCATCTTCTCTACTACTTTACAGCTACATGTCTGCATTCATGTCAAACTTGGGCCAAAATTATAAAAATAGAGGGACATAAAAGCAATTCTATTGTTAGTAATCAGTTTTATGTACATATCTTCTAAAATCTAGAACTTTAATATTTCAATGTTAATCAATGGGCGAATACTTAAAACCAAGGTTGGTCAAATCTCATCGACGAGCTGAATTCCAAGCAAAAAGAAACATTTTCCCATAACGATTGTTGTTGCCTCACATAGCAATAATTTGCTTGTTTCCTTAGTTGATCCAACAACCTGCACAACAGCAGCACATCACAAAGTGGTTTCAGTAATTTGAAAGAAAAAAATGATATTGAACAAAACTGGAGATAAGAGTATGGCACACAAAGACTGCAATCCAAACCTAGTTCTAATTACCCATTAACCTCCACAATCTTGGTCCTAAGACTCTAGAGGAGAAAACCAAGATGGAAAGAGTTCTATATTCCAGTGTTGTGGGTAGCCTTATGTACGCTATGATGGGTACTAGGCCAGATATTTGTTATGCAGTGGATTTAGTTAGTCGGCACTAATCAAACCCAAGCATAGAGCACTGAAAAACAGTCAAGAGGATACTGAGATATCTCAGAGGAACGAGTAATTACATGTTGTGTTACCAATGAACGGATTTGCGATTAGTTGGCTATAGTGATGCCGATTGGGCTAGAGACATAATGAGCGCAAATCAACCTCTGGATATGCTTTCTTGCTGAATGGCGGGGCCATTTCCTAGTGTAATAAGAAGTAGACTTGTATATCACTCTCGACCATGGAAGCAAAGTATGTGGCATGCTCAGTTGCGATATAGGAGGCTATTTAGTTGAGAAGGTTCCTACGACATACTGGATTTGTGTTGACATCCAAAAAACCTGCCCTTGTCTTCTGTGATAGTATAACAACTCTTAGTTATGTAAAAGACCCCAAGTATCATGGAAAGACCAAACATATACAAGTGAGATATCATTTAGTTAGAGACATTGTAGCAAGGAAGAAAGTTGTAATTAAGCACATATATACTAGTCAGATGGTAGCTAACCCTCTTACCAAACCTATAGCCAAGGATGGTTTTATTTCTCATGTAAAGTCCTTGGGCTTGCGTGAGATTGTGACTAATTTTTGTACTAATTTTTTATTTTTTTGGTGTGGTGGCGGGATTAGAAAGATGATCATTCAATAGAAAGATTCAAACTCAAGGATGCTAAACAGTCTTCAACATTCAAGAGGGGAGGAATTCCACTCTATCCAGCTCGAAAAGGAGAGAGCTCTTCAAGCCAAGGAGTCAGGTAAGCTGTTCTGCTCCCTGGGAATGTATCAAAATACAATGGGCCTATCATACTGGGCAAGACTCAAAATATATTGGACCGCGTCCCATACTTCAATTGTGGGTTGGGCTTCATGGTTTTGAACATTCATCCAACCTAGACAATCTTACTTTAGTTCAATATCTTCCCAATCTTCTGAAACACAAAAGAGTAGGCCTTCTCTTACAAAAATTTGTTTAGGACCTTCTTTCCAAGTTTAGTCAAGGTCTTACTTGATTCCCTAAGATCCTTTGCGAGTTATATAAGGTAAGGATGGTTATTTCCTTAATTACATAGATTGCATGAATCTAGTTTCTATATTTGAATCTCCTTGATTTATTTCTTTAATTAGATTCTTACAATGATATACTACTGATGCAACTACTTTGAATTACAGTAGCATTACTTGTTTATGTTAATTGATTCATGTATGATTTACTTACCAGTTATATACAAGTTGGATGTTGTTATTGATTTCTTTCCATAAAAGAATTGAAGTTACCATATATGTGATATTATGGATTTATGTTTGTGAATGATTAAGTATGGTTTTGGAAAGGAGAGGTGTCCTTTTGACACTTCTGTCCTTGGACAACTACGGGAATATTATTAGATGTTTTCAGAGATGCCCTTTGAACACCTTCCTAAATTGTTGGATGACATATTTAGGGCTGTCTAGTAGTGTTTGGCTAGGATGTCCCGTTATGTCAGAACCTAATCGGAGGAGTATTGAGACCGAACGACCCGTGGTAGCAATGGGGATTCATGGGCTCTCAAGACCGGTAACAAATCCGTGAGAGGACAGGAATCACATTGTGGGGGCCATTTGTTGGTAGGGTTGCATATGGATAGACTTGGGCTCACGGGCGCTCAATACCGGTAACAAACCCGTGAGGGGACGTGAGAGATTCCCGTTTACCATATGTGGATAATCAATAGGGTTGATGAGTCCATAGTCAGGGACTATGAGGACTCTAGTGTGAAGGATACCGGAAAGGATCGCCAGGGGCGAGGAATGGACGTATCTAGATCTGACTTGATGTAACTAAGTAGGAGACTTGCATTTGGCTAGGCTTTGACCCTGACATGCGCCAGTACTTAGACCAATAGTGATGTGAGAGAGTGGTGACTTAACCCCCAGTCATGGAATGTCCTGAGGGATGCCGGACCTACTACCAAAATTTCTAAAGAAGTACGGTGCTATGACTTAAAGCATGTCTACCAATAGAGACCAGCATACATAGAGTTAGAATCATAATGCATCATGTGTTTCATATCATATAGCATCTTATGTTGCTTTGAATTCTTGCTATTTATGTTGCTATGGATTAACTACCTTATTGGGTTTCATTGAAACCCACTCCTTTTTGTACAATACCTTTTGTTAGATTACTCTACAGGTACTGATGACTATGAAGGTCAATATGAGGAAGCGCAAACTGAAGAGGCGTACTTCACGCAAGGTGCTGGCAACCATGAAGATTACATTGAGGCTTCCTCAAGTGGTCTTACTTGTTACCAGGATTAGTCCTACTGTGGAGTGGGAACGTCTAAACGTCATTGATGAAGTCTATGTTTGTGAAGACGTTCTCTATAAAGTAGAATAGACTTTAGTTTAGTTTGTTATATCTTTCTTTCTTATCTTAGAACCAGATGTAATCTTTCTTTTGACTTGCGATCTACTTTCCGCTGTTTGTGGAGTGAGATTCCGCCTCACTTTACTTATTGATCTAGACATTTTGATTGTCTTTCATACTCTGATGATATGTGATTTATTCTTTCCTTATTTGGATCTTTTGTTTATCTTTTGCACATTGATTCTTTATGTTCATGATTATGTTATTGTCTATGTGGGAGGTTGATTACCTCGATACTTGATCTTCGAGGCTGTGGATAACACACTCGGGTATGCCAGGTAGGGTATTGGCTGGGTGGATGTGACAACTCTGGCATAGTGACCAACAGATCCTTGACGAGTACGTCTATCAAGAGAAACAGGGCGACCCACAGACTTTGCAATCGAAAGAAGCACTTTCTCATGCCAATACTCAAGATGTAAATTAGGGAAACAAACCCAGACCAACTTACCCGCAGGTTGAGGAGAATGGATATTAAAATCCGGCTGCCATTGCTGAAAACGAATGTATTGCTTACCCACATTCCAGAATCCTTTGCGCCACACCTCAGTCATATCTGTCTCACTATAAAACTGAAAGATGATAAACCCTTTCTCCAAGGAATGCAAGATCACCCATGGCCACTTAGACAATTTCCAAGCACCCCTAGCAATCTCTCGCAATTAATCCATGGTTGTGATGCGAAAATTTGCTCTTCCAATCAAAGAAAACCGGAATTAATTTCGTTGTAATTCGTATTCCTGTTGTGGGATTACAATCCTACGAAACTTTCCCGCCTGTATAGGAGAAGGGAGGGAATCAATCTCAGGTAGCATCGAGGTCCCCACGACTCCTGCATAAGAAATTTTCCCACCTACAGTGGAACCAACACCATTGACGAGCACTTCGAGAGGCTTCAATCGCAAGAAGACAAATTCCATAGGCACCCCCGAATTCCCCCGGAGCTTCACTCTCCTCCATATTTCCTCACCATCAATCTTGATCTAATTTCTCAAAAGAAAAATTTTTCAGTAGTAATGTCTGCTAACTAATCTCAGCTGTAGATCAAAATTGGCTTCTTTATTTTTATGATATTCCGGAGTTGGCCCATAATCACATCTCTAACTCATCATGCTCCAAATTAGGCCCATTTATGTACTTGAGAATTTGAACGGACCTCTTGACGTGTAAAATTGCATGTTTCATATCCAGAACTCCAAATATTTGCTCAAATTCTCAAAAATCCTAAAATCTGCAAAACAACATAAAACTCAAGGTAATTCCACTCTAAGTGTGTAAAATACATGTTTTATGCTCTAAGATTTCACACATAATAAATGTGTTCATCAGTAACGAAGTCATGCTCTAGCATACAGTCAAAACAGCATTGAGCAGCAGCTATATCCCCACATTAGGCAACGTAAGTAATGCAACCTTTGTCAAAACGAGAGTGTGAAAAAGGACCCATGCCAATGCATATGATATCCACCATTAATGGAAAACTCTCCATTGCCTCATCTCCTTCAAGTGACATGGGAACAAACAATCCTATCATCCGATGATCAGAAACACTATGGCTATAAGCACTATTACTACTCACCATGCATGCACGAATCAGTCAGTCAAACTTTGTATCTTTTCCTTTGGCACCTCCATTCCAACAACCTACTTAAAACTCAACTTTTAAGGAACCTAATTAAATAAATAGGTTCAAGGCAGCTATGATACCATTTTGATAAAAACCATCAGCCAAACCAATGATGTCTCTAGATAACATTTTTTAAATTACAAATAAACCCCAAGAAAATTAAATAGAGGAGAGAGAAACGGCACACAATTTGGGCTGGATTCTTATCTATGCCATCACTTTTTCTATTACCCACACACTATTGGAGGTGGTGAAGACCTTACTCATGTATGGTCTCCAAATAGATTAAGAAACCATTGATTAATCAACAGTCCGCATATCAAGCATCCACATATCCATCAAAATATGCATCTAAGCGGCATACATAAAGGCGGTAAGATGGCTCTCGATCCACTACTATTGAAATGAGCAGCCTATGGTGGGTTAGTTGAGCAGTTGAAAGTCCAAACTCCCATGGGGAGGTCTTGGGTTTGCACCCACCCGGCGGCACCTATATTAGTAATATCCACCCCCACCCCAATATAAACTCTACCGGCTAAAAAAAAAACTGTTGAAATGAGCAACAATAACCAAGCCCTTTACCATATTATTTTATTCAATTCCTCCACAATTACATGTCAAATCCTCCTTACATACCTCTACTAAAATCTATTTCCAAAGACTACAACATATATATTAATTCTTTTAAAATCAGATAAAGAAAACTGAAAAAAAAAAAAAAAAAAAAAAAAAGAATATATAAGCACTTCACAAAAAAATAGATTATAAGCCAATTAGACATTCTGCCTCAACAGCATCGTTAGTGCAAGCTCGTGCAGTTTGATACATGAACAAATAGCTCATCTTTTCCATTGTTTCTAGAGCCACTCAATGATAAATGCCTCTTTATATCCAGTACAAAAGCTCTATATCTTCATCATCAAGATACAATACGGGCTATAGGTTATCAATAATGAAAGAGGAAAAAGAAAAAAAATCTGGCATTTAACCAAGAAACATATAGACTTGAAACGACACAAGCATGATCGAGTTATTAGTTTATTAATCATGATATCGCATCGGTCAAGAAACAGGTTATCAACCCATTGGATAATCTTCCAAACAAATGTAATACAATGAATGGGATATATGACACTAGTTTTGTATATGGAAAAACCAGTTTCAAAGTAAAAATAGGAAGCCCCACTGCTATTGTGATTTAAAAACCATGTTGCATAAAAACCAATCAATCAGTCTTGGAGAATATATAAAATCAGGCACTACACCGCCTTTTGTCTTTTTCTCTTCAAGTTTCCACTTCTTTTTTTTAGATTAATGGGCGCTAAGAGTAAAATGAAAAAAATGCAGACAAGGAAAACTGTAGGCAACACTCCAGGTGTTAGTTCTCAGATTAAAATAGAAGCAAATCAGTGAAAACGATCAATTAACATGAACCCTTATAGGAATTTTAATTGATGAAGGAACAACAAGAATGTTAGAAATCGTTCATGGCCATGTGCCTTTGCAATATGGCGATGAAGGAACAACAAGAATGTTTGAAGAAATGACATATCTATTCATAATCATCAGCAAGACTTATTAAGAAACAACCTCAATAAGAAAAATTGTTGAATGATTTCATATGAGAGAACTTAAAATATATAGGCAACATACATCCCATGATGTTAGGTAAATATGAAAAATAAAAGAAAGATATAAAGCATGGAAATACAATAAATGGAAAGGATTAATAGAGAAACCAATCAAGCCAAATTAGGATACTGATGAAATGGAAGGATGAGATGGTATGTAAAGAATTCAAATGGAAGGATGAGATGGTATGGAAAGAATTCAAATGGAAGGAATGATGAATGGAAATGATTCAAATGAGAAGAGGAAATAATATCAAAAGAATTCAAATGAGAGGAGCAAATAATATGGATAGAATTCAAATTAGAGACAATTAGGGAAATGATGAAAAATCATCCTTATCACGCCTAATAATACCCCTCAAGTTGGAGAGTGAATGTCAAGAACCCCAACTTGCCTCTATGACTGAGAAACAAATCTTTTCCAAGGGAATTGGTGAAAATGTTAGCAATTTGGGCAACACTAGTGGTGGAAGTGGGTTCAATAAGACACCATGTCGAACTTGATCACGAAGCACATGACAATCAATCTTGATGTGCTTGGTACGCTCGTGAAAAACTGGATTCGCAGTAATATGTAAAGCAGCTTGATTGTCACAAAATAAAGGTATTGATTGAGGGACCATGACACCAAGATCTTTGACCTTTGATATCATATTAAGAAACAACCTCAATAGGAAAAATGGTTGAATGATTTAAACATATGAAAGAACTTCAAATGTATAGGTAGCATACATCCCACGCTATTAGGTAACTATAATCAATAAAAGAAATATATAAAACATGGAAATACAATACATGGAAGTGTTTGTTTGGAAATACAATACATGAAAAGGATTTAATAGATAAACAATCAAACTAAATTAGGATACTAATGAAATGGAAGGATGAGATGGCACGAAAAGAATTCAAATGGAAGGAATGATGAATGGAAAGAATTCGAGGATGAAATAATATGGAAAGAATTCGAGGATGAAATAACATGGAAAGAATTCAAATGAGAGGAGTAAATAATATAGAAATAATTCAAATTAAAGACAATTAGGGAAAGGATGAAAAATCATCCTTATCATGCCTAAAACAAATTATTAGAAAAATAGACACTAGTCATTACCACTCTCTATGAAGTTACAATTCACCGACATCTCCAATATTGAGAATAGAATTCAAATGAGAGGAGTAAATAATATAGAAAGAATTCAAATTAGAGACAATTAAGGAAAGGATGAAAAATCATCCTTATCATGCCTAAAACAAATCATTAGAAAAATAGACACTAGTCATTACCACTCTCTATACAGTTACAATTCACCAACACTCCAACATTATTCTCAATAGACACTATTTTTTAAACTACTCACTGAAGCTACTTTAATGCTACAGTGGTCAAAACAAAACTTAAAAGAACATTACAAATGTTCCCTTTCAAAGTTCAAACAAAACATAAACAAAATACAACCACTAGGATATTGTGCCTTACAGTTGTGATACATCAAACGAATTATACCCCCATAGCTGAACCAATGCAAAGTTACAATCAAAACACCTACTGTTAATCTGATCCAATGACATGGAATCCAAATTCGTTCAATTGGTCAATATAAGTCTATATCTTATATGATATTTTTTAAATACCTTAATAGTAACACTGAGCAATCGTATAATACAAATAAAGTAGAATAATTAGTATAAAAACTTATCTTGTTTCAAATGGCATGAACAATCTCTTTGTCAAAAGCTTACTTGTGTAAATCCATCTAGTGATACACAAAAATTGCCAGAGTTGAAATATGCGGATAGTGGCCGACACTTTTTTTTTAAGGTATTTAAAGGTCCCGAGTAAGGCACACAGGGATCTGAGTGCATTTTCACCGCCAAGATCAGTCAACCCCTCCATCGCAAATGGTGCACTCCGTAATTGATGGACTAAGGGATCCGTAAAGCTACATTCACCAATCCGTTGTCTATGACACAAATTAAAGAAAACCAAAGCTTCACAAAAAATGTTTGCGCCATAATAGAAAACCCATCCTAGCTTTATATAGGATAGCAGGAGACATGACCAAAGACTGTCTCCAAAAGATATATCTCTTCCCTTAAACATGTTTGTTAGCTATCAAACTAGCCTTCCAAAAGAGATACATATTGATCATTTAGGTGTCTTTTAGGAAAAGACCCAACCTTTAGAAAAATAATTTTTTTAAAATTTTCAAATAAAACTATGAAAAATACAATAGTTGATGGACATTATGTGCGGCCTTTGTCAAGCAAGGAAGCTTCGCTGTACCAAAGTCTTGATTCACTCGAATTCTCAATTGGCCATTCAAATTATTCAGGGTATTTATCGGCTTTAATGGGGGATTTTACATCTCTTTGAGGAGATCCTTACCTTAAAGAGGGCTCTTTGAGGAGTACATCTTTCACCATGTGATTAGGGAGACTAGCAAAACTACATATTTTCTTGCTGGATTGATTACTGTTGATCAGGAGATTGCTTTCTTTACTTGATCAGCTCTTAATTTATTGCAAAGGAGCCATTGGGTCATAGGTTCTTTAGAACTTAATTTTGTATTATGTATATTTTATCTTTCCCTTAACATAAAGTCCTCCTTTCTCCAAAAAAAATATCATGGCTACATATTTAAATATATCAGGGTTAATCAAGGCCTTTAGTATCTAAATATACTTTTATAAATCTCACATTCCTAAATATATGAGGTTTAATCAGCAGGCTAGGTTGGTTCAGGCGTTATGAATGTAACTTGTTAGTCTCCCAACTCTATAAGGATACTAGCAGAGAGAATGAGTTATATTAGAATTTAGGGATAATTACTGTTGCCCCCCTGTAGTTTGATTTTATTACTAATAAAACCCTGTTCTTTACGAAATTACTGTTGCCCCCCTTCCTTATAACGGTGTTAAGTTGCCGTTAAGTTTGAATATTTAATGTCTAATTTGCCCTTCATTAAAATTAAGAAACTAAAAGACGATTCTATCCTATTTATAAAACCATATTAAATGTCAATTTTACCCTAAACTTCATTTATTTTGAATTAATGAAATGGACAAAATTCAAATCCGACTTGGTTTCCCACCTTCACTAAACTTCATTTATTTTGAATTTTTTTTAGGTGATATTGAGTTTCCAATTTGAGTTGAATTCGATTTCCCTTCCTCTTCAGTTTCTATTTGAGTTTTATTCAATCATTCTTTCTTTATTTTGTATTTTTTGTTTTTTATTTTTTATTTTTTTTATTAAAGAATAAAACGGATTATAGTTTTTTTTTTTCCCACATTTAATTAAGGGTACTACTGTAACTTGACAAAAAGGTAAATAAATAAAGAGATAAGTATAAGGGTATTTTGGGGTTTTTGAGAAAATATATATATACCACATCATCAGTTAACTAACGGAACTTAACGGTAGGGGGGCAATAGTAATTATAGACAAAATTGAAGGTTGGATTAGTAATTTTGAAAAGTACAGGGGATACAATAGTAATAAAATCAAAGTACAAGGGGCCAATAGTAATTATCCCTAGAATTTAACTTCTTGTGGAACTCTTACTCTTTTATATTTAAAGATAATGAAACCTCATCCCATAAGTAAGTTATATTGGGGTTTCCTTGCCATGGATGTAGGTTTCATAATGAATGTCGAACCACATTAATTATTGGATTCTTGTGTGTGAATGTTCATAATAAATTGAACATGTTATTAGAGTAAGGTTTGGTAGATCATCGTCGTCGAAGGTGTGCCAAGAGAACAAGGAAAGCTTAGATTGATTGGTCAAATGTACGAATCTAGATCTAGAATTATAGTTTTTATTTTATTTTTTTGCTTTGCTTTGCTAGATCGGATTGGTGAGGAAAAAGAAGAAGAAAAAAAAAGAAGAAGACAGAAATGGTCTATTTTTCAAATCGTTGAAAAAAGGAGGAGAAGATCCATTTTTATTTTTTTTCATTCATTTGATTCATTGAAAATAAAAGGAAGAAAAAGAAAGAGACGGGTTTTGATCTTTGAAAACTGGAGTAAAAAAAAAAAAAGAAAAGAAAAGAAAAAGAAAAAGAAGAAGAAGAGAGGGAAGAAAGAGACGGAGTGAGTGTGGTTTGAAGTTTTTTTTTCTTTTGAAAATTCTTTTTTGTTTGTTTAGGAATTCTGTAATGATTACTTCTTGTGTTGAGAAATTTTATTTTATTTTATGTGAGTGGAGAGAACATGAAGAAAGAAAAAAAAAATTATGTTGGAAGCGGTCCTGTAGAAGTTGTTTCATAGGATTTTGTGTGAAAGTATTTTGTAAAGGATTAAGTGGTTTCAAGGTTTTTGGGCATTCTAGACTCAGTGAAAATAACGGATTGAGGAGATTTTGCTTTGTTGGTATTTAATATTGTGGGTTCTTACGGAGACTAACGACCAAGTTCTTTAAGTTGACATTCCAATGGCAAGTTCTTTCGCAATACAACACTCTCTTAGAAAAATTATATCTTTACTGTAGAACTTCATTCAGTCTCATGGTACTACTCTTGCCCTCTCTACTTTTTAGAATTCATTTATAGTGGATTCGGGTGCAAGTGACAATCTTATTCTCTTATTATTGTTGCTAATGGTATTACTGTCCCAATCCAAGGTCAAGGGAAATTGAACCTATTTTCAACCAAGACTAGTGCATTATTTGTGCCATCATTGTCTGTGAATTTGTTATCAGTTAGCAAAATTATTTAGAGTTTAGATTGTAATGTGTTCTTTTCAAAGGACAAAGTAGTGTTCCAAAACAGTTTAATAGGGACAAGGATTGGTGAAGGTTGATTGCAGAATGGACTCTATATGTTAGATCCTACAAATAGTGCCTTGACTTCTATGAGTAATCATGAGAAATCTAGACTCTGGCATTGGCGTATGGGTCACCCTTCTAACAAGATTTTACGACCTTTAAATCTTGGTTTATCTTTTAATTCTACTAGTTGTGATGCTTGCCATTTTTCTAAGCAACACAAGGTTCTGTTTCCACATAGTACTCATGTTTCAAGTGCATTATTTAATCTAGTGTATTCTGATGTTTGGCATTCTCTTATAGACTCTAGAGATGGATTCAAATATTTTGTTTCATTTGTTGATGTTTCATTTGTTCACATGGTTGTATTTATTGTCTTCTAAGAATGAAGTGCTATAGATGTTTCAGAAATTTTGCTAGATGATTTTGACTCAGTATCATACTCGCATTAAAGTTTTGCGAACAGATAATGGGATAGAATACACCAAATAGGCCCTTTCAATCATATCTCATAAGTTTGGGAATCTTACATCAAACTTCATTCGCAGACACTCCTCAACAAAATGGGATTGCCGAATGCAGAAACAGACATATACTTGAGGTAGCTCGATCTTTATTATTTTATGGGAATTTTCCCAAGATTTATTGGTTAGATGCTGTCAGCACGAGTTGTTACTTAATCAACCGTCTCCCTAGTACAATTTTGAACTTTAAGATACCCTTAGAGGTTTTATATGATCGTCCCATTGTGATGTCTCATATTTGAGTTTTTTGTTGCATCGTTTATTTTCATGCCCAAGGTGGTGATAAACTTGATCCTCGTGCTCGCAAATGTGTGTTTTTGGGATATTCCTCTACTAAAAAGGGTTACAAGTGCTTTGACCCATCTACTGGTAAACTTTTTATTTCACGAGATGTGTCTTTTGATAAAACTTAAATGTTCTTCTCTAGTAGGAATCAAATTCAAGGGGAGCTAAATTACAATGAATTTGTTCTTGTCCTATTACCAAGTATACCAGACAACATGTCTGTAAGGGGTGATGCTAATGAACACAATGCTATGGGCAACACCACTGAAGGTAGCACTGTCATAGGTGATGTCACTGAAGATACTGACAAAAATCTACATGGTGAAGCAACTACAAATGTACCTATTGTAGGAAATGAAGCAACTACAAATGTACCTATTGCAGGAAATGATGTAGTTGAAACTGTAGCGCAATTACCAATTAGCAAATCTACTCGGGTCTCTCAGCCTTCAATGATATTGCGCGAGTTTACCACTTATAATACAGCTAAGTTCCCAATCCAATCTCATATAAGTTATGATCATATCTCCCCTCAATATTTTGCATATCTTTCGCCCATTGAAGACCACAATGAGCCATCCAATTTTATTGAAGCTAAGAATTCACTAAATGGGTGAAGGCTATGAATGAGGAACTAGAAGCTCTTCATAAAAATAAAACATGGGATATAGTGCAACTCCTAAGTGGCAAACATCCAGTTGAATGTCGTTGGGTCTACAAGACCAAATTCAAGAGTGATGAGACTCTAGAGAGGTATAAGGCAAGGCTTGTTGCCAGAGGATATACTTGGACATATGGAGTTGATTATAGAGAGACATTTGCCCCTATAGATAAAATGAATATTGTAAGAGTGTTAATGTCAGTTGCAGTTAATTGTGAATGGCCACTTTTGCAAATGGATGTAAAAAATGTCTTTTTGTAGGGAGACTTACAAGAAGAAGTATATATGGAAATCCCTCCAAGCCACTTGTTAGAAAAACAAGATGGACTTGCTTGTAAATTGAAAAAAAGCAATATATTACCTAAAGTAATCACCACGAGCATGGTATGAAAAGTTAAGTACAACTCTTATTACATTTGGATTTATTAGAAGTGGATCAGATTCCTCCATATTCGTGAAGAAAGCTTCTACTGGCACAACAGTAATTTTGGTATACGTGGATGACATTGAAATTACTAGAGATGATCATCAAGGGATCAATACGCTCAAGATAAAGACTTAGTACACTGAAGAAGACTTTTGACATCAAGGACTTAGGACAACTTCGATACTTTCTTGGAATTGAAGTTGTGAGGTCTAGTAAAGGATTATTCCTCTCTCAAAGGAAATATGTTCTTGACTTATTGAAGGAAACTGGCAAATTGAGTGTGAAACCAGCCAACACACCTATGGATTACACTTGTAAGGTTACTACTAATGATTCTCCATTGCAAGATAATAATTGTTTTCAAAGGTTGGTTGAAAAATTGATTTATTTGACTATTACCAGACCTGATATTGCATATGCCGTGAACTATCTCAATCAATTTATGCATAATCATGCCAAAGGGCACGTGGAATTAGTTAATCACATATTACATTATCTGAAGTCTTCTCTAGGAAGAGGCATTTGTATGAAGAAGAATGGACACACAAACATTGAAGGATATGGGCTGGCAATCTTACTAATCGAAGATCAATTACTTGCTTTTGCGTATCCGTAGGAGAAAATTTAGTCTATTGGAGAAGTAAAAAACAAAATATTGTTGCTCATTCTAGTGCAAACGCAGAGTACAAAGCAATGGCATCTGCAACTAGTGAATTAAGTTGGATTGGTGCCCTACTTCAAGATTTGGGGGTGAGAAGTTCTAAAAATCCATGAAGTTGTTCTACAACAATCAAGCGGCTACACATATTGCCTCTAATCCGATGTTTCATGAAAAAATTGAACACATTGAAGTTGATTGTCATTTTGTTCGTGAGAAGGTTTAGGATGGAACTATAGAAACCCCTTATGTAAGAAGTGAAAATCAGCTTACAGATGTCTTCACCAAAGTTTTGGCAAAGGGATTGTTTCAAATTGCATTGAGCAAGTTGATCTCAAATGATGTCTTTGATCTAACTTGAGGGGGAGTGCTATGAATGTAACTTGTTAGTCTCCCAGCTCTATAAGGAGACTAGTAGAGAGGGGGAATCATATTAGAATTTAACTTCTTCCGGAACTCTTACTTTTTTCCTATTTAAAAATAATGAAACCTCACCCCAGAAGTAAGTTAGATTGGGGTTTTCTTGTTGTGGATGTAGGCTTCATAATGAATGCAGAACCACGTTAATTCTTGGATTCTTGTTTGTGAATGTTCATGATAAATTTAACACATGCCATATCATGGTCGGGTTCCGGTTAGGGATTTTTAAACCCTAATACTGTTGAGTAGGGCTTGAGAATCAATTTCAATCTCTAAGATAAAGTTAGGGTTCAAGGTTGGCCCAGCCCAACCGTTCTGTTGACACCCTTAACTAAGATATATATATGAGAAGGTGATTTTTTTATTATTATAGAAATGAGAAGGTGAATTGGGTTTTAATACGCCAAATCTTTTGTCAAAGAAATATATAAATATAAATTTGGTGTATATATACATATAGTATGTTATCTAAGATTACATATTTTCAAATATTTCACTTTATGTCATCTTAAGATTGAACAGTTGGAGTTGATATAGCAATTGGAATATATTTACCAAAAAAAAAGATTTTCAAACTTTAAGATTAGCTTGCTCCTTACACCTATAAGAAGGGAACATGAAACAAATACTCCACATGAGCATTCTAGGATTTGCTAGTTGGCTATCATATTTTTTTGACAAGCTAGCTATTGAAGGTTCAGTAATGGAGAAGGTTTCTTTTATCTCCTTTGTAATTGTTGCTATCCTTGTCTTCTCAGGTTTGTTCTCTAACTTTAATCTCTTTCAAATTTGTCTCTGTGGTTTTGCAATGGTAGAGTGAAGCTTCAATTCATTTTCTTTGGATACTGTTGTTTATTACAGAGCCATCGATGATAATGATGACAGATGCACAGTGCCCGAAAATTCCAAAGCACCCTAAGAATTGCAACCTCCTAAAATGTAGAGAAATGTGCTACAAAGAATTTCCAGGTAGTTTTGGAGTTTGTGTGGTGAATGGAGGAAGTCCTCTTAAACCCAAATATAAATGTCAGTGCAACTGCTAAGACTTTTATTGTAGGTTGTAAGTCAACTATAAAATCAGTAAATAAATTGTTCATTTTATGAACAAATAAATAAAGTATTTTGGTACTTATGCTCTCTCATTCCTGTTTTCATTTTTTTCATATTTTTTCTCAAAAATTTTGAGTATAACAATTTTCCTAGGGATGTAAACGGATCGAATTTGACTCGGATATGGCAAATATGTGAATTTGAATCTAATTATTAAACACATTATTTGAATCCGATATTTGTCTGATGTGTAAATTTATGATTGAATTCGAATTTGTTTAGTTCACTGGATTTTCGAATAATATCCAATCTGAATTCAAAGTAATCGGATGGCTAAAATTATCCCAATCCGAATAGGGTTTTAACTCATTCTTGAGTGTGGAGCCAATGTAATGGTTTATTGGTAGTTTAATGTAATTAGTTACTATTAATGAATATTGATGAAGAGATAATGATGTATTCCGTCGGATATGGATATTTGATATTGATACTATCCATCAAATATCTAATCAAATCAGATAATATCTAACTTTAAATTATCATATCCGAATTCGAATTTGAGTTAATCAGATCATCTAAATTCGAATCCACATCTGGAAAGAAAAAAAAAATCAAATTAAATTTGGATGCTCTTAAACGAATATGAATACTAATTGAATTTGTATTTTTGACTATCAGTTTACATCCTTAAGTTTTTCTCTTATAAGCAGAGATTTAGAAGGAAAGTTTCCCCAAAAGTCCAAAAAATCATTTGATTGAGAACTAATTAACCAATAAATTAGTGTTCCTATAAACTCTAATTTTATGCGACTTTAGAAACGCTTTGGAGTGTTTCATTAGATGGATTTTGAAGCTAGCAATAGCGAAAGAGAAAAAGGGACAACAAGAATAGTTTCTTTCTATATATATATATATATATATATATATATATATATATATATATATATAAGATTAAAGAGTTTTTGGATTGGATTATAAAGATGAAAGCCTATAATTTCTGATCTTGCTTTCTCGCCCCGTGGACGGTCAACAATCACTTCCAATGCCGTCATTTCGAGAGAGTGAACGAGGGCCTTCTTCTAAGTTTACATTCACTCTAATGAATTATGATCTTATAGATTTTAATTACATGGATTTGAATCTAGAATCAACTCACTCATTGATGGAATTAAGTAAAACAAATGAACCGAACTACTGACACTCTAATTTTCAGATGTTTGGTAAGGGTTGGGCTGGTCCAAGATTTAGGAGCTTGACCCAGCCAGCTTAGCCATCTAAAAAAATTATGCTTTACAAGTTTATTATTTATATACTGTAGTTACATTTAGCATTTCCAATTGGTATTACCAAATAAAAAAAATATTGTAGCTCTCCAATATGCTACCATGACTAGACCTGATATTTTGTTTGTCTTCAACAGTCTGTCAGTTTATATAGAGTTCAACTCTTGGTCACTAGTCTATTATAACAAAATATGTCCATTACTTAAAGGGTACTATCTCTCATGGTATTGTTATCAACAAATACTTCAAAATGACCTTAACAGCTTTTCAAATGTTGACTATGTTGGTTGCCTAAATGATCAAAAGTCTACTAGTGGTTATGCTTTCTTTTTGGGGCTATAATATCGTGTCTTGGAACTCTTGTAAATGGGCCATAGTTGCCCGTTTTAGTATGAAGTCCTAGCATAGAGCCCTAGCCAATGTTGTTGTTTAACTCACTTGGCTCCAGTCCCTTTACTAAATGCTCTGGTTCTGTGTGTGACAATATTGATGCCACTTATCTCACCATGAACCGGGTTTTTCATACTAGTACCAAACATGTCGAAATTGACTTCCATTTTATCCTTGATAAAGTTACCAAGGGTGATCTTCAAGTTCGTTTCTTATTTACAAGAGACCAACTCATTGAAATCTTCACCAAGACTCTCTCCACTCAACATTTTACTACATTGTTGTCCAACCTCAAGGTAACTTCACGGCCCTTGAGTTTGAGGGGGGGGGGTGTTGATGCAACTTAGAAAGGGGGGTGTTAATAGGTTGCAAGTAGTGGATTAGTTTAATTTTCTCAATTAATTGCATATACAATATTAAGTAGGCAAATTTATATGTAATGGAAATAAAGTTAGACATAATTGCAGACACCACAAACCACAACACAAGGTTTTTATATTGGTTCAAAGTTACAACATCGACTCATTTTTTGGCCTCAAGAGAGATTTCCACTAGTAATTCTTTTTTAGTATGGTGGGAAGAGAATCAAACTCTTACAATCTTTATTTCGGGGCAAGAGAACCCTTGCAATCTTGCTCACAGGCAATAGCACCTTTACAATATGTTTCACAGGCAAGAGCAACCAAACACTAATTCTAATTTACCTATACTAGAATTGTAAATACACAATTGAGGTAAGCTATTACCTAACAAGGGGTGTGACACCATATCTCTTATGTGTGAGTGATGCTATGAGAATGAATGCACAATGTGGATGATTTGTAACATTAATGACCTTCCCAATAGCCTTCTATCACCACAGCCTTGCTCCTATAAGCTGCTTATCTTCCTTGGAATGTACCTCAAGAGATCAGTGAGGTTGAGAGGCAAGAACACAACTTGATCTTGAGAATTTGACAGCTTGAGAATGTATCTAGTGTGTGTTCAATGTGCAAAGTACAAACTCTCCAATGGGGTGAATTGGACTTATATAGATGGCCTTCAAGTGGCTTAGCCCAATACCCAATGGATAGATTTAACAGTCATATTCTGACTGAGACGGTGCACCTTCTTGGAATACAGTCGTTGGAGAAGTAGACATTGGGCTTAAGTGATTTAGACGGTGCACCTTCTCATTCATATGGTCTGTATGCCAAGATGGACTAGTCCATTTGACCTTCCATGATGCATTCCTTCTCAATCCTTTTGATTCTCCTAGCCAACCCTAAGTCCACACATAAACTCCCAACATGTCCTAGGTCATTCTAATGCACATGATTCCATTATTTAAATGCAATTACAAGTATGAATGTGTACGAGTGTTTCCTATGGCCCAAGTGTACTAAGTCTTTATCTTGAGTTTGATTTGATCTTCATTCTTGCTACTGAGTTTGTCACACCCCACCCACTGGTATTGGTTCCGCCCAATAACCCGTGGGTGCGATCCACAGTCATAAGATCCACGGTTGACCCATCAATGATAATAAATATAATAATAAATCGAGAGCAAGAACAATTCAATAATTAAATCAAAAGGGAATTACATGTGTCCAATACTCAGAAAGAAAGAATCAAGAAAAATGAATAAAGTAATCATGTTCAAAAAGAATCTAACGGAAGCAATAGGAATAATCAGAGTTTAAGTTTTCATTTGTTCTCTTTCATAGATGGAATATTTCTCTTCAAGTTCTCAAATAAACGGAGTCATCCATCCTTCATTATCTTGTCGAAATGATGGGCTGCCTGAATTCTCCTACCATCAACAAGAGTTGTAAGCACACTCCATGCACCCGCAGGTGGCCTCAAGTTGTGCAGCGCTATCTCCCACTAGCATCTTCAAAGCTTCTTCACAGGGGTCCTCCCAATCATAGGGAATCTCTCCCTATCCAAAATAGCCATCTATAATATAACATAATTCACAAAAAGGATGAGTTCTGACGAACTCAGTAAGGAAACATATCCCATATACATGTCAAGATCATATCATGGCAACTAACATATGTGAAAGATGGTATGCATATTTAGGGATGCATCGAATAACTAACTATTTGACTCTGTCTCTAATATGGTAGACATGCTTTAAGATATAACGTCAACCCTCCTCTAGGTAGGTGTAAAATCCAGCCTTATCCTAACCTTGACCCTAACCCGGATCCACTATTGTTTATAGGTCTGAAGACCCGAAGCGGTGGTAGAAGAGACTTATGGACCCTTTTGATTGATAGTTATGAGTCGGAGTTCGAGCCCATGGACATTGAGGATGATACCCCTTACTTGAGTACATTGTCGGTGTTTAGCGAGAATCTGCGCATCGAAGAAGAGTGAATTAGTTGAAGTACCTATTGGACTCCCGTGCACAATCCGAAGGTATTTCCCAAAACTAGACTTCTTGATTGAATTGTAGAAGAAAAACCCATTCAATTTGACCCTGTATAGCCTTCCAAATCCCTTCCCAAAGTTTCTGAACTAATTCTGATTTTCTGCTGAATTCTAGTTTGGTCGATGCCATCGACCAAAGTTTCCAAGATAGACAAGTTAATGATTCTTGGAATATTCACTATTATATTTGTACTAGCCTTGTGTTTTGAGCCCTATTCCAATCATTATCACTCCTGAGAACGTGGGGAGAGCTTCCCAAAGCACCTCCTAGGCACTTGTGAAGAAGATTCCACCCAAATCCTTGCTAATCATTGTTCCTTGCCTCCATCAACAACTACAAGGTATGATTCATCACTTCCACTCTCTATTCTATTCTTTTCTGTCCCTCTTTTATTGTTGAGACCTTGGAGATGGTGCTGCAACCTTGCAACCATCACTCCAAGTGTCCACTCTTGCTTAACCCATGATCCTCTCACTTGTCTATTGATGCTATGCTCTCATTTCAAGCCTTGCATATGCATTCCTTGATTTTCTTCTTAACTTCATGCCTTCTTGTACAAACTGAGGTATATAGTATGCTATGTACATCTTTATCACTAGCATATGATCCTAATCAAGTCCCTACAAGTTCCCTTAGCTAATGCATGCCCTTCCAATGCAAATGCAATTAATTTCAATCCATGCTATGATGCTTGTCTCTTGAACTTAGTAACTCAATTTGGGGCTTTCTATTTAGACCATTAGATTATGTTAATTCCTTGATTTGTAGTGTCCTCATACTGTTCTTAAGCATCCCTCCAAGTTCCGGATCGATTCGAACCCCGGAAACCAATTTCGGACCAAAATCCCCAAAACCCATTATGCAGCCCCGAAGACATTTTGGTCGATCCTCTTTGGTCGATGCCATCGACCAAGACCATCGACCAAACTTGTTGCTGACAGCAACCTCAGCCAGTTTTGACCCATTCGACATCCGATCTTCCCGATTTCTTCTCTAACATCTTATTTATGTTTGTTTAGGGTCTTAACACTACTTTTGGATCATTTCTTGGTAATTCTTGATTCATTATCGACTCAACCTAAGGTAAGGATGGTTATCTCCATAAACACATAGACTATGAACTTATGTTTTGGTGCTTATACTTAGTGAACATAGTCTCTTAATTGCTTTTGAATATTATAAGACTGCTATACATGTTTTAGAATAGTAGTATTATGATTTCATATACTCTTGTCATAATGGTTTATTATTCTTGTTACTTGTATTCATGATGGATCAGTTTGATGTTATAATTTAACTTTTATCATGATGATGTATCAAATGTATGAGATATGATGGACTTGGGTATGTGATTGCCTAGGTATAACTTGGGATTGGGGAGTGTCCTATTGACGCTTCTATCCTTGGGCATCGGAGGGAATAGTATGGGATGTTCTCCGAAGGTGCCTATCGACACTTTCACGGGTTATTGGATGACATACATAGGATTGTCTAATTGTGTGGCTAGGATTGTCCTTGTCGTGTCAGACCCAAATCGGAAGGGTATTGAGACTGAACGACCCGTGGTAGTGTATGGTTTGATAGGCACTCAAGACCGGTAACCAACCCGGGGGAGGACATAAACCATGTTACGGATACCCGAAAGGGGCCATTTATTGGTAGGGTTGCAAATAGCTAGACTTGGGCTCACAGGCGCTCAAGACCGGTAACCAACTCGTGAGAGGACGTGAGAGCTTCCCATTTACTATTTGTGGATAACCAATAGGGTTTATGAGTCCATTATCCAGGATTACGCTGACTCTAGTGTGAAGGATACCGGAAAGGATCGCCCAGGGCGAGGAATGGGACGTATCTGGATCTGAGTTGATACGACTGAGTAGATGACTTGCATTGGGCTAGGCTTTACCTTGACATGCGCCAATACTTATACCAAATGGTGATGTGAGAGAGTGGTGACTGAATCCCCTACCATGGTTTGAGAGGACTTTGCCCAACTACTACGGCAGTCCCAAGATACAGAATTGGTTGAGGGAGAGTGACTGACGAACCAAGGAAGTATGGTGCTATGGCTTAAAGCATGTCTACCATAGAGACTAGCATTCATAGAGTTAGAATCATATTTGCATAATATGTCTCATATCACATTGCATTATGTTATGATCTATATTTATATGATTTTGAATTATGGAATAACTGCCTTGCTGAGTTCTTTTGAACTCATTCCTTTTGTGCAAATGTTGTTAGATTTTCCCACAGGTATTAAAGACTCTGTGGCACATTCTATGAGACGGACTTTGATCCCTCTTACTACCCTCCAGGTGGTAGCTACAACGGAGATCAAAGTTATGGTGCCGAAGAGGATTACTCTACGTACAATGGTTAGCCCTACTGTAGTGAGGGAGCGGCCATGCTGGGCTTTCTTTATTCACACTAATGAGGAGACAATTATCAAGATAGAAGAAACTCTTGCTTAGTGCCCCATTTCCCTGGAATTTTGTTAAACATTTGGGTTATGTAATTAACTTTCTTTGAGTTACTCTTAAGACATGGGATTGTAACTTAACTTGATTTTTACTTTTTCCGCTGCTGTTGAGAGAGTGACTTTCACTCATTTCCTCATCTTTATGATTACACTTATACACTTGGTATCATTTATTTTCGCACTCTGATTATCTGATCTTATCTTATTCATGATATATGTTATTTATTACTTTTACCTTGATTATCATTGTTCATGATTGTGTTATCGCGTATATGGGAGGCATGGTCTCTCGATGCTTGATCCTTGGACTGTGGATCACATTCCTGGGTACGCCAGATAGGGTACCGACTGGGTGGATGTGACAGTAGGTCTAGTCACTTTGATTCCTCATGGATTGGTTACCTCTGTTTTATCTCACGCTAGGGGTACAGTCCTCGTCAAACAACCATAGCTAGGGTTTAGGTCCACACTCTCTCACCACAACCATTAGCATGAGTACTGGTGCATGTTGGGATTTCTAATCCAATGTAAGGTCATACAGTGACATACTACATGTAGTCCAGATACTTCACCTATGAAACCAACCATCTCGGTTCGGAATCCTTCTCTACCTAGGAATGGGAATCCTCACAGACTGGCTACCTCTGTTGGACTCCATTCCTTAATCTATGGTCATCCACATATTGTTGGGTGGATGCTCTCATGTCCCCTCACGACGCCCAAGCTACTTATTGGACACCCATGAGCCCAACCCTAACATATGCAACCCTACCAATGCATGATCAACAATGGACCATTGAATCTCCGCATGGACTAGCTACCATTGTAGTATGATATAGAGTCACGTCACTGTTATCAAGGGTCATTCGGTTTCCATACCCCTACTGAAAGGGTAGTAGCATGTATGAGTACCTAGCCATGCAATCTAGACCTCATAGGTATGTCATACAGCAACCACGATAGTGCTGGGGGCATTAGAGAAAAGTGTCCCATACCAGAGTCCCTGAAATCCCAAGCTATTGGATACCCAATAAGGCACCCTCGATCATAGTTACATCCACTAATTATTCAACATCATATAACAAGTCATTCAACATCATGAAGTAAATTAATCATCAATCACAACCTAATACAATCAATAAATTATTTAAACTAATGTAACAGAAAGTTATGGAATCATTCATGCATTTGAAGATATACACAATTCATCACTAAACATGTCCATGCATATATTTAGAAATGTAACCTTACTTGTCGAAGCATAAAATATATTGAAAGTGTAATCAAACCTCACAACTAACAAATCTAGAAAACCTCAGAGATCACCTATAAGAGGCTAACAAGGATACATTAAGAAAAGAAGTCAAAACAAAGCAAAATTCAGACTGATAGGGCTTCTGTGACCCATCCGGTCTCTTATGGTGGTTGGCTGGGGCAATCAACCAACCTGAGTGATCGCCCCTCTTTGAGGCAAACTCTCAAGTCCGATATTCTGACTTTTGATCACCCATCTTCAATCCGATTAGGGATGACCCAAATCCGAATTTTGTTCTTAACATGCTTAAAAATCAAACTCAAACCAAAAACCACGAAGATGAATGGTTTAGAAAATCACATCATCACCTTCGATTAAAATAACCCTTGATTCGGATATGAGGATCCATTTTTGGGTATGATCTAATCGTGATCATTGACAGAACAATGTTAACCATCAAAATTCACCATCTACATAATCATGAGGGAGAGACAACACACTACAACAGAGGAGAAGTAGTTAGGGAGAGTGTGAGATCATCTTACCTCCAATCGATTCGCAAAATAGATTAAGGATTGAAGCCTCATCGCAAATCAAGAGTTCTTCACCTTCCGACACGTGTGCTCTGCCTCCTAACGGTCCACAATAGCCTCCATGAATATAATAATACAAAAATAAGTCATGGTTGGTTATTTATAGAGTGCCAGAGCAATCTAGGATTTAAATCTCGTAAGCATAACTGGCTAGTCACTTGGGGCAATTGGTTGGCAATCAACCGCCTTAAGCAACCGCCCCCTAGTACTTTTCAGTAGTTGGGTGCTTTGTTCAACCGGTTGATCCCCAACACTAACCTAACCTTAACCGGGGGTGTTCTTACCTTGAGTGCAGACATCTTAAAACTCAACTTGACTCTGTCTAGAGATCCACCTTCCTAGTCCATTAGGGTTTCTGCCGGATCTCCTTCAAGTTCCCAGTATGGTAGGTTCTTCATCGATAGAATCTAGATCTGTAGGCTTAGGATATGGAGTATGAGTTTCAATCCAGATAGTCCACAGCTTATTTTGGCTGGAACTTTGGGTACTCAGACTTGCAATATGGATCCCGGGTAAGAAATACGGGGGTTGTTACATCCTCCCCCCATAAAAAATATTGTCCTCGAAATTTTAGCATACCTGTATGTCCAAAAAGATGGGGGTATTTGGCTCACATCTCATCTTCTTTTTCCCAAGATGCTTCTTCAAATGAATGATTCTTCCATCTGATCTTCACCAAGGGTATGGTTTGATTCCTCAGCTGCTTGTCCTTTCGGTCCAAAATTTCTGCCGGTTCCTCATCATAAGTCAAGTCCACACTTAGACCTTCAGTTATTGCTGGAGCAACTATTTTGAGCTGCTAAGCATATCCTTACCATGGAAACATGGATTACATCATGCACACTAGCTAGAGATGGAGGAAGGGCCAACTTGTAGGCAACTAGTCCAACCTTCTCAATAATCACAAAGGCTCCAATATATCTAGGGTTGAGCTTCCCTTTGATATTAAATCTCATAACACCCTTTATAGGTGAGACCTTCAAGAAAGCCCACTCTCCAACGTGAAATTTCAAGTCTAACCTTTTTTTACCCGCATAGGATTTTTGCCAAGATTGAGCAGCCTTAATCCTTTCTCTAATCATATACACCATAATACATGTGATCTCAATCAGATCATGGCCAAGGATACGCCTTTCCCCAACTTCATCCCAATAAAGAGGAGTCCTGCATGTCCTTCTATATAAAGCTTTAAACAGAGCCATTCCAATCGTCGACTGATAATTGTTATTGTAAGCAAACTCTTCTAAAGCTAAGTTTTCATCCCAGTTACCACCCATATCGACAACACACGCCTGAAGCATGTCTTCTAGAATCTGAATGATCCTTTCTGACTGTCCATCTAAGGATGAAGAATCATGCTCAAGTTCACTATGTTCCCAGGGCTTTCTGCAAACTGTTCCAGAAACAAGAAGTGAACCTCGGATCTCTATTCGACACAATGCTGATCGATACACCATGTAATCTCACAACATTGTCAACATATAGCCTTACTAACTTGTTTATAGTATAGGTGACCTCCAACAGAATGAAGTGAGCCAATTTAGTCAGTCGATCAACTACCAACCACACTGAGGCAGTAGTCCCTTTACTAGTTCGGGGTAGACATGTAACAAAATCCATGGTGATATCTTCCCATTTCCAAATAGGTACAAGAAGAGGTTGCAAAAGACCAGACGAAGGTTGCCTGACAACTTTCACCCATTGACAAGTTCCACATTTGGCAACAAAATCTTCCACATCATTCTTCATTCCAAGCCATTAGAAATATCCTTTCGTATCTTGATACATCTTTGTACTACCCGAATGAATGGTGAAGATAGATTGATGGGCTTCAATCAAAATTTCTGTCCTGAGGTCTTCTACTGCTGGAATACAAATTCTCTCTTTGAAAACTAGAGCTCCATCGAAGCCTAAAGAGAAATCTGCCACTTCCCTAGAACCTGAAGAAATCAATTCTATCTTCTTTTCCATTCCTGGATCATTGACTGCAAAGCAGTGATTGTATCCCTCAGACTCAGTTGTACTGATATAGCTGACAAAATAGCTTTAGAACCTTCTAGTACAATCTCAAGTCCAAATTCAATGATGAAGAGTAACAAGGGCTTACTTAGAGAAACCAGATCTATGCTCTGTCGATTGTTCTTCCTACTCAAAGCATCAGCAATTAGATTGGCTTTCCCTGGATGATATTGGATATCAGAGTCATAATCCTTCACTAGTTCTAACCATATGCGTTGTCTCATATTTAATTCCTTCTGAGTGAAGAAATACTTGAGACTCCTATGGTCAATGAATCTTGCTATCCTTTCACCATACAGATAGTGACGCCAAATCTTTAGAGCAAAAACCATAGCTGCTAGTTCCAAATCATGAGTAGGGTAGTTATGCTCGTAATTCTTCAACTGTCTATATGCATAAGCCACTACATTACCATGTTGCATTAGAGCACAACCCAAACCAACTTTAGAGGCATTGGTACATAAAGTCAAACCTCTAGAATCATCTAGTATAGTCAACACCGGAGCATTAGTCAACCTCTTCTTGAGTTCTTGGAAACTCTTTTCATAGGCTTCACTGCACTCAAACTTAATTCCCTTTCTGGTAAGCTTCATCATAGGAGCCAGTAGTCTAGATAAATTCTCAATGAAGCACGTATAAGAACCAGCTATACCTAGAAAACTTCTGATCTCAGTGATCGTCTTAGGTCTGTCCCAATTTGCCATAGTAGGGTCAACTTTAATTCCTTCAGCTGACACAATATGACCTAGAAACACAAACCTGGACAACTAGAAATCACACTTGATGAATTTGGCAAACATCTTCTTATCTCTTAGTCACTGTAAGGCAAACTTCAAGTGCTCAACATGATCTTTCTCATTCTTTGAATATATCAGAATGTCATCGATGAATACTGTAATAAATTTGTCCAAAACATCCTAAAATACTTGGTTCATCAAATCCATGAATGTCGCCGGTGCATTAGTAAGACCAAATGGCATGACTCTAAATTCATGCCCATATATGGTCCTAAGTTTCATCCTAATATCACTGGACTTCACTCTCAGCTAATGATCTCCAAATCTCAAGTCAATCTTCCAGAACACTGCAGCACTCTTTAATTGATCAAACAAGTCATCGATCCTAGGAAGAGGATATCATCAACTTGTTCAATTCACGATAGTCTATGCACAGCCGGATACTACCATCCTTCTTCTTCACAAACAACACAGGGTTTAACACAGGGGCACCCCAAGGTTAAACCCTGTGTTAAATAAACCCTTTGTCTAACAACTCATTAAGCTGGGTTTTAAGTTCTTTCAACTCTGTTGAAGCCATTCGATACGAAGATTTTGAAACTAGGGCTGCTCTAGGAATTAGATCAATGGTGGACTTTAATTCCCTTGCTAGGGGTAAACCCAAAAAATCTTTAGGGAAAACATCGGAAAAATCCCAAACTACTTCAATATCAGACAACTACTTCGCTTCTTCCGAAGCATCCATAGAAGAAGAAAGTAGTCTGACATCCCTAGTCAATTCTCTGACTTTCACAGTTGCAGCAACTATCTTCTTGCTCAGCTTTCCTTGATTCCCTTGATATTCGAATGGAGGAGCATCATTAGGGTGAAAAAGCACTTTCCTTTTGGAACATAAGATAACAACCCTATGCTTTGTCAGCCAATCCATTATGAGTATCACAATAAAGTCTTTGATATCCAGTTTCACTAACCGAGCTTCCAAGTTTCTATCACCTATGGTCACCAACCAAGATTCTACCACTTCATCTTATCTCACCACAGACCCTGTACGAGTACTAATAACAAGTCCCCTTTCCAACTTCTCAACTGTAACAGGGTTACGACTCACAAATGAAGATGTAATGAATGAATGAGATGCACCAGTATCAAATAGTACAAAAGTAGAGATAGATGATATTGGAATAATACCTGTGACCACATCATGATCAAACTCGGGTTCAGTGCCAGTGACACTAAAGACTTTCCCCGCTGGAGGATTCTATGTTGGCCTTGTCATAGCTGACATCTGAGAATTAGGTCTCAAGTGCAGTTATAAGATTAGTGGCCCGCCTTTCCACAAGTGATGCAAGTAACATCTCTTGTGTCACATCCACCCAGGTACCCTATCGGGCATACCCGAGTATGTGATCCACAGTCCCAAGGATCAAGTATCGAGCAACCATGCCTCCCACATACACGATAACACAGTCATGAACAATAATAATCAAGGTAAAAAGCATATAATAAAAGAATCATGAATAAGATAAATCAGGAAAGTCGAGTGCGGAATAAAATGATACCAAGGAATGAGCTTGAAGTTTCTATGTTACTACTTATTATTTGAGTTCTTGATTTCTATAAGATGGGTAGGATTTCTACAACATGACATGATTTTTCATTTTTTATGAAAATTGATCAATAGAAATTTTGTTTTCCATAGAATTTTGGCTCTTGTTATAGGATGCTCGACTACTTATTTTTATTCTTTTATTTGCATACCATAAATTATTAGCCCAAACCGTTAGTCAACCCGAGTATAGACCGTTAGCCCAAACCATTAGTTAGCTAGAACCCAAACCGCACCAAACCGAAACCGGCCCAAAACCGTTATTTTGCTAACGGGCCGTGTTTGGGCTGAGTGTTCTTGAGCCTGAAACCATTAAGCCCAGCCCGAAACCGCACCGTTGACATTCCTACAATTCTGTCATCAAAGTTCTTAAGCCTTTGGCTTATCCCTATTCCATGTCAAACACTTGGCTGACTAATTTGCAAATTGATCCTCCTATGCTTATGATCTCTCCTGCTTCTAGGTGTTATGGCTTGGTTACATCTGTTCTCAATCACCTTTCTAGTTCTTCGAGTTGAAATTTGACCTCCAACATTTTGCGGGTGCGAGTTCACAATTTGATTTGGATCTTGATTCTATCCTGACCTTCCATCACCAAGTTAGGCAGCAAAGCCAGCCGTATATGGTTATTTGGTCCGAAGATGAATGCAATCGTTAAGGCTATCTCTTTTGTCATGAGTCTTCTTCACCCTCCTCGAAATTCTTTTTCTTCTTCCTCCTCCTCTAACCTTTCACCTGTTCCTCTTTCTTCTAATCCTAAGGTCGATCTTCTGTTTGAAATTAACTATGTCCCTGATCAAGAAAAGGTGTTATCTGCAAACCAAATCCATCCCACTAACTTTGCTTTGCTCAATCCCTATTATGTTTTCCCCAAGACACCCAGATCTAGTACTATTAAGACTTTGTTGAAGTCCCAAAAAACCCCTGCCATTAAAGAAATAGTCCAAGCTAGCAGTTTTTCACAATTCCATGTGGATTCCACTGGCAAAGAGCAATATTTTGTTATTGATATATCTCCAGATCTCATTAAGCAGTGGCTCTTGCAAGGCTATACACATCTGCATCTTGGTGCTCTTAGACTTTCTATCACCTTCCATGGCAGAAAGGGAATTCCTGCAGTTTCCTGAGTCGATGTTGTGGATTCAAGATTTCTTAAGTATCCACATGCCATTATTAGTCATCTCCAGACTACTCTGAATGCTGGCACGGTCTTCTTCACAATTTTCTCGAATTACAACATTCCATTAGCAGATCCATTGCTCCCTCAGGCTTTGAAGCTCCTGGTACATATTACTGGTGCTCCTCAGGCAACAGGCTCCATAGCAGCCACTCTTCACTATTAGATGTGTTACCGGCTCCATAATCACTCTTTTGATCTGGATACTAGACATACTAAGGATGCTCTGTTCATCAAGGTTGATGCAAATCAATCGGTTACTGCCACTCAAGTGCCTCGGCAGATCCCGCGTGAAGAGCTTCTACAACTTCTTCCTGATTCATGGATTACAAATTATGAGGCTAGTCATGCTAAACCTGAACAGCCTCCGGCCTTAACTTCTACAAATCCAACATACAAGCAACTTAGAGAAGGACTGACAAAAATCAAGTTCCCTAAGCCAATGACTTTTATGCTTGTTCCTATGGACTTCCCTCAGAAGCCTCAGTTATCTCGGGTTCCGATTAAAGCTTTTTCATCTAATGGGTCTCCTGTTTATGCTTTCCAATCTCCTTCTTGTCACAAGTTCTTTGATGTTTGTGACTGTTCAGACTGGCTTGGTGAGGACAATGAACTGGGACTTTCTAAATCCAAAGCTAGATCCCGACCTCGGAAGCATGATCCTCTTTGGGAACACTACCGTCAAGGATGTCCTAATGTGGGTCCCCTTGGCGAATCACATGGTAAATACCAATTTATTGTGGCTTATGGTTCCAAGAAACCATGCTCTCTAAGATGCTGCCCGACTTCAGCAGCCAAACCTTTTTCTCCACCACATTCTTTTATGATGCATGGTAGTTCTTCTTCCATCAGCAAATCATTTCCTCCTGCTGATACTTTTGAAGATGATCAACAACGAAAGCATGTGTGGAAGATTACTCCTCCTAACACTATTCCTCCAAATGGCCACAAAAATTGAAAATTCTTCCTTAGAAGCAGCTCTTAATTGGCAAGCAGAAAATGCACTTGTTCGAAACCAGTACCTGCAGAAAATTGTTTCTTATCAAGAAAATACCTCCATGCAACTCATGCAGATCAACAATGATCTCCGGTACTTGAAAAGTAAAGCTGAACAATTGCACAATGAACTTATGCAGCTTGTCATGAATCCAAATGTCCAAGCAGTATCTTCTACCATGGCAGCCAAAGAAAGGGAGAAAAGATTTTATGAATCTCAACTCCAGTACAAACAGCAGCAGTTGTAGAAACTCCAGCCCACAAGCTCTGCTCCTATTTCTTCTGTCCCAACAGTTCCTTAGTACATGCCTAAGAAGGTGACAACACCATTCCAATATGTTCCACCATCACCTCCAGCACCATCTTATCCGTCTTTTGATCTTTTGCGAGAGTTTGCCCAACATGCTTCCCCAGCTCCAATTCCCTCACTTTCTGGTTTTCCAACTCCTTCTTCTAATGAACGAGGATTTCCTACAGATCTCTTGTTAGAAGTATGTGAGCAACAACGAAACCTGGCAAAAAGAAAACCACCTCCAAACTCTCATACACCCCCTTCATGTGGATCTCTTGAACCCCCAATTAATCCCAATGTGTTAACCTCATTTCTTCATACCCTTGTCCAAACTCCCGAACCCATGGTTCTTCTTGCCAAACCAGTATCTTCTAGCCCTTCTGAACTTGAATCTGAGCATGAATCTGAAATATCTGAAGATCCTATTTTGGAACACTTATTTTCAACCAATCTAGATGGTTTCACCCCTTATCCTATTGTGGATGACCCGATACCAGAAGATCAAATGCCAAACCCTCAACAAATACCCTTCACACCTGCATACACTCCGTTTTTGTTTTTTTTTTTGGTTGCCAACCCCGGTTTCCAAGGCTTTGCCCTGACTAATCCAGTGTTCGACCCGAGTCGCACACCTAGCTGTGGTGGGTGAGTCTCCCAGCGGGGATTCTTTGCATCCACAAGGTTTCGATACCGGAACCTTGCTTAAGCGGACCAAGCTGCTTACCACTTGGAACAACCCCCCCGTTGGTATACACTCCTTTTAACAACCATGAGCCAAAGCACTTCTTCACTTTGGATGATATACCAGTTACCGAATGGCCTTCTCGATTTCAAGAAATTCATGGTTGGCTCAAGGCAGAACGTTTACATGAGGGTTCTTCGAACAGCACAGCCATTTGTAAATTTCTCACTCGTACAACTGGTGCTTTGAGAGAATGGTATCTTGGTCTTGGTGCTTATAGACAATTACAAGGGGCTCAATTACCTCTATCACAGTTCATCTCTGCTCTGTACAGTCGATTTCTTGGTGATTTAGTTGAACGAAATGTTCAAGAAAGAGAAGATTTCCTCAAGATGAAGTGTTGTTCTCTGGACAAGAAAGATCTTCAAAAAAAGTACAAGCGTATGCTCCCCAAGTTCTTTGTCCTCGGTGGATTTGATGACCGAAACCTTAAGCAAGTCTTTGTGAATTCATTTCCTGAACCACTTGGCATAGATGCTCTCAAGATCTTGTAGAAAAAGGTCAAACCATTGATTCCAACTCCATTGGTCAGCTCTACCAAGCTATCTTATCTTCTCTGGATAAGCTCTGCCTCCAGCATACATTCCTGCAGCAATGGGAGAAAACACAAGTTAAGCTTGGAACTTCATACCTCTCACCTTCAGATCAAGTGCAAAGACTCCAATTGTACGTGTCCTACCAAGAAGAAGTCTCATTTTAAAAAGATGAATACAGATTCTTCTCGGTATGACAAGCATTGATCTAAGAAGGATAGACCTATTCTCCGAAAAAAATCCCACAGGCATTGGAAGTTTCTTCGAAAGAAAAAATCTCGTGGGAAGACTTCCGAAAAATGTTGTCTGTGGACAGAAAGGTCATTTTGCAAAACATTGCCCTAGAAAAGACCTCAAGAAAAAGAAAGAAAATCTCATCCAGATGGCTCATCAGTTCCTCCTCAATTCTGCTTCTTTAGATGATATTGATGCCGATGTTGAATCTCTTTATAGTCTCTGTGATGAAGAAGATGATGCAACACTCTTTATGATTGATCTCCCGGAAGATCTTTCCAACTCAGACCTTTCTACCTTTGGTGGCAAAGAAGAAGGACTAGTGTATCAAATAACCTCTCTAGCAGAATCAAATTTGCCTTCCCTTCCTTCTCAACCTAGAGTATCCTACAAATCTACCTCTGTCATCCTTCCCTTAGCCCCTGTAACCATCCAAGAAATAGCATGGACCAGACCAATCAAATTCATTGCATACTTTGACACGGGTGCATCTTTTACCATGCTTTCCCCCTAATATCCTCCCTCTTGATTCATGGAAGACATGCCATCAACCTCTCTTGGCAGCAAATGGGGAATCTTTTCTGTAAATCTTATTACTAAGAACCCCATTAAGATAAAGCTCTTTCCAACCCTTGTCCTTCACCACACCGTATTAGGTTCACATCTTCCAGGCAAGGATTTGCTTATTGGATTTGATATCCTTAGCAAATTATCCTCTCTTCGGTGGGGCCAATCTGGTCTTACCTACAAAAAACAATTCTTACCTTGGACCACAATACCCAGGCTTTTCCTTACACTTCCCTTGGATGATCTTCGACAAAAATTCTTACGAGATTGTTGTTCCTCCAATCATACAGAATTCCTTCAGAAATGTGACCATCCTCTTTGGCATAATCCAGCATTCTACATTCGCCTTCCTTTCAAGAAAAATGAAGATGTAAACCCGACAAAGGCAAGTCATTCTGGAATGAACCCCACACACCTTGCTATGGCTCGGCAAGAAATTCAGCAGTTATTAGCCCAACAATCGGTTGAACCAACTACATCACAATGGGCTTGTGAAGCATTCTATGTGAACAAGCGAGCAGAACAAGTTCGAGGAAAGCTTCGTCTTGTGATCAATTACCAGCCTCTCAATTCTTTCCTTGCGGATGATAAGTTCCCCCTGCCTCATAGGCCAACACTCTTGGCCTAGCTATCCTCTGCACGAGTTTTTAGCAAGTTTGATCTAAAAGCAGGATTTTGGCAACTTGGTATTCATCCTGAAGAACGGCACAAAATAGCATTCTGCATTTCAGGTCACCATCTTCAATGGACAGTCATGCCCTTTGGCCTCAAAACAACTCCTTCTCTCTTCCAAAAGGCCATGCTAAGACTGTATGCATCTCTTGAAAGCCAAGCTCTTATATACATTGATGACATCTTACTATTCTTGGACAATCTTGAAGCACATGAGCACTTGTTAGAAAAATTCTACCGGATCACCACAGAAGAAGGTGTCATGTTATTCCCCATAAAGTTCACTTTGGCAACCTCCTCCATTGATTTCCTTGGAGTCACCATTAGTAACGGCTCTTATGCTCTTCAACCTCATATTGGCAAATCTCTTTTGGATTTCCCTGATACTCTTACCATTTCTCAGCTCCACAAGTTTCTTGGCATTGTCAACTACATTACATAATTCATTTCTCGCAAAGCGGAGTACACACTGTTGTTGTACGGCCAATTCAAGAAAAATGCCCCTCCATGGACTGACCAGCACACTGTAGCAGTTAAGAAAATCAAGCAACTTGCTCAAAACCTCCCTCCATTGGCAATTCCTTCCACAGATACCCGCATCCTCCAAACAGATGCCAGTGACAAACTATGTGCAGCAGTTCTCTTGGAAGAAATTCAAGGCAAGAGACAGATTGTGGTTATAAAAGTGGCCATTTCACTCCAGTAGAACAGTCCTACCACAACACATTCAAAGAAATCCTTGCAGTCAAACGTGGTATTGAGAAATTCCAATTTCATCTCATAGGTCATACTTTTCTGATTGAGATGGATATGACAGCATTCCCTCATATGCTCCAATTTAAGCCAAAAATGTTGCCAGATTCTCAACTCCTCTGGTGGGCACAATGGTTCAGTAAATGGTCTTTCACAGTCAAGCATGTCAAAGGTAAACAGAATGTACTAGCAGACTTTCTCTCCAGACCTTTGAAGCCACCTCTAGGCATCCAATATGTTCTCCCTCTTTGTTTCCCATTCACCCCTAGAGCTTACTCTTCTCGCCCCCCCCCCCCTCTATATCCTCAGACGATGACTCGTCGGATGACAACATTAGTCCAGCTCATCTTTTTAATCTCCCTCCTCCCATATACTGTGACATCTCTCTTCGTGCTATTATTAGCCATTTCTAATCTACTTATCAGGATACTCTTGCAGTTCTTGTCTCTCAGTTTGGGATATCGGAAGATTGGTTCAAGTGTCATCCAACTTACCCCTATCTCACTCTTTTCAACATCCAACATACCTATACATTCAAAAAGCAATGCTATGTGTTTTTTCATAATCTCTTTGTGGTACATAAAATAGCCCTCTGCTTCTCTTGTTATGCACTTGCCCAGTATCTCCGAGAATGTGTCATCTACAGTTATCCTCCTCATTACTGGTACCAACTCACTTATTCGTACACTAGAAACCAAAGGATATATATGCGTAGACACGAGGCTTATCTTGCTAAGCTTCTTGGTGAATTCCAATCTCTTGAAGACTGGATCCTCTTCTTTGAATCACACCATGACAAACAAGCAATAATTCTTTTCCATCTAGACCCAGATCACCTTCATCTAGCTTTTCATCCTGATCCAGCCCTCTAGGACCCAAGCTCCCAAAACCATTTCATGTTCTATAATGCTAGTCATTCTATTTACACTGTTCTAGACCATGACTTGTATGCACTTTGTGGCGATGAAAATCATTGTGAAGAATGGCATGAGTTTCAAGTTGATATGGCTGAAATTAATGGCATCAATCCCTCTAATATCCCGGCTCAGTTGTTTGGCCCTGAAGATGCATGGGAATTAAATCATGTACTCAATGATCTTGATGTTGCGTATATACTCTCTGTTTGGCATGAGTATCGGGTGGATCATTATGAAGATTTTCTAGAAAGTCCATCTAATGATGATCAAGATGACTGGGATTTAGATTCTAATTAAGCTCATGGTATGAGTCTTGTGTATATGTATGTGTACTGTATAAAGTGTGTAATGAGTCTGTGTACGTATGTGTTAAAGTGTGAATGTACGCAAACAATGATGTCATGCATGATGTCATGCTCAATATATCTCACTGCATTTCATTTGAGTGTAGAATGAGTTTGCATTTCATTTCATTCTCCTTGCTCTATAAAAGGAGACTACTGGTGTGTAAATGCAAGGTTGGAAATTTTAGTCAAGTGGCTTTTATCTTGTGTGTTATTCTTATCTTCTTCATAGTTCTCTGGTTTCATTGGTTTCATATTATCCTGAATGATTATCTAACCATTTTCATTCATAGTTTGGTATGATTTCACTTCAAGGAGTGCCTTCTAGATTCCTGCATCTAAGAAAGTTGTTTCCGGATCTCCTCAACTTGGGAAGGATGATCTTGAAGCCTGGAGTTCCAACTAATGGTGTGACTCCAGTCTGTTGGACATAAGATCTGAAAGGACCTTGAGTTTGAAGATTTGTTGTTTCATATAGGCAAGTTGCGTCAGAACTTGTTGTGGATCTAGAGTTTGCAATGAAGTTTCAGCCATCATTTCCCAATGATGACTCTCTAGATGAATTATGATTTCATGAACTCGTCTTGGTGAAACATCTTCTAGAATTCTTTGCTTCGGCTGAGAAGTCATCGGACGTTCTGGAGGGGTGAAATTGCAACTTTCTTAGCCTTCTTGGCGTTTCATGAACATAATTCCCTCTAGCTCGTCTCTGGAGAGTCAATCGACTGCAGGTTTTCCAAATTTTCCTGTGCTTGAGCTATGACTTTCAATCAGATTCTCATAGATAGCGCCAAAAATGTTAGTGACGAAACTCCCTCTAGGATCAGTCAACTGAACTAACACTAGGTTGATTGAATTGGCTCAATCAGGGATCTACTTCTATATCTTCCTCCAAGTGAATCCCCACTGCTTGCAACCACTCAGCAAGTATGTTAGAAGCAGGCAGATCAGTGTGATTGGGGATCCACCTCTTACAATCAAGTCAGTGTGTGATTTGGTGAAGAAATGCAAGAGTTGTAGGGAACCCTAACTTCGAGTTGTAGAATGAGTGGGAAGATCTTTCACAAGAAACATTAGTCTATGTTTGGAATGTCTTACCTCTGTTGCTGCATTTACTCTAATTATTTTGTTCCACCTATTCGTGTGCTTCATCCATGTTGTTGGATCTTTTTTTCCCATCATGCGGCTTACATTGGCCCCTTTTGATTGATCATTGGGTCACAATGGTTCAGAGGTCATACCACTAGGTGAACCAGTTTGAACTGGTGGTTGTGTGATCTGTCCATACTAAGACCCAAGATACCAATACCCAAAAGGCTACAAACCCAAATGATATCATAAAGAACCCATAAATTCCAACAAAAGTGGACCCATGTAGACATGGGTTCCAATACATGTCTTTCCTTATCTTAGGTAGATTTCCTTAATGAACACCTAAAGAAGTGAATGCTATATTGATTCTAGTTGTTCCAAGCATATGATGTCCAATCCAAAGCTTTCCACAAAAGCTAAGGTCATATGATGGAGGATGCATGACATATGGAGACAACAGTAAAAAAAACATTATAGGCATTGGTAAAGTCAACATTGGAGGTACCACCATCTTGAATGTATGTCTTATTGATAAATTATTTTATAATTTGCTTAGCGTAAATCAATTATATAGCATAGGCTATCAAGTTTCATTTGATGTATTGTATTGCTATGTGAGAGTTGTATATAGAAAATTGATTGTGATAGGTGCTAGGGAAGGAAATATATACATGTGTGTTTGATGAATGTTTCTCTAGCATGACTTGTCTCATTTCACATGATGAATCTATTGTTTGGCATAGAAAACTGGGTCACATTAACATGAAATTAATTAAGACCATTGCATCAAGTAACCTAGTTATAAATCTTCCCAAGCTGATGTTTAATAAAAATGAAGAGTTTTATGAAGCTTCAAGTGCCGAATTTCACTGGTGTGATGAAGGATACTCTATTCCCTAATAAATGGTTGAGGGAATTAGAGAAGGCTTTCAGGAACTTTTAATGCACTAAGGCACAAAAGATTTTGTTCACCGAGCAGAAGCTTCAGAATGAAGCAGATGCATGGTGGAATGCTACTTGTCCCATTCTAGTAGCTTTGCATATTAATGGTATTACTTGGAAAATTTTTAAAGATGCTTTTTGTAAGAATTATTTCCCGGAAGCAATGAAGGATGCAAAAGAGTCAGAGTTCATGGCTCTTGTGCAAGGACCACTTTCTGTGCTAAAGTATCAACAGAAGTTTGAAGAGCTATTTTTCTTCGATCCTGAGTCATTGAGAGCATATCAAGAAAAAGGGATGAAGTTCTTCAAGGGACTTAGACCCTCAATCAAGACTTATCTCACTATTTTACCTATTGAGAGTTATGAGCGAATTGTACAGAATTCGAAGAAAGTTGAAGAGTCTGAGAAGGAGCTTTACCGACTCCAGAGATCCTGCAAAGTAGAAATTATAGTTATGTGGAAAGGACTGATAGGAAGTTCACTAGACCTACACCATATCCCACCCCGACTTTTCAGCCTAGGAATGTGGAACAAAGTTTTGGAAATACTCTAAATGGACAGTATGGTCAGAACAGCGGTAATCGACTAGTTGCCTAAGCCCCCAGGTCAATACATGCTAACCCCAAGTGTAATACCCCTAGATTTTTACTATGGGTATTTTTGTCGTTTACCTTATATTATAGCCATAATTATATTATAAAGTAGCATTTTATGTTCCATACAATATAGTGTGATCTATATTATTATTAGCATTATTATTACTAGTTTCTAAGAAAATTTATGAATTAAATTAAAAAGAAGAAGAATTTAAAAACAAAAATGAATAAAGTAATTTACTGTTTTACTTACACTTAATTAAATATATTTAGTTAATAATTATGTCTATCAAGTAATTATAATATATTAGTATAATGAATTTAATAAATTATATTAATTTTCTTAATTAAAAAAAAATTCATCTAAGAAGAGAAAGAGAAAAAGAAAGCAAACAAAAAGAAAAACAAACTTTAATCCGTTATTATCAAAATAATAAAATATAAAAAGGTTAACTAAATACTTATTTTGAAATTAACATCATTAATATACTTTAATATATATTAGTATTACTAAAACTTCAAATTTATATTGTTTCATTTATTATTGCATTTGTTATATCTTTTTTTTTTTTTTTTTTTTTTTTTTAGTATAAATAGAGATGAGACTTGATCTTACAAGGGGAGAGAGAGAGAGAGAGAGAGAGAGCTCACTAAAATCAATAGAAATTATATTCTTTTGATTTTAAACTGAATCTATTTCACTATAACCGTTCATCCTAGTTCGTGCTTTCTTGGACCGCTTAACACATTTCAATGTTGTAATCTTGAATCCATCATGAAGGCAAGTTAAAATCCTTCATGAATATCTACTTGTTTGAACAGTTGTGTATTGGATCTGTATTGCAGGTGAAAATCCTTCATGTATATCTATTTGTTTGAACAATTGTGTATTGGATCTGTATTGCAAGTGAAAATATTGTATGTATATCTACTTGTTAGAACAATTGTGTAATATTGTATCCATATTGCAAGTGAGAATCCTTTATGTATATCTACTCGTTTAAAACATTGTGTTATTTGAGTTTTATGTTGCAAGTGAAGATCCTATATGTTATCTACAGTTTGAAACATTGGATTTCATCTTAATCTTGATTGCTAGTGATAATATTTATTATCTATGAAATTTGAATAATTGTGTTCTATCTCTTCTTGCACATTATGATTTGCCATGATTATTGAATATTTATAAATTTCTATGAATATCAAGATTTAGCATTGCATTGCATATTGCATTATAAAAAGAAGAAAACATGAACTTTTTCCATTTATCATGGTCCGATAGAGATTTGGATGGCTTGATAGGGTTGTTTAACACGTGCAAGCCACATAACGGCATGGAACTCGTCCAGTGCTTTGCTGCCTGTCCCAAGCCCGGGTAAAGGAGGAGGGTTGGTGCGTCAGGTCGGCAAACGGCACCGGAAAAAATCTAGCCAAACCTTTTTTCATGGATTCGACCTTATAGGATAAAAGCTATGCTAGGGCATTCCCCGACAAAAGAAGCGACGCGCTACACTATGGCCCGGGTGTAGTGATAAGTGGGCAAGGGTTAGCTAGGGTGTCCGTTGTAAGCGACGCGTCGCATCAGCGCCCGGATGCGGTGATAAGTAGGCAAGGGTTCCCGCGCCGTGGACGAGTGCGGGTAAAGAAGCTAGTCCATAAGCATAGGATTAGATTGGCATCTTGGAGCATAGGATCTCTAACTGGTAAGAGCTTAGAATTGATAGATGTTATGAGGAGAAGAAGGATCAATGTAGCTTGCATTTAAGAGACTAGATGGAGGGGTAAAAAAGCCAAAGAGTTGGATGACTTTAAACTTTGGTATACTGGGGATAAAACAAATAAAAATGGAGTGGGTATAATAGTGGATAAAGATTTAAAAAATGATGTGGTGGATGTTAAAAGAGTGGGTGATAGGATTATTGCTATCAAGCTTGTAATGGAGAAAGAGTTCGTAAATATAATTAGTGCATATGCACCTCAAGTAGGACTAGATGAAAGTCTAAAGCTAGAATTTTGGAAAAATATGGGTGGATTAATGCAAGGAATTCGTAAAGGAGAAAAGATTATCATAGGAGGTGATTTAAATGGACATATTGGAAAAGATCAAAGAGGATATGAGAATGTTCATGGAGGATATGGTTTTGGAGAAAGGAATGAGGAGGGGATTTCAAATTTGGATTTTGCTACTGCTTTTGATCTATCTATTTATAAATACTTCAAAAATAGAGATGAACATTTAATTACTTTCAAAGTGGACAGCATAGAAGCCAAATAGATTTCTTCCTAACTAGAAGGACGGATAGATTGTTGTGCAAGGATTGCAAGGTGATACCGGGGGAAAGCTTAACTGCACAACATAGACTTGTGGTCTTGGATATGTGCTTAGTCCCAAGAACACATAAAAGGTCCAAGGTAAACTATCCCAGAATAAGATGGTGGAATTTGAAAGGAGAGTACTCTAAATCCTTCGTTAATGAAGTAGTCAAACAAGGAAAATGGGATTTTAAAGGGGATACCAATGCAATGTGGAATGAGATGACTCTGTGTATTAAGAAGGTGGCTAAAGATGTTCTAGGTGAATCAAAAGGAAAGATCCATTCTTATAGAGAGACGTGGTGGTGGGATAGTGAGGTTCAAGCTGCCATTAGGAATAAAAAAGCTAGTTTTAAGACATGGCAAAGAACTAAGGATGTTGAGGATCTTCAAAGGTATAGGTTGGATAAAAATGAAGCTAAGAAAATTGCGGGAAAAGCATGGGAAAGGAAGTATGAAGAGTTATACAATAAGTTGGGCACAAAGGAAGGGGGAAAATCTATTTATAAGATAGCTAAGATGAGGGATAGGAAGAGTAGAGATCTTGACCATGTTAGATGTATTAAAAATGGAGATGGTAAAGTATTAGTTTGTGAGGAGGATATTAAGAAAAGATGGGAAACCTATTTCTCTAGACCGATTCTTGTGTGACTTCTGGCTCTCAAGTGTAGTGTTTCTTGGCCATGTTGTTTCAGCCGAGGGCATTCGTGTTGACCCAGAGAAAGTCCAAATTGTTACTGATTGGGAAAGACCGAAGACTATGACCGAGATAAGAAGTTTTCTTGGATTAGCAGGATACTACCGGAGATTCATTGAAAACTTTTCTAGGTTGGTTGCCCCTATGACTAAGCTAACTAGAAAAGAGGAGAAGTTTGTTTGGACCGATTCTTGTGAGAAGAACTTCGAGGAGCTGAAGGTTAGATTGACAAGCGCGCCGGTTCTGACTATACCTGATAGTTCCGGTGGATTGACGGTCTACACTGATGCTTCTAAAATCGGTTTGGGCTGCGTGTTGATGCAACACGGAAAGGTAGTGGCTTATGCCTCTCGACAACTAAAGGATTATGAGCGGAACTACCCCACTCATGACTTAGAGCTTGCAGCTGTTGTTTTTGCTTTGAAAATTTGGAGACACTATCTATACGGTGAGAAGATCGCCATCTTCACGGATCATAAAAGTTTGAAATACTTCTTCACCCAGAAGGAGTTGAATATGAGACAGAGAAGATGGTTGGAGTTGGTCTCTCGACTATGATTGTGACATCCAAGTACCACCGGGTAAAGCAAATGTAGTAGCAGATGCTCTTAGTAGAAAGAGTCAAAGAAAAGAGTTGGATTTAAATGCTTTGAGTCGGCCTTTGTTGTCCTCAATGGAAAGATTTGATTTGGAAGTGATCCCTAAGGGTTCGGATTGTATTTTCTATGCCATGACTGCGAGATCCTCCCTTAGAGATAGAATTGTTGCCTTGCAAAGTTCTGATCAGGAGTTGAAAGAGAAGATTGATAAGATTGTCTCGAATTCAGAAATGGACCCTGCTTTTAGTACATCTACGGATGGTACATTATTGTTTAGAGGTAAACTCTGTGTGCCCTCTGTCGATGAAATCAATAAAGAAATATTGAAAGAAGCACACCAGTCCATCTTTACAGTACACCCTGGAAGTACCAAAATGTACAAGGACTTAAGGGAACATTTTTGGTGGAATGGTTTGAAAGCAGATGTTGAAGACTTTGTTGCCAGGTGTGGAACTTGCCAACGTGTGAAAGCTGTTCGCCAACCCCCATCTGGATTACTTTAGCCCCTTCCTATTCCTAGTTGGAAGTGGGAAGATATCTCAATGGACTTTGTGACTAGCTTGCCGCAGACAAGTAAGGGAAATGACACTGTGTGGGTGATTGTTGATAGGTTGACTAAATCAGCCCATTTCATTCCTATGAAGATCACCTACTCTTTGGATAAGCTAGCTAGACTTTATGTGGACAATGTAGTTCATCTACACG
The DNA here is from genome assembly GCF_041222555.1 of Hakea prostrata. Taxonomy (NCBI): domain Eukaryota; kingdom Viridiplantae; phylum Streptophyta; class Magnoliopsida; order Proteales; family Proteaceae; genus Hakea; species Hakea prostrata. The sequence continues at coordinate 35,505,510 of NC_142609.1, forward strand.
GAGTGCCAGTGAGTATCGTTTCGGACCGTGATCCTAGGTTCACCTCAAGGTTTTGGAATGGATTGCAGAAAGCCTTGGGAACCCAATTGAATCTGAGTACAGCTCATCACCCACGATCGATGGACAATGCGAGCGGACAATTCACATTCTTGAAGACATGCTTAGGTCCTGTGTGGTTGACATGGGTGGCAATTGGGATGAACACCTAGCCTTAGTCGAGTTTGCTTATAACAACAGTTATCAAGCAACAATAGGCATGGCTCCGTTTAAGGCTTTGTATGGTAACACTTGTAGAACACCCTTGTATTGGACTGAGACTGGTGAAAGAAAAGTCTTAGGTCCAGAGATGATCGAAGCTACTAGTGATATGGTTGACATGATTCGGGAAAGGATTAAGTCTGCTCAATCTAGACAGAAGTCGTATGCCGACAAGAGAAGAACCGACTTAGAATTTCCAATTGGAGAGAAAGTCTTCCTTAAAGTATCACCTATGAAAGGGGTGACAAGATTCAATGAGAAAGGAAAGCTTAGTCCCCGCTTCATTGGACCTTTTGAGATTCTGGAAAGGGTTGGACCAGTAGCATACCGCTTGGCCTTGCCTCCGTCACTTGCTGGAGTTCACAATGTGTTCCATGTTTCAATGCTTCGGAAATACCTAGAAAACCCGGAGCACATACTACAGCAAGCACCCGAAGGACTTAGTGCCGAACTTTCTTACGATGAAGGACCAGCCGAGATCCTAGATAGAAAGGACAAGCAGTTACGGAATCGCACCATCCCTCTGGTGAAGATCCGATGGAAAAACCATACCCCTGAAGAAGCTTCATGGGAGAAAGAAGAAGACATGAAGGAGAAGTTTCCTCATCTTTTTGGAAGCACAGGTACGCTTTCAATTTCGAGGAAGAAATTCTTTTAAGGGGGGGAGAATGTAATATCTAGCCCTATTCTAACCTTGACCCTGACCCGGATCCACTGTTGTATTCAGGTCCGAGGACCCGAAGCGGTGAAAGAAGAGATCTATGGACCATCCTGATTGATGATCATGATTTGGAGACCGAGTCCATGGACATTGACAATGATACCCCTTGCTTAAATGCATTGTCAGTGTTTAAGGAAAGTCTGCGCATCGGAGAAGATTAACATGGTTGATGTACCAAATGACCTCCTGTGCACAATCCGAAGGTATTCCTAGAAACTAGACTTCTTGATTAAATTGTGGAAGAAAACCTCAGTCAATTTGACCTTGTATAGCCTTTCAAATCCCTACTTGAAGTTGTTGTCCTAAACCTGAGTTTTCTGCTGAAATCATCTTGGTCGATCATTTTGGTCGATACCATCTACCAAAAGCATCGACCAAAATGTCCCAGTCTGCCAAGTTATATCGACCAAAAGCATCGACCAAAATGTCCCAGTCTGCCAAGTTAATGATTCCATGGAATATTCCTTTTCTATTTAATATGACCTCAAGCCTTGAGCCTTTTGCAATCATTTTTCTCACCTGGAAACGTGGGGAGAGCTTCCCAAAGCAGCTCCTTGGTTAGTGTGAAGGGTATCTCATCAAAGACACTTAGTTTATCATTGATTCTTGCCTTCATCTTCTACACTAAGGTAAGACTCTTCATTCCACTCTCTACCCTACCATTTTTCTACTCCTTTCTATTGTCATCTTGCTGATGGGACATTTGGAATGGTGCTGCAACCTTGCAACCACCACTCCAAGTGCCTACTCATGCTCAATCCATGATTCCCTCAACCATTCATTGATGCTAATGCTTATATCTCATGCCTAGCATATGTATTCCATGATTTACCTATTAACACCATACCATTTGATATCAAACTGAGCTATAAAGTGTATTATGTTCATGTTTAATATTGCCATATGATTCCAATCGAATTTCTATTAGTTCCTCTAACTATTGCATGCTATTACTCATCAATGCAATCAATTCCAACTCATACCATGATGTTTATCACTTGAACTTGATAGCTCAAATTGGGGCTTTTTAATTAGACCATTGGATTGGGTTAATTCCTTGATTTATAGTTTCCTACTACTGTTGTTAAGTATGCCTCCAAATTCCAGATTGATCCGAACGCCGGAAGACTCATTTCGGACCAAAAATCCCTAAAATCCACTATTCTGCCCGAGGACTATTTTGGTCGATCATTTTGGTCGATACCATCGACCAAAACCATCGACCAAAGTTGTTGCTTTGATCAACAACCTTGGTCGATTTTGACTCGAATGACATCCGATCTTCCCGACTTCTTTCTAACTTATTATTGATGTCTATTTAGGGCCTTAACACTTCTATTGGACTATTCTTGGTATTCTCAATTCATCATCAACTCATCCAAGGTAAGGATGGTTATCTCCATAAACATATAAGTCATCAAATATTGAATTGTGTTTTATTTAAAGAATGAAATCCCTTATTTTTCTTTCAATCATTATAAGACTGTTACATATGTGTTAGAACAGTAGCATTTAAATCTTTATACTCTTGTTGTGTCATCTTATCATTTTGATTTACTTATGTTTATAATTGATTCACTTCAATATCATGATTTGATTACTATTATGAATATGCATTGGATGCATGAGAAATGATGAGATTGAATATGTGATTGCTTACGTATGACTTGGGATTGGAGGGTGTCCTACTGACACTTCTGTCCTTGGGCATCGGAGGGAATAGTATGGGATGTTCTCCGATGGTGCCTATCGACACTTTCCCGAGTTATTGGATGACATACATAGGGGTGTCTAGTGGTGTGGCTAGGTTCATCCTTGTCGTGTCAGACCCAAATCGGAAGGGCATTGAGACCGAACAACCCGTGGTAGTGTATGGTTGGATGGGCGCTCTAGGCCGGTAGCCAATCCGGTAGGGGACATAAACCATGCTACGGATACCTGAAAGGGGCCATTTATTGGTAGGGTTGCATATGGATAGACTTGGGCTCACGGGCGCTCAAGACCGGTAACCAATCCGTGAGAGGACGTGAGAGATTCCCGTTTACTATATGTGGATGACCAATAGGTTTGATGAGTCCGAAATCCGGGATTTCGCTGACTCTAGTGTGAAGGATACCGGAAAGGATCGCCGGGGGCGAGGAATGGACGTATCTGAATCTGACTTGACCGACTGAGTAGATGACTTGCATTGGGCTAGGCTTTATTGTGACATGCGCCAGTACTTGACCAAATGGTGATGTGAGAGAGCGGTGACCGATTCCCCTTACCATGGTTTTGATGACTTTACCGATCTTCCCCGGGCATTCCCAAGATATGGAAATGGGAGAGTGACTGACGACCCAGAGAAGTACGGTGCTATGACTTAAAGCATGTCTACCTTAGAGACCAGCATTCATAGAGTTAGACTCATATCTGCATCATATGTTCCATATCACATTGCATTATTATATGTTCTGAATGTGTATGATTTCTAATTATGGAATAACTTCCTTGCTGAGTTCTTCGAACTCATTCCTTTTGTGCAAATGTTTTAGATTACATTCCAGGTACCGAAGATTACGATGGCACCTCCTATGAGGCGGACTATGATTCCACATACTACCCTCCGGGTAGTGGCGTCGGTGAGGATTCGTATATTGGAGCCGAGGAGGATTATTATTCGCACCAGGGTTAGCCCCACAGTTGTGCGGGAGCGGCGGCGCTGGGTTTACTTCATCCGTACTGTTGAGGAGACTACTATTAGTATAGAAGAAACCCTAGCATAGTGCCCCATTCCCCTGGTGTATTTGTGGAACCTTAGATTTTGTAATTAACTTGTCTTAAATTATTCCGGTGATACTTGGATATGTAACTAACTTGATTTAATACTTTTCCGCTGCTCTGAGAGGGTGACTACCATACCTTCTCACCCTTTATGATTTTGATCATACCTTATCTATCATCTATATTCCGCACTCTGATTTAGTTAATCTTGTCTTATTCATGATACTTGATATTAGTTGTTTTTACCATTGATTATTATTGTTCATGATTGTGTTACCGTGTATGTGGGAGGCATGGACCTCAGATCATTGATCCTTGGACTGTGGATCACATCCCGGGTATTCCAAATGGGGTACCGGCTGGGTGGATGTGACAGGAACACTCCAAAATTAATAGGAAAATTCTAAAATAACACATAGAGACTATTTATGATTATCTAAACATCAAACAAGACCATTGGAATAGAAATCTAATAAATCACCCAATAGGCTTGATCTGCCGATTCTCATGGAAAGACTATAATGAATGGGGATTCATTCTAAAGATAAGAAAATAATAGATCATGCATAGAAAACAACCTAGGAATAGATCTAACATAGATTAGAATCAAATAACTACAGTAAGAGTAAATCATAGTCTCATGCTAGATCAAAACATTGAATTCACATCGCATTGTCTATGAAAGAATAGAGTGAATGAGTGAATTCACTCTAGGACTATGAGGATCTGAAATTAGGCCATTACAGTAGTGTAAGACCTTTTTCACAATCAAAACAAACAGTAGAAACAGTAGAGAGAATAGATCAATGAAGTATAGGATTGAAAACTAACCTTGTAGAATAATAAATCAATGGAGGAACTTTGCTTGGATGCTTGGAATCAACTTTGGGCTTGAGGAGGCTCTAGAGCTCTTTTCACATTCTCTAGAGGCTAAGAGGTAAAGTGGTGTGATATAGTCAGAAGTTACATATATATAGGGCTTCAAAACCTAAAACTCCCCAAAATAGACAATTATGTCCTTGGGCTTGCTTTGGTCGGTTGCCTTGGTCGATTGGATCGACCAAGGCAGGACCTTAAGTCAAAATTGCTGAATTTGGTTCCCAAAAGTGAAATTCACCACTTGGGTCCTCAACCAATTTAAGGAAGGGTCTTACCTGACTTTATAGGACCTTCAAAAGGTGTCAACACTATACTCAAAGTCCATCTTCCAATTCCATCATCATTTAGGCTACATCTTCTCTCAAAATCATACGAGGTTTCCATAAAGGGATCTTCACTATCAATCTCCATTGGTTCTAGGTCATAGCCAATGGGTCCAACAGAGAGGGTCCACAGCTATCTTCTACCTTGACTTCGGATCTTCGGTCCTACAACATAGATTCTCGGATTAGGGTTGGTGCGGGATTTCACATTCAATCCTTTTTCCAAGACTAAGGGTATCACACATCAATACTCCTATCCACACACATTTGAACAAAATGGGAGGTTGGAGAGGAAATTCAGGCATATGGTCGAAACAGGCCTTTCTTTAATGGCAAGGTCTTCAGTCTTACTACAATCTTGACCATAAGCTTTTGAAAAAGTTACTTATCTTATTAACTGACTTCCCACACTAGTTCTGAAGACCCCCTTCCAAGTACTTGTTAATAAGGATCCAGACTATAGATTCCTCAAAATTTTGGATGTGCATGCTACCCAGGGCTTTGCCCATACAACAACCACAAAATGCAATACGACTTTGCTCCATGTATCTTCTTAGGCTATAGCAATGCACATAAAGGGTATAAGTGCTATGATTCCACTATAGGATGTACTTACATCTCCAAACATGTTACCTTTGATGAGTCTTAGTTTCCTTACACCTTACCCAAACAAACCCTAAACCACCTTCTCAACCAATTATCATTACCAATGACAATCTTCCTACACCAATACCTACCCCTACATAGAGAGCTATACCAATTGTCACATCCCCCCAGCCAATATCCTCACTGCAATATCCAGAGGTGTGATCCACAACCCTAAAGATCAAGTCTCAACAATCATCCTCCCACATAGCACAATAGTATAATCATGAGCAAGAAATAATTATTGTATTAATATAATTAAAATAATAGTCAAATTATAGATCACAAATGGATCTCAAATCAATATCAGAGTGCGGAAAAATGGTACCAAGTAATCAGAGTATGCAGAAATAAACTCTATAGTCAAATGCAGAAGAATAGATCAAATCTAAGGTATTACAACTAAAGAATCAATGAAGTCTATCAACTAATCTAAGTCTTCCATTGTTTCTCCTTCTTATTCTACTCTCGCCATCTTCTCTATGGGCTTGTGTTCTTGCAAACAAGGATCCATATCCAACTCATGCTCTCATCGGTGTGCAAGGAGATGTCTATCATTGTTGATGGGTGCCTGATAGTATTCCACACTAGTACTCAGGTTGTACCATGGGTCACTATCATCTCCCACTGCTTCCTCAGCTGCATCATATAGGGAAGGGTCATACGAATAGTAGATCGGGATCTCTTCCTCACTTGCATAGTCATCTAAAAGACGTTGTCCCAGAAGGGTGAGCTCAAAAGAACTCAACGAATAGTTCAATTACAAATAACAAGTACCAACAATTCAATAAAAAACATGATGTGATATGATATGAGACAATATGCAAGTATGCTTCTAACTCTAACATATGCTAGTCTCTAATGGTGGACATGCATTAAGATAGAAGACCATACTCCTCTGGGCAATCTCAGTCACTCTCCCTCACGGCTCTTAAGCACATCTTTTGGGTTCTCCGCGGTAGTCAGGTCAGGACGTCCATCTCATACAATCACCATGGCTCGAGTTTAGGTCACCACTCTCTCACTCCACTATTGGTATGAGTACTGGCGCATGTCAAGGTTATACCTAGCCCAATGCAATTCATCTACTGAGTCACATCCACTTTAGGGTCGGATACTTCCCTTCCTTGATTCTCGCAATCCATTCCGGTATCTTTTCCACTAGAGTCATTGTATATTATGCATTCAACCAACTTAGACTACATATCCTTAACCCTATTCGTCATCCACATATAATAAACAGGAAGCTCTCATGCCCTCTCACGGGTTGTCTACTAGTCTTGAGTGCCCATGAGCCCAAGCTTATTATGATGCGACCCTACCAATGAATGGCCCCCACAATGTGATGTGTGTCTTCTTAAGGTTGGTTACTGGTCTTGAGCGCCCACAAATCCCCATTGTTGCCATGGGTCACTCGGCCTCAATACTCACGCCAATAGGGTGTGATATTATGGGGTTTCCTAGCCAAACACTTCTAGAGAAATCCTAAGTATGTCATCCAGTGACCATGAAAAGCGCCAAGAGGCACCATAGGAATGTGTTCCATACCACTTCCACTGGTGTTCGAAAACAGAAACACCCAATTAGCATTCCCCATTCCACAATTAAAACCTAGGCAGTCACATTACAATATGATTTCAAATACAACATCATATCATAATCCATTCACATACCAATCATTCACATCGTTACAAGTATGCATAGCAATATAATGAATAACAATCTGAAATTACAAAGACATATCACTCATGATTAAGTCCTAAACAGTAGCTTAGTTCATGCATACACGTTCTATTACAAATACAGATGTAATCCAAGTTATATGTAAGTGAACGTCCTAAATTTGTGTCATCTCGAAACCTTCAAAGAATAGATCAAAAGGTAGGTTCACACTTGCCAAAGAAACCCTAATAATACAATGATTTAATGTTTGGAACAAACCCTAAAGGTTCGAAGATGAACATAGGCAAAAATAGGGTAAGTTGATGTCTTAGTACCCTTTGGCCGCTTGGGGCAACCAAGGCCACTATGTACGGATAATAAAACCTAAAGTTGATCAAAAACTCATGAATTGGGTTTCAATACACTCTGAAATTAATAGAAAATATCTAAAATAATAGGAAACCACTATCTAACATGATAGAGGCATCAATCATGGTCAAATGAATGAAAACCTAACGAGCCCCATATTAGGTTTCATCCAAAATTAAACCGCAGAATCAAGGATAGCCTAGAGTGTATGAGGATTCACTCTAAGACTAAGAAAACAATAGATCAAGGTATGAAAATAACTTAGAATTATATCTAGCATGGATTGGAAATCAAATTAATCAAAGAGAACACAATCATATAGATTCATGTTAGACTTTTACCAAAATCACACCTTGATGTCCACAGAAGAACTAGAGTGAATGGGGATTTACTCTAAAACTATAACAATGGAATAATAGGCCATTACAGTAGCCTAAGACCTTCTTCACAATCTCAACCATGGGTAGAATCAATAAGAAAAATGTAGAACTAAAGGAATGAGAGGTGATTGCTAACCTTGAAGAAAAAGACTTGTCGATTGGAAAACTTCATGAATACTTGGAAATCTTCCTTGGCCTTGGAGAGAGTGCTCTAGGATGTCTTTGACGTTCTCCAACAACTTAATGTTAATAGACACGAATTACATCGAAAATTGATTATATAGGTCTTCAGAAACCTGTAATTGATTACATCGAAAATTGATTATTGCTAATTTCTAAAAAGTATCAAACCTGTCCCGGGACTGGTTGGTCGCTTGGGGAGACTAAGGCAAGCTGCCAACCTGTACCTTTTTTTTCTAAAAACTGTACTGTAGTCCCCGAAAGCTCTATCTTCCTCTTGGTTCCTAATCCAAGTTATAGAAGGGTCTTACCTAGTTTTATGAGACCTTCCACTTGTATCATCACTGCACTCATTGTCCTTCTACCAAGTCCATCATCATTCAAGTTACATCTTCTTCCAAAATTTGACAAGGTTTCTATCATATGATCATCACCTTCTATTACTATTGGTTCCAAGTTAGATTCCAATGGCTTCAATTTGGATGGCCCACAATTGTCTTCTTCTTGCACTTGGGGTCTTCGGACTTACAATATAGATTTTTGGGTTAGGGTTGTGTGGGATTTCACACCAATCAAATCAAACTTTAATCTTACCCGATTGAATATTGGGCGGACCCAGGATTGAATATTGGGGGGGCGAAGAATGGAAGTCTAGATTGGGGAAGCACAAATGCTTTTTAGCCACACATATTGTGTGGGCCCTTATAAGACCCATTGGAGGCCCTACTTATGAATTATTTTATTATATTAAGGAATATGCTCACATATATTTGTAGGACCCACACATATTTGACAAAAATAGGTAAATTATTGATAATGATATTTTTTTCAACAAGATATAGGTAAATTAAAATATAGTAAAAAAAAAATGCACATGACTTCCAACCTAAAAAGTAAATGTAAACCAATTTTTTTTTATGTAAGAAATGCAAACCAATGATAGTTAGTTACCTTACTAACTGTAAACATTTTATTTACAATGCAAAATCAAATATAAAAATTTGTAGAAGAAATAAAGAAACAAAGAATAAAAAATTAAATAAAAATAACAAAAAAAAATATAAACAATAATTAAATTGAGAAGAAAAAAAAAGAGTACCCAATGTGGAGAGAGAAAAAAGAGTACCTAATTGTGGAGAGAAAAAAAAGAGTACTTAATTGTGGAGAAAAAAAATTTTAAAATTTTCTTAACTCACGCTCATAAGAAGGGAAGAAGAATAAATAGGAAGGAAAAGAGGAGAGAGGAGAAACATGAGAGGATAAATACGGATTGAGGAGTTAGTTTCTAATTAAGAATGACATTTTGAATTTGTCATAAGATTTATTTCAAAAATTTCCTTTAACCCATATTTATAGAGAAAAAAAAAGAGAATAAATATGAAGAAAATATGTGAGAGAGAAAAAAGGGGAGAATAAATAGGGAATGAAGAGTTAATTTTTAATAGGGATGATAATTATACCCATTATTTTATTTTTAAATTGTTTTTAATATTAGAGGGGCCAAATAGTGACATTTTACGTGAGAAGAAGAAAAAAACTGAAAAATAAAGAAAATTAATGTAAAAAATGAAAAACTAATGGAATTATAAAACAAAAGTTAAAAATCCGTCGGCCCCTTAGTGGGTCCGCCCCTGCTGTCAAATCTCTCTTGCTTATCTCCATCTATTTCTGTTTCTCACGATTTCCGACAGAAAACATAGAAGAAGTTCTAAGAAGTTGCGCCTCTGTGCTTTAATTCCACTTTGACTTTCAGGACCAACAAGTGAAAACAAAAGGTTATATCCCAATCCGACGGTTCTACTAACATCTTGTAAAAAAACATTTCTAAATCGACAGTGTTAAACTTGCAACGGAAGAAACGAATCTCAGTGGAAATTCGGAAGACGGATTACGGAGATACTCCCACTCATTACTTATCATCCGATAGTTCTTACAAGATCGTCTATTTCTTGTTTGTGCAACTCAGAAATCCGACGATATGGAAGTGAAAGATTCAGATGATGGAAGAGAAGGAGAAAGTAAAACAAATGAATATCGCGATCGCTTCAGCGATTTACCTCCTGATCTCTTGTGTCGCATCATTTCATGTCTACCGGTGACAGAAGCGGTGAGGACAAATTGTCTCTCGAAGAATTGGAAGCTGTTATGGGCTTCAACTGTCGTAGTGGATTTGGATGAGAATCGATTCACAAAGCTATCGAAAGAGGAGATTATTGAGGATTCTTGGATTGGATCCGATACCTATGATTTCGCGTGGAGAAAAAAACTTGAAGAGAAATACCAATTGGAGCAAGAGCCGATGCGTGTTTACAGGCCTTTGTGCTTCCTTTATCATAGAGATATTAGGTTTATTTCCTGTGTTGAGCAGTGGAATACGTTTTTGCAGGAAAGAAAAGCTTCAACTTCAACTCGTCATCTTCCTCGTTTCCCTGGTCGTAGAGAAGGCCCAGATAAGCTTCGGTTTAAATCTATCTGTGATTCGCCTCCTTTCCCTTTTCTACTTAAATCGTTGAAGGGTGAGAAATCCTTCAATTTCCCGTTAAAACCCTCTACACCCTTGAATACCCAGAGCTTTCTTTCTCTTGAGATTGCATTTATTTTCAGCGTCAGGATATCTAGTAATTCCTTGATCCATATGATCTCTAATTGCCCTTGTCTGGTCTATCTTCATCTTAAAAATTGTTCTTTGTCCATGGATGTTGTTCTTCGTTGTCCAGAATCGAAACTGAAATGCTTGATTTTCGATCGTTGTAACGCTGATGGCTCTCCTTTGTTGTCCTTGAAGTTATGTTTCCCGAGTCTCTTGCGCTTTGAATTTGTTGGGCTTCCAGTTGTTCGTTTCAGTGCCACAAATCTTTCTAATTTAATTGATGCTGATATTGGCTTTGAATCCGACTCTACGAATGGAGATTACAGGAAAATGTTCTCTGATCTATTCCAGGGTCTTCGTCATGCCAGGGTTCTGAGACTTAGTAGCTGGTGTCTCGAGGTATGTTCCACTTTACACACTCGTCTTTGAAGGGTTTGTAATTACAAGTACTTATGCTCTCTCTTGTTTCTTAAGTGTATTCATGCTCTCTCTTGTTTCTTAAGTGTATTTATGCTCTCTCTTGTTTCTTAAGTGTATTTCTGCTTATAGTTGTATGTGCAAAGTTAAACTGAAAAGAATGGATGGTTTAGGGTAGATATTAGGTAACACTGAAAATTGCTCAATTATGCATTCTGAAGCATGCAACTGCTAACAGCACAGAACACCCAATGATCTTTATAGATGAGAAACTATTCTGATACTGGAGTCCTGCTTTCATTTTAGTGAATTTGATTTTGTTAAAATGATGATTGATTGTCTTGGCTCTTCATTTTTTTAGAGAGAGGTATTGAAAAGTACCAACCAGTTGCAATTTAGGTTCAATTTTATGTAAAGGGACTCAGTTGCCATTCTATTAGTCCAGTAGGAGGAACCCATTAACGGACTAGGTTCTTCACTCGGTTTGTAAAACGCCAAAATGGGGAATGAAGAATTGTCTATATAGAAAGAAAATAGGTGCAAACACTCGCTAACTTGGCTATCAAAGTACATAGTTTGGTGACAAGTCAAAGTCCAGTGGTCATTTTATTTAATCTGGTAAGTTTCCCAATTTCGTAGTTGCTTCAACTACTCAATACTTTGCTGAAACAGAACTAATCATTATTAGGTCATTTTCGATGTCTGGTTTAGCAATCAGTAACATGTGTTATCTACAAGTTTTTGTGCCAAATTAGCTACTGGAAGCTCTTGTTTTCATAGCTCTGGAGCGAGATTTTGTTCTGGTTCTTAAACCAGGGTAACAATTTATCCACCAAACTCACAATAACATTGTTGTTGGAAAAAAGTTGCTGCTTGGTAATAGAAGCATGAATTTGGGGTGCATTAGTTAATCCACAAATTTTGGGATTCCTGTTGAAGTAAACCTCACTATGTGACTTGTCATACTGGTTCAGCAAATTTGCAAGAAATTTCTTTTTCCTTTTCTGTTGTAGCTATAGGAAACAAAAAAGAAAAGGCCACTCCTTCTATGGTACGTTAACGGCATACACTCCACCCAATGGATTTTTATATACATCAGAAAGTTTTCCTCTGTGGTTATTGATATTGGAAAGGCATCTTAAAACCCTGCTGTCGAATAGCATTTGAGCCTTTAATAACAATAGAAGGTTTTGTGATTGTGTGGTTATGGATGACCAGGCCACTGGGATGTTAATTAATCAGGTGTTTTCATTGTAATACTGGAAAAGTGGCCCACTTGAAGTGCCTGGCTGTTCACTTGGTTTCGTCCAGTTTTTTGCATTGTAACATTAGGGAAGTGGTCCACTTGAAGTGATTGGTTGTTTACTTGGTCCAACTGTAAGGCCAGTTACTTTCGGCCCTGCATAGATCACACTCTCCTCTGCACTACCAGCACCATGCAAAAAAAATTGTTTATCCCTTGCATCTTTGTTCACCAACATTACAGCAGCACCTGATAGGTTTATTTATGTCCTTGTTAAAGTAGTAGTTTTCTTTCTAATCATCTGCCAATCAAGCTTCATCACAAATGAGCCTGTTGACTGAACTTATATTTTAGTCTCTCTCCTGGGGAGCCTTGTATAATGTTCTCTCTTTGTTGAGCTGTTAAAAATAATCATAGATAAACTTAGTATAGCAGAAATGAGAATGCTAAGATGGACGAGTGACAAGACTAGGAAGGATAAGATAAGGAATGATCATATTAGAGTTGGTCTAGGAGTTGCTCCCATAAGTGATAAGCTTCGGGAAAGTTGTTTGAAATGGCACGGCCATGTTCAACGGAGACCTATGAATGCCGCTGTACGGAAAAGTGATATAATCCAGATTAAAGAAATTAGAAGAGCTAAGAGTAGACCTAAGATAACCTTAAGAGAAGTGGTAAGAGATGATATGCATAACTTAGGCTTTGTATCTAGCATGGCCTCAAACAGAACTGATTGGAAGGCAAGAATCCATGTAGCTGATCCCTTTTAGTTGGGACAAGGCTGCTTCTTGTTGTTGTTGTTGTTGTTGTTGTTCTCTATTCTTTGGTTCTTTGGACTATATGGGCTCTGATTTAATTGCTTTGTCTTTCATAGGAAGTAAATTCCTTAAGCTCTGCGTTTAAATTCTTGTGTGATATGGGTGCATCTGATTTTCAAATTTAATGAAATTAGATTAATAACAGTGATTCTTCTAAATGTTTGTTACCATCTTTTTCCGATTGAAGGTTATTTCCAAACTTGAGCCACTGGAAGGTTTGACGGCAGCACTGGAAAACCTGAAGCATTTGATGCTAAAGACAAGGCCAGACAATCGAGAACTTTTAGTTGTTGCCTGGCTATTACGGAACTGTCCTAATATGGAAGCTCTTTCAATAGACCTTGGTGGCTTTGTACAAGTTAGTTCGGTAATGAAAACTTTACTCGTTTTTTGTTTCTGTTTGGGTGGTGGGAGTTATTTTTGCTAATATTGAATTGAATGTCAAAATTTTGTTTGTGCTTGCAGGATAACATAGACCCTTTTGGTTTTGTTGAAGAAGCATGGTTGGAACTACAGTTGTTACATTTAGATTGGTCACTCAATCATCTTAAGAAGGTTCAGATTAACAACTCTCAGTGCCGAAACAATGAAATAGTTTTTGTCAAGTTTCTCCTCAAGAATTCATCAGTTTTGAAGGAATTGATCATCTCCCCCAAGAATTTGTGGGCACCAGATTTAGTGCCTGCTGTTGACCAGGAAGAGTTAAATTCCTTTCTAGAGAAGCTGAAAACAAGCCGGAAGCAAATATTAGCCCTTCCAAGAATTTCTGTACATGCTCAAGTATCACTTTCAGAAGATTTCTACAGGTTGTTGTAAATGTAAATTTTATACATAGAATAGTAGTGAATTTTCGTATCCAACTGTAGCCCAAACCCTATATAATGTATTCCATAACACCTTTTACTTGTGGTCCTTGCTTTTTTGATGTCAACATGTACCCTAATGCTGTAACCTTTGTAATCTTTTTATCTATATAGAAATCAGTCTGGTTAAGTTGGAGTGGATGTTAATCGATTTGGTTCTGTTTTTCTCCACAGAGAACAGTTTGGTCTGGTATTATTTATTTGGTTGTCCCATGTTGGTGTATGAATGAAACCCGGTTGATCCTGAGAAAACCATCAATTCGAGGGGGTGAGGGAGTATATAAGATTTTAAGGGCGCGTTTGATAATGTTCTTAAAAAACGTTTTTGGAGTTCTTCTGTTCTTTGGGAACAGAAGAACGGTTAGAGGCGTTTGATAAAACGGTTCGTTCTTCTGTTCTTTAAGAACAAACCAGTCAGAAAAGTGTTCTAAAGAACGCTTTTTACAGAACATCAAAAAGATGTTTTTACCAAAGAACAGAAATGAAAGTGATAAAATTGGTTCAAATTGAAGCTTTAAAACGAGTTTATCAAACGCCAACTTTATTTTTCAACAAAAAAAAAACACCAACTTATTCTATTATTAGTGTTCTGAAAATATTTTCAAAATGGATTTATCAAACGCCATTTTCAAGCAAAGAACGGTCTTAAACATGCTTTTAAGTTGGAGTTTCGAATATATCACCTTCACGTGTGAACTAAGTCCGCTCATTTACACCAATTATCTTTGTTTGAATAGTTTTATCAGTATCAACTGAATGAGGGGAAATTCCATGGGATCTCGCAAATCAAAATGCACATAGCTGACGCCAGTAAGCTGATCTAGGTGATCCTTTTATGATACAAGTTTCAAACAAGTTGCAGAGGGTCAGTAAGAATTCCAATAAAAGATAACAATAGATAAAATGTTGCAATTAATACTAATTTTTGTTACATGTGAAAGTTCGTTTAAATTTTGAAATTCAAATATTAAAATTTCAATTGTTCATCAAAAGATGAAAACGTGAAAGTGTTTCGTCCACTAGGGTAACCTAGGGGTTTAAAGGCTTGTTGCACATGCTAAGTGTAACCGTGATTCCTACGAAAGTGAGTTAGGTTTTTTTTTTCTTTCTTTTTCGTATTACTTTTATTGTTTCGTTTTGCTCGAAGACTAGCAAACACTCAAGTGTGGGTGATAAGCATTCATTTACCATTATTTATTTGATTTAATTCCCCATACTTATTTAATTAAAGAGAGCTAATTGAGTATTTTTGTGTATTTTTCAGGAATAAGGTGATTTTGGTTATTAGAGATAATATGGAGTAAAGTTGGCAAATATTTTAGATATTGGTGGATTTTAAATCATGGAATTCAATATTGCTGCCCAAGAAATCATGAAAAGTGAGATCTTAGTCAAATTGGAAACAGGTGGAGGTCTAAGGAACAAAATTGGTAATAAATTGGTGATTTAAGATGCTATGGAACAACATTGAAAATATCTACACCTTTCTAGTTTTGAGTTTTTCCAAAATCAGAACAAGTAAAGGTCAAATCAATGGGTAAAGAGAGGGGATTCATTGTGTGTGGGAGACATAAAAGAGAAGCCAACCACAAAGAAGGAAGATGGCGAACACGGCTCTCATCTCTCTCATTGCTGAAGAAAAAGACCACATCTCTCTCTCCCCCTATGTTTCATGTTTATTTTTCTTATGAACTTTGTGATAATGACTAACTAGTTCATTTTCTTTGGGATGTAAATGAACCGTGTTTATTTCATTAATTTGATTATTCTATATTTTCTAGTTGATTGTGTTTGAGTTTGACCAAAGATATTTTATAGCTCAGCAAACTAAGCATGCCAAGCTTTGGCGAAGGATGATTGTCTTGCAAAGATAAGGCATATCTAGGAAGACTATTCCTAATTTGCTTTGAAGTGTAGAGTTATATCGGTTAGGGAAAAGCATTGGGGATTCGGAATCCCAAAAATCTTCACATATTCATAGTTAACATTTTTTCATTAATTAGTAAATTTAGTTTTGTTGAATTCAATCTTATTGACTTAGCCTTTTAGTTCCCCATAGTTCGACCCCGTACTTTCTGCTTGCTAGATTAGTATATGATTTTATTTTTGATTGGTTAGCGATACGATCAATGCCCTATGTAATCTTAGGGTTGCATGATTATATTTTTGTTCTGTTTCCATATCTTTACATAAAAAACAATGTTTCCTTGTTCTATGCATTTTTACTGTTCCTAATTGTTTCTGGGTGTTGAAATCATGCATCGTTAACTAGAAAACAAAAACCAAATATGTAACAAAAGAAGAGCAAATAAAACTAGGAAGAAATTTTGAGTTCTTAAAGTTTCAAAATAGGAGTTTATATGATTTAATATCAAAAGGACAATAATGCCCCTATTAGAACCTTTTCAAGAGAAGCCTTTTTTCGTATCAGAGATCGGTATTCCTCAAAGTGCATTCAAAATTGTGCCAATACTAACTTATAATTAAAAGATGGGTAATTTTCATCTGGACCCCCTAAGGTTTGGTCCATGTCACTTTTAGTCCAAAGAAAGTTTCCCTTTGCATATGGCTTCCCTGAAGTTTTTGAAAATGACTAATTGAGGACAAGTCATAATTTTGATAACCAAAATACCCTTTTTCAAAGTCATCTTCTCCGTTATCTTTCTGTTTTTTTTTTCCTCCTACCTTCTTTGATTTCTAAAACCAAAACCCCCAATATTTTACAGAATGTTCAAATCAAAATGAACACAAATCTAGATGTGATTCAACAATTCATTACTTTGCTAGTTGCAAAGAAAGGATTTTGTAACCCATCTATGGTATTAGTCAGTCTTCAACACTCAGCAGCAGGCAAAGAAAATTTCCAAACAAAGTGAGATACAGGAGAAAGGGAGAGGTTACTCCGTTTTACTGCAATCGGAGTATGGTAGAGATAATCCAGATATTCACCAATCTCTTGAAACGTCAACACATTGAATATTTGTCTGCAAGGAAGATCAATGAACTGAGGGTAAGAGCGCGTTATCTCAGAGGCATCAAGGATTATTAACTCTTCTTTTTCTTTTTTGACCAGAAAAAAAAAAAGAAAGAAATCTTCTGTTTCTTAAAATTTTCTGTTCGCTTGAAGAAGATGATACGGCAAGAAGAAAAATACAGGGAAAGAGCGATTAAAACCTTCAGCAATAAATCTAAAAAATCTTGTTTCCCACAATTGCTTTGGATTTAAGTTTCTCCCTCCCAACTCTCGATCTCTCTGCTTGAGTGACGATTTGAAGAACACTGGTGTTTTCATCACTTTTGGTGATTAACCCCATTAAAATCTCTTAACACAATAGCAATATCCTCAAATTTTGAAAGCTAGAAAGATTAGGGCTTTATGAATTAAACAACACCAGGATCAAAATTAGAAACATACAAATCAAATAGCACAGTTGCAAAATCGAATGGAGCGACTCAGCAATAGGATCTCGCGGTTGGAGGTTTGGCTTTCAATAGAGAACAAGGCTTTTAGAGAATGAATGGAGAAGAAGAAAATAGGGGTATTATCGTTATCAAAATTATGATTTGTCCTTAACTAGTCATTTCTAGAAACCTCAGGGGAGCCATATGCAAAGAAAAACTTTTTTTGGACTAAAAGTAACATGGACCAAACCTAAGGGGGTTCAGATGAAAATTACCCTTAAAAGATTTAGAAAACAAAATAGGAAATAGACCGGATTAACTGATTGAAGAGTATATATGATTTCCATCGCTCCTCTTTTGAAAATGTAAAGAAAGAAAAACACAAGAAAGAAGGAAAAGGTACCCTGTTTTTATTTTTAATTTTAAAATTTTGATGAAAAGAAAATAGATATATTGCATTATGAAGCAAACACACTGGCAAAATCTACCAAAGAGAAGCGATGGGGGGTTGTTTTAGAGGCATGTTCTACTCTTCTTCGTCTTCCTGTGCTGATATGTTGGATGTTTCCATCCCAAAACAATCCCACACATCACCAAATGTTATTTATTTATTATTTTTTTGGTAAACACCTCATGTTATTAGGAAGTTTATTAGAAACCCTCCGCACATTAGAATGTGTGAGTGAATCATTTTTGTAGACATACAAGCCCATCGATTTAAATTAATTTCTAACTCAGTAATCTCTCTCCCGTGTTAAATTCCATTGGCAACCAATTTAAATCTACGAGTAAAAGGAACGTTACCAAAACAAGAAAAAGGAACCTTACCGTAAAGGCTACAACTCACCATGAGGTGAGACGGGTTCAATCCAAAATTTCATTTTAATGACCGGCCCGGTTTATATCATGAAGAACGCATTACCAAAAAAACCCAAATGCAGGTAACAGTGGTATGAATCTGTGTCTCTTTGCGTGTGCTCTCCTTCAATGGCAAATACAGGAGGAACACAAAAGCCCGCTTGTCATCTTCAATGAAATTGATGAGCAATAGATCGTTGAGTAAAAGCCATGGAAAAAGAGAGATTCGTCTCCTCCAGAGAAAACCCTAGATATTTAGGGTTTCTTCAAGAACGTGGGACGGGCACCAGCAGCAATAACAGCAGCATCAATGGTATGCCCAATGATAACAACCAGAAGCCTCTTCCCCCAATCCTTGATCGATATAGGGCTCTTTTGAGGGAGAGGGAGGAGGAGTTGAGGGTATCTGATGAAGATGATTTTCCGGCGCTTAGCTCTGAAGAGATTGTTCGACTTTACGAAGTCGTTTTATCTGAGCTTACTTTTAATTCTAAGCCTATGATAACGGAGCTGACGATAATTGCCGGAGAGCAGAGGGAGTTCGGTGCCGGAATTGCTGCTGCAATTTGCGCCCGGATTCTCGAGGTATTTGCATTATGAAACCTGTCGAACTAGTGTTTTAATTATCATAAGTTCTGTTTTCATTTGCATTGAAGTCTTTATGTTCTAACTTCACCTGAATTTGCACTCTCTTTCTGGGATTTCATAGTCTTCTTCTTGTTGCGAGTAGCATTTTTCATTGGTTTCTTGGTTGTACTCTTGGTTTCGTTTTCTCAGCTGTAAATAAAACTACAAAATTTCCATCAATTTCAAAGAAATTTTAAAACCAAAGAGGATATGGTTCTCTGTTTTTCTGTAAATCTAATTTAACATTCCGAGGTTTAAATAATTAATTTTCGGAGGGAAGAAAATCAAACCAAGTCTGTGTGACTATGGTCCGACCATTGGTGTCCAACATATATATAAGTGACCTCCAAAGACTAAGTATTAGATCTTTTTCTTTACTTTATTCCAGAAAATTTTTGGCACTGAAAATGAAATCTGGCAACGTGATTAATAAGTCATTTGCCGTTTGTAACATATTAAGATGAAACCTAAATAGGAAAAATAGTTGAATGCTTTTATATGAGAAAATCTTCAAATATATAGGCAGCATACATCCCATGCTGTTAGGTAACTCTGAACAATAAAAAAAAAATATAAAACATGGAAATACAATATATGAAAATGTTTGTATGGAAATACAATGTTTGGAAATGAATCAATAGAGAAACCACTAAGCCAAATTAGGATGTTGATGAAATGGAAGGATGAGATGGTATGGAAAGAATTTGAATGGAAGGAAGGATAAATGGAGAATTCAAATGAGAGAAGAAAATAATATATAGTTCAAATTAAAGACAATTAGGGAAAATGATGAAAAATGATCCTTATCATGCCTAATACTCCCCCTCAAGTTGGAGAGTGAATGTCAATAACTCCCAACTTGCCTCTATGACTGAGAAACAAATATTTTATAAGGGCCTTGGTGAAAATGTCAGCAACTTGGACAACCTTATTGGTGGAGGTGGGTTGAATGAGACCATGTCGAACCTTATCGTGAACCACATAACAATCCATCTCAATGTGCTTGGTGCGCTCATGAAAGACTGGACGCACAACAATATGAAGACTCTTAAGCCCATATATTGATTTGTGCAAGCGCCAAAAGAAGAAGAAGAGTCATATATACCTTTTCATCAAGATCGCCATGGAGAAAGGCGTTGTTGACGTCCAATTGATGTAGTGACCTCCCCCTTTCGATGATAACCAGGAATAAGAGTCATATATACCTTTTCATCAAGATCGCCATGGAAAAGGCATTGTTGATGTCTAATTGATGCAATGATCATCCTTTGATAGTAGCAATGGCAAGAAGTGTTGTGACAGTAACTAACTTAACAACTAGGACAAATGTCTTATGAAAATCAACTCCCTCAATTTGAGTATAATCCTTTGCCGCCCAATGCGCTTTATAACGCTCAATTGACCAATCTGAATGCCGTTTAACTTTGTAAACCCATTTACAACCTATGGATTTATTGTTTGGGGGCAAAGGTACAAGAGACCAAGTCTTGTTAAGTTCAAGAGTTGCAATTTCACTATCCATTGCCTCCTTCCAATTAGGTGAAATAATAACTTTAGCAAAGCTTGTAGGTTTAGTTATAGTATTGAGGGCCTTTAGATACCTGAATGGGGTGAGGATAATCTATGATAGGATAAAAAATAATTAACTGAAGTGAGAATACCTGTGCATGAAGGAGGAGCTTGGGCATTGGCATAACAATTATAGTCTTTAAGATCGGGTGGCAGTCGATGAACCCGAGATGGCCGGGAGATGGTAGTGGATGGAGGTTGGGTGGATGAGGTTCTTCAACTAGTTGGGGAAAGTGTGTGGTAGATAAGGGTGGATTCGACAAGATGGGTAAACTATCAATATCTGGAGCTGCTATGGGTAAAACAAGTAATAATGGGGATGACTATTTTGAAAAAGGAAAAGAATTTTCAACAAATGTGACATCACGACTATGTAAACCTTATGTGTTTGTAAATCATAAATCGTATATCCTTTTTGTGCATATGGATATCAAATAAAAATACTTGGAGATGCTTGGGGATCAAATTTATGATGAACAGATGAATGGTTATGATCATAACAAAAAGGCATCCAAAAGTTCGAAGATGAAAATACGAAGGAATCTTGCCAAATAAAACTTGAAGTGGGGACTTACCATGTAGTAGCGGGGTGGGTAAATGGTTAATTATGTAAGTGGCTATTAAAACACAAGGACCCAAAACTTATGAGATAGACTTGTTTGAAAGGATAGAGCACGAGCCACATTAAGAAAGTGGCGGTGTTTGCGTTCAACAACCCCATTTTGTTGGGGTGTATTAGTGCAACTATGTTGATGAATAATACCATGAGTTGTAAAAAAATCATTTGAATGATAATTAAAAAAGTCACGAGCATTATCAGTCCGAAGTTGTTTAATTTGGTATCCAAATTGGGTTTTGACCATAGTAAAAAATTCCCTTAATCGGGACCAAGCATCAGATTTATGATTTAACAGAAACGCCCAGGTGTATTTT
The DNA here is from genome assembly GCF_041222555.1 of Hakea prostrata. Lineage (NCBI taxonomy): Eukaryota > Viridiplantae > Streptophyta > Magnoliopsida > Proteales > Proteaceae > Hakea > Hakea prostrata. The sequence goes on from NC_142609.1 coordinate 35,527,010, forward strand.
GAAAAATCTTCCATAATAGTTAAAAAACATTGTTCACTACAAATTGAGGAAACGGAGTAAGGTCCACATATGTCACAATGTATCAATTCAAATGATAGGTGGTAGAAATTGTACTAGATGGAAAAGGAAGTCGATTTTGCTTAGCTAAAGAACAAATGAAGTAAACACAATTTTTATGAAAAGAAATATTCGGATCCAAACGTGTAATAGAACTAGAAACTTTTAAAGATGGATGGGCTAAATGAGAATGCCAAAGGTCCTTGGCGGGTAAAACAAGAGTAGTAACGGGATAATCCAACGCCAAATAATAAAGTCCATTGCAAGGCTTACCTAGCCCAATCCTCTCCTTTATGCATAGGTCTGTATCACACAATGATTATGATAGAAAGTTTGGAAATAATGAAGCTGTTGGGTAAGTTAGGTTATAGATAACAAATTAAAACCAAAGGAAGGAGCATGTAATACGTCAGTGAGAAGTAAAATGGGTGTGTGGCTACAATTCCCAATATGTGTAACTGAAGCAAAACCACCATTTAGAAGGCGAATGGATTGGGTGTGGGGAACAAGACTATCCAAATGAAATAAAGACAAATTTGAAACCATATGAAAATTGGCACCAGAATCAATATCCCATAGAGAAGATAGTTTACCTATAGTATTTGCCAATGGTGGAATGTTACTAGATTCCAACAGAGATAGAAGTTTATGGTACTGATATGTGGTGAAAGATGGCACAACAACAGAAATGACCACAATTGTAGCAAGAGAGTGCCATAGGAGAGGAATCCAAATCAACAGACTTAGTGATGCAGAATTGAAGACATATTTAAGAAAGAAGAAGCCTATTGGGTCAGGCCCATCAAAGGCCTAAAGTTGTCACCCAAATCAGCCTATGACTTTCATGGGCTAGGACTATTTTAGTGGGTTAAAGTTAGCCCACATAATTTGATCTTCATGGTCTAGACTTAAGCCCAAGTCTAATTCTTGAAAAGTCAATAAAAGGGGTTGTGCTTTGAAAATAAAAGAACTCATTGTCAAAGGAGTTTTCCTTTGTTAAGAGTTAGGTAGTAGTTGAGTTATTAATAGATAGGTGGTGTTAGCTAGTGGTTGGATGTTACTATTAATGTTTATGTTTCTTTAGAATGCTATATAAAGAGACTTATGTAAGAGGCAATGACACAACACATCGATTGAAATCAAATTGTTTTGTTAGCGTTCATTCTCTGTAGAGAATCCCTTGTGTTTGATCAAAGTAGATTGATGTTTGATTCAATTGATCCACCTTGTGGTGTGAAGCCCGGGTGTTACATTGTTATTCTCAATTTCTTGATATTGTCCGTTCAATTTCTTCATCATAGTTTTGCCCCTGTTTTGAAGATCTATTTAGTCCATATTGTTATGCTATTATCCTTATAATACTGCTCTAGTTTCAGTCCTTTTTCACATCTAAATTCTGTTTCATCTAAAGTGTATTAAATCTGAACTTGATTCCCTGTGAAAGGTCCTATTTGGCTACTGTTTTGATCAATCAAATACAATACTACATTACTTAGTATTGTTAGCCATTGAAGAGGAGGTAGAAGAAGACGTGGCTAAGTAAGATGTAGAATCATGTGTTAAGCTGATACCATATTAAGACGAAACCTCAATAGGAAAAATAGTCGATTGATTTTATATGAGAGAACCTCAAATATATAGGCAACATATATCCATACTGTTAGGTAACTATGAACAATAAAAGAAAGATATAAAACATGGAAATACAATATATGAAATTGGTTGTATGGAAATGAGTCAATAGAGAAACCAATCAAACCAAATTAGGATACTGATGAAATGGAAGGATGAGATGATATGGAAAGAATTCGAGTGGAAGGAAGGATAAATGGAAAGAATTCAAATGAGAGGAGAAAATAATTTGGAAATAATTCAAATTAGAGACAATTAGGGAAATGACGAAAAATCATCCTTATCACGCCTAATTTAACGACAACCACCATCAATAATAGTTTTATTGCAAAAATTATTTGTTCGGAAAATGGTATGCCTCAAACAGTCTTCCAAAAATTTGACTTTCACTGCATTCCTCTACTGCGCAGCACTATCCTAATCTTTTACTGTGGCAATTTAGCCAAGAGAAAGGAAAATGGAGTTTTTCAGGGTTTTCTGCAATTTTGGCCCACTTTCAATTAACTTTGAATTTATATCTGAGGATTGAAATATTTTTAGCCTAGTATTTTGGTGAATTTATTTGGAGACCAAGTGAACTACCAAATTTTCATACGGAACTTGGTAAAATCTGCCTAAGTCATGAAATCTGAAGCCATGCTTTGTAGTTTCATTAATCAACACTAAACTGTGGGAGGTTTACAATATAAAGGATTTAACATCAGGAGCCACGTCTTGGTTAGTTGGTCTATTTGTTATTGGTGAATGATTTATCGGCTTCTCTTTACTTTGCCATTATTTAACTAAAGGCTCTTGAATCTTTTTTTTTTCTTCCCCTTTTTCTTCTTTTGCTTGTATACATGCTCATTGATGTTAGCATGTTTTTGAACAGGCACCTGTTGAGCAAAAGTTGCCTTCTTTTTATCTTCTTGATAGTATTGTTAAGAATATTGGCCGTGACTATGCGAGGTACTTTGCTTCTCATCTTGCTGAGGTGAGTCATATATGATTATCAATCTTTTCAGCTGATCTGCTCCTGGGGTTTGTGTGTGTCTGTTGGGTCGGTGATGGATTGTTTCTAACTTTCATAAATATGATGGACTTTCCTTATCTTTGCCAAGGTCTTCTGTGAGGCATACAGACAAGTTCACCATAGCCAGCATCCTCCCATGCGTCACCTCTTTGGCACCTGGTCTGCAGTGTTTCCATCTTCAGTTCTTCGCAAAATTGATGCAGAACTAAACTTTTCTTCTTCTGTAGACCATCCATCTGGCTTGACAGTTATGAAGTCAGATGAATCTCAATTTGCACGACTAACTCATGGAATACATGTGAATCCTAAGTATTTGGAGGCGAGACATCAATTTGAACATTCAAATATGGTAAACTAAAACTTGAGGATCCCAGCATCCACTTACTGTGTACTGTACTGTTACATTTGCATGTATATAAACAAACTTCTCATGCATAAATTATGAATTCAATTTTATGTTCATATGCATGCATTGGGTTTGTAAAGAGGGTACACAAATTACTGTGGTGTCCTTTATGTGGCAGAAAGATAGTGTCCCTGTTGTGTCTCAAGAGTCGAGACCAGAAATTTGTCTATTATTGGGGTTGAGGGGGTTTTCATGGATTGAATTATGCAGGTCAAGACTATACCTTTCCTGTACTTTATTATACCAAATTGTACTCCATTAACCTCACTTCATTTTACTGCTACACCCATCCATCCTTTGCTTCCAACTAAACAGTCCCTAACCATGAATTTAGTTGTCGGGGAACTTACAGTACTTAGTGAACTTTGCGGAAGAAAGCATGTCATATGGCTCCCCCCCCTCTCTTCTTTTGGGGGGTGGGGGAAGAGAACCCTTGAATGGTACATTGTTAAAGTTGGTGACGTAATGTTTTTTTTAAAGAAATAGTAACCGAAACTACAATACAATCTGATGAAGGCATAAGAAAGGGGATAACATCAGAATATGAATCTCTTTCCCTCTCTCTGTCTGTTTGACATTTAGGGAAAACAAAAGCTTGGTAATATAGTTTTGCATTGTTTCCGTCCACGAATATCATCTTTAAGTTGGAGTGGGGTTTGATTTTTCAAGCTCCACTACTTGAGGAGATGCAGAGTTTCTCCATCTGGCTGGTTAACCAGATGGGGAAACTTGTTCTCCTAGTTCTCAACTTAGCATCTTCTTCTGGGTCAGCCTTCAGGATCCTTGTTAAATAGAACCAGCTATCAATTGAGCTATCCCTGGGGAAAATTGTATTTTTGTTATGGGATGATAAGGGAAGCTTGGGTTTTAACAAAACCTATTTGGAAAAGGGTAATGGGGATCTTTGGGTCTTAACCAAATAAGATGGGAACAATTGGGTTGATTAGGGTTTCACCTAAATAAGATGGGATACTTTGGGAAAGGTTAGGGTGTTAACAAAGTCTAAAGTGTAATGATGGATTGTGGTGGAAATGGTTGAGATATCCTAACACACTCTAGGTAGGATATGAGGGGAGTGGAGGCTTGCTGTTAGGGGAAAGGGAAAATATTGGGAATTCTTGAAACTTCTTCTCTCTTTCTTGATCTTTCTTTATTTTCTTTTTTTTCTCTTTCTTCTTTTATTTTCATTCTTTTCTTTTCCAAGATGCTGCAAGATCAAAAAAGGGCAAGAAAGAAGGAAGGGGGGAGGAGTGGGAGCTAGAGAGGGGGAGGGGCTGCTACGCAGGGTTTAGAAGAAGGGGGAGGAGTGGGAGGTTGCTGCCTCAATGGAGAGAGAGGGGGGTGGGGGTGGTAGAGAGGAAGGAGTGGGGTAAGGGAGGGGCTGGGGTTTCACTTACTTGGGAATGAGTGATTGGTACACAAGTTGCTGTTGTAGAGAAGGCTGTCAAGCTGTTGTAGGCTCTTGAGGTTGAAGAAATCTTGATGAAAAATTGCATAAACTCACACTCAGCCATGGGGATCCTCAATGAAACCCATGACTCCAATTCCTTCTATGGTCAATTTAATTTATCCAGTCTAATCTTTATATGAGGGGTGGCTCTTTTTTATAGGCAATTATAGAGAAGGAAACTCAGTTGGACTCAAACTACTTAACTGACAAACTTGGACTCAAATTGGGAATCCCTTAACAACTACCAACTAAATGGCAACTGAATGACTAACCAACAAGTAAAAAGTGAGTGTCTCCTAAGGATCACAAAAATTAATAAATAAAGTACTAATTATCTAGAAAATAACTTCCAACTAGGACTCTCACTTGGACTAAGACCCTTTAATAAGTTGATCTTGACTTAATCAACTGAAAAAAGAAAAATAGATATTGACTCTCGACAGGACAGAAAATTTGATTGGACCCATGCATGAGACCCTAACGAGGGTTGTGAAAATGATCAAAATACCCCTTAGAGCATTTGGCCAACCCTAGTTGCCGCATTTCAAGTGGGCTATTTTGGCCCAGATTTCGAGTCTCCTTGGGCTTGCTGGCCTTGGTTACATCAGCTTCCCCTTTTTGAAATCATTCATCCTCGATGAATGGTTGGTCTTTGCTTGTCATGGTTCAATACTCCTGAAATATTTGATAGGCACTTCTTGTACCTTCCTGGGAGGGACCACTAAGAGTAGATGGTCTGTGCTAGCATTCTTTTGGTTTGTCTTTAGGCCTTGCTTCTTGGCTTCTTCTACAAGGTTGAGAGGTAGGAAAACAGATTTCTGATCCTTGTGTTCAACTGTGCACTTGTTCACACTGCTGGTGATGGTGACATTATTATCAAAGAGCCAAGGTCTACCTAGGATGATGTCAGAGAGCTTTGTGGTATCTACATCTTACCATATTACTTCATAATAAGAGTGTTGACTTACAGGTACGAGGCATCTAGTGTTGACATAAAGTCTGGCATTGTTGAGAAGGGAGACCTTGTATGGTTGGGGGTGCCTTTCAATATTGAGACCTGTCCTGACAAAATTTTCCGAGATAGCATTGACACTGCTGTCACTATCTATAATTGTTTGGGCCAGGAACCTACCAACTTTAACTTTGGTGTAGAAAATGCTGCCTCTCCTATAGGCTCTAAAATTTAGAGATAAGTTGGTGTCTTTCTCATCGAAAGGTTGGTTTTTTTTTTTTCCTGAGGTTCCACAACCCCTGCTGGGCGTCGTAGAGAGAATCAACACATGGCCTCGGCGGGGTCTTCTTCCTGGTGCTACAGATGTAGTCGTTTTGTTAGGGTTTGGGGTCAAGAACTCGAGATACCATAGTCTGCCCCGATTGCAATGGAGGATTTGTTGAAGAGGTCGAGAACCCTTCCGTGGCGGCACAAGACGAATCTCAGGGTCGTTGGTTGCCTACCACGGCTATGTACATGCTTGGGAATCGATCAGACTCTTGTTTTTCTGTTCTGATATTTTCCCTCAGATCTGAAGAAAGAGAGAGAAAACAAATCTCTCTCTCTCTCTCTCTCTCTCTCTCTCTCTCTCTCTCTCTCTCTCTCTCTGTGTGTGTGTGTTTTGCTCTCGGAAGTTTACACTGCAGCTGGAGGAATGGTGGTGATCGCTCGACTATTCGATCGTCGGCGATATATCGTTGACTTATTGTTGGTGTTGTGTCGCTGGGGGGTTTCGTGTTGCCCCCCAGCGACATGGCGATTTTCGCCATGGTACCTTGAGTAAAACATTTTTCCAGTAATAGTGGTGTTGGGTAAGCCTCTTCTAATATCAGTTCTAGGTGGTGGAGCAGCACAGAGGTGGTGGTTGTGGGAGGTAGTCTGATATATGCAGGATCTTTTCTGGCACCTTAACTGGGCTATTTATTTTAGGTCAACAATGTTTCAACCTTTAGGGCTTTATTAAATAGGTCCCTCAAATCAACTATGTCAGTAACCCTAAAGATAATTGGATATTTGGCTTTAACCCCAGCTTAAACCTAGTCATGGTCTGAAACTTACGCTCTCTAGTACCATATCTAGAAGCCAAGTAGTCAAATTGTTGGATGTCATCTGAAACTGAAAGGTTACCTTGCTTTAGAGTATGAAAGTATGAAACTACTCTTGTAATCTGGTCTTGGAATTGCTCTTGCGGCCTGGTCTTGTAGTGTTCTGGGAGATATCTCTACGTTAGTTCTCTCCTCATTTGGCTCTAGGTTGTGAGCTTCTCATAATGGTATTAACGCTTCATGGTGTTCCACCAATCTCTTGCAGCACCAGCTAGTTTGGCTTTGGGGCCAATCTCATCTTTATGTGGATAACTTGTACCAGTGAAAATAATCATCCATAGCAGCCTCCAGTCATATAATACCTAAGGATCTAGGGATCCATCAAATTCTTTCAATTCCTGCTTGACTTTGTGATGGTCTATTCCTCTTTTCTGATCATGCCCTCCAGTGAAGTAGGATGGGATGTGTTCGTCCATTGTGGTTGGGACGGGATTTTGATGTTGCTGTGGTATTGCTCAATATTGTACCTTTCATAGATGGATTTGTCATACCTTAACTCCTTGGTGTGACAATTCCTGTCCCTGTCATATCTGGTTGCCATTGGGTGGTAAGGTTCTCCTTTAGTTTCATCTATGTACCTATGAGTTCTACTGGTCTCTCTGTGCTGGGGTACAAAAACTTGGGAGTTCAATCTTGCGGCTGGTGGTGGAGTTTGAATGGGTTCTCCTTGTCTTGCCTACTCCAGATAAGTCACCCTTGTATTTAGATCCTGTATTTGAGTTGTAATTCCTTGTAGTTGTACCAACATCTCTTTTTGGGATGGGGATATTACATATGCCATCAACAAGAGTCGAACCCACGACCTTTTCACTAAGAGGTGTTGGTCTACCAATCAAACAATCTTACGTTGGCTCCTTCAATAATTCTTTATGATTTTATTGCTATGGACTAGTTTGTCCATGGCTCTGACTTTTGGTGCTTAGTTTACCTCTGGTTTTTGTTGGTTCTTCTAGCTCTAACACCAATTGATGTAACCTAGGTTCTATACATCTATGTCAACCTTTTGGATTCTTATCAAGTGGAACCAGCTATTAGTTGAGCTATCCCTGGGGTTAGGGTTTTGTCAATATCTAAGATGGGATGGTTTTGGTGAAGAAAATGGGGAAATTTTAGGTTAACAAAATTTTGATGGGTTGGGGAAATCTTTTTTTGGTTATGGGAGGATTAGGGAAGCTAGGGTTTTAACAAAACCTAGTTGGGAAAGGGTTTTGGGAAATTCCGGGTCTTAATCAAATAGTATGGGAACAATTGAGATGATTAGGGTTTTACCTAAATAAGATGGGATAAATTTGGAGAGGTTAGGGTGTTAACAAAGTGTGAAGTGGGATGGTGGATTTTGGTGGAAAGGGTTTTGGGATATCCTGACACCCTAGGTAGGATGGGAGGGGAGTGGGAGGCTCGCGGTTTGGGGAAGGGGAAAATCTGGGGATTTCTTGAATCATAGGCCAGTGTAGTACATTAGTTGTGAGCACCGTCAAAAGGAACCTTAACACTGAATTGGCATGGTTGTCCTTAACACTGAATTGGCATGGATGTGTAGGAAACATATAAAGATCAAACCCCTATTTTCCTTCACCTTGAGGACAAGGTGAATTTCGAGGGGCAGGTAGTGTTAGGGCCCCAGATCATTCCATGTGGGGGAGATAGAGAGGGTTAGTGTGGTTAGGGGATTATAAATAGCGGGTAGTTAAGAGAAGAGGATATCAATTGTTATCTGAGTATTTGGGTAGTCTATTGGCTGAGGGCAGCAGTGTGCTATGGGGGTGACTAGCATCATTAAAACCAGTTTATCTTGTTAATTCATTTGTTTCGATATTGATTTTCGTATCGAATTTAGGGTATAATGATGCCAGTCACCCCCACAGCACACTGCTGCCCTCAGCCAATAGGCTACCCTCTCCTCTCAATTCCCCCACCCCGAAGGGAGGGGGATCCCATTTCTAATCCCCTAACCACACTAACCCTCTGTCTCCCCTCCACATCGCATGGTCTAGGGTCCTAACACTAGATATTAGGAGTTTGTTTAGGAATAGGTGGATTGTTGGTAACTCTTCCAATTTTGACTTGCTTTCCTAGTTATTTCAAAATGCCACTTTTTATTTATTTTTCGTTGTGGAAGAGTATAGGCATCCAAGATAATAGTGCTTTGAATTGTGTGAATTTAATTAGGAGTAACAGGTCCAGGACATTTTCTTCCTCCTTGAGACAGCCAGGTAGTACTCCCTGTTGGTTATCAAGTAGGTCTGGGACCTAGGCAAGAACTTTCACTAGGTTTGGGAGCTATCCTTCCTCCGCAAATGACTACAGGGCATTGTCCACTAATTCATTAGGCAGGTCCTGGACTGCAGCAGCAAATCCAATTCCCTACCCCTACCAAGGTCAAGGACCTTCCTTTTACCTCTTATCATTTCATTTTTTGTTTTTGGTGTTAAAGGAAAACCTCCATTAAACCTGCATTTCATCCTCCTTAATGTGCTGCCCTGTTGGAAAACCTACTTTCCACCATTATAATAGACTGAAACTTAAAGGACACTCTCCCCTTGACAACATAACTTGTTTGAACTTCCATAGCATTTCATCTGCCGGAAATCTAACAAATCCACCCAAACCCTTAAAGCTGCAGCTTATTTATTCATAAGGTTTTAATCATCGGAATCTCTTCACCTTTTGAGTAAGTCAGCCCTCCTAGTAGACCCCCATTTGATGCTTGTTACAGCCACTTGATTCCTCCGAACCATTTCTTTAGATTCATAGTGTGTCTCAAGCAACCCTAGAATTTAGGAAACTGAATCCAGCCACTGGAATTTGCTGAATTTATATCAGCCCCCCAACAGGACTGCATATCATTCCATCAAAGCCCCATCCCCTCGTAGCATTAGAAGCCTAAAACAGCTCACCCTCCTTGAAAATTGAAATTCTTTGTTTTTGGTTCTAGTTTTACTATGTTCCTGGCAGTATTGGCCCTTGATTGAGCCCTTCAATCTGAGGCTACATCAACCATATTATAATAAAGACGATTGTGCTTTTCCCCCTCCAGGGTGGAGGGGTGGGGTGTGATCTAGGCCTGTAAACGGACCGGATTCGGCTCGGATACACAAGTATCCGAATCCGAATCCGATTAGCAAATCCGATATCCGAATCTGGCAAAAATTTAGAGAAGGCATCCGAATCCGAAACTTTATCGGATATCCGATAATAATCCGATCCGATAAAATATCCGATTATTGATTGATAATTGTCACTTCTTTACATTTTTTATTATAAATTTCTAATTTCCGATTACCGAATACCGCTATCCGAATCCGATTACCGGTATCCAAATCCGATTATCATCTATTTTTAAAGAAAAAATGTTAAATACTTTACTCTATCCGGATAAAAATTTATCCGGATATTATCCGATCCGATAAGCAATTATCCAAATCCGAATCCGGTTGCTTAACGGACGAATACGGATATTTTCCGGTAAGAAAATTTTCGGATACGGATACCCTTAAACGAATACGAATGCGAATTCGGAGGCGGATTTCAGCTATCCATTTACAGGTCTAGTGTGATCTAGTAGGATATTACTAGTTAATTTACTTTGGATGCCTATTAGAGGTTGAATATGAACAGTTCCTATTATTTTGAATTTATATTTAATGTTATTGATGTTAAGAGTTGGTAGGAAGTTAAAAATTGTTTCTTTTTTAAGGTGTTAATTTTTAGATTTTGATTAGGATTATGAGTTGTTTAGTCTTTAATTACATGGTTGTAACTAGCAAGGTTAGATTGAATTGAGTGGAGTAGCTTGTCTCACATTGTGCAAGCTCTGATCTCTTTCTTCACTAGGGATACCTAGGTTTATGACTCAACTGATGAGATGGTTTCTCAAATGTGTTAGGATTTCTACATTGTTAACTTTAAGGTGGTAGCTATCTTCAGTCCCTTATTTTTAATCTACATGTGCTATGAGGTAATTTTTTTTGGTATTTTGTTTGGATTGAATTTCAATAGAATTTTGGGACTTCCCTAATTTTATTTTGATTTTATCAATGCTTCACAGTTGATGCACATAGATCTAATTCTTGGTTCCAAACAGTATTGTCATAACTCATAAGTGCAGAGCTACTCAGCTACTGCCACTTGGCATTAGACTTTTAAGACCTAAACTTCGCTTTTGACATATTTTCCAGGAAAAGGTTTCCCACGATGCCAGGTATTATTATTTACCTCTCAATGAGATGGTCATTATTTTCCTCTCCTGTTTGATCATCTGAGACCCCCATGGATGATCACCATAATTGGTGTGGCACACTGATCCCTAACGCCACTCCATATTATATTTTTTAGATTTTTTTTATTCATTAATTTCATTAAAAATTCTCATGGGCAACTTTCTGGAATCACAGTGCATCCATTATCTGGGTAGGCTATGTGGGAAAGTGACTTGCACTTTCGGCATTTTTTGAGTGCTCTGAAGTGCAATGATCTATGCTTGCAGATGCATGAAACAAATTGCAGCCATAATGCTGAACATATGACAATTTCTGAAGGAGTAAGGCTGGAGAGAAGTACCTCAATATGCCCAATATAATGGTCAAGAAACCAAAAAAGGGTGGTTTTTTGAATTCCATGTGTGCAAATTTGGGCCTCCTCTTATCAGTTACGTGCCTGACTATGTTGTCAAAAGCCAAACCTGTATATCAATTGACTACACTTGTCCTTTCATAATGCACCTATGGCTTAATCAGCATCTCCACGAAGTGGGGGTAAGGCTGCATACATTATTACTCTTTCCTGACCCTGCAGTGGTGGGAGGCTTGTATATTCTCATAATTCACATACGTATTAAACTCATTTTCATGCTTTCTTTTTGTTTGGGATCTTGCATTCTTGATTCATCTTTCAGAGGATTTTTTCTTCTTCTTCCTACTACTGTTAAAGAGCACATAACCAAATGAATTTATAATTTCACCCTCTGACTGATATCTAGATGCTGGATTTATTGTGGTGTGCCAATATAACTGATATCTTTGGTTATCCTTGCAGGATATTCAACATACAAGGAAGGGTTCATCAAGTTCACATATTTATGGACAAAAACCTGCCATTGGGTATGATGAATATGATATTGATAATTCAGAAGTTGTGGGAGCCCGAAACTTAGGATCTCCTCGAGGTACTGTGCATAAATCATCTGTCAGTGTAGAAAGACCACACCCCAACCCTTCAAAAACTAGACTTACCAGGCCCTCTTCTCCTTCAAGAATAGTGCTCCCTAGGTCTTTATCACCACCAGCTGATGGGTTCAGAACTGATAATTCTCCAGGAAGGGTTGTTGAAAGGGACTCTCCATCTCTCTCTGGATTTGATTCTAGGCTTGGCAGAGTAATTGATGGGAATGGGGATGGGGATGGGGAGAGGACTAACTGGTGGAAATCCTGGTCCATTGACAACCATCTGCGTGTGGGAAATTCTGGTGCAAACCTCAGTAGTGGATCTGATGGACCAAGGCCAAGAGATCTGATTGATGCTTATGGAAATTGCAGAGTTAAAAATGGACAGACAGAGAATTCTATAAAGGTTGACGGGTTGGATATTAATCGCATCAATAGTGAGACAGCTACAAGATGGCAGAATACTGACGATGAAGAGTTTGTTTGGGAAGATATGAGCCCGACTTTGGAAGACCGTAGTAGGAGTAATGATCCGATGCCACTGAATACTCCTTTCGATTGCTTTGGTGGAAGAGCTAGTCTTGGAAGATCAGGTGCGGCAAGCTTGGAACATGATTTCAGAGAGGTTAATTGGTCCAGTCGTGGTCAGCTAGGAAGTGATGGCACTACTGAAGATACAGTTTCTCTTCTTGGTGTATGGCTCTTTAACTTGTTTAATGTCCTGAGTATCTATTTATAAGACCTTGGTATTGGATACCTTGAGGATCTACAGATAATACTTGCAGACATTCTCTCTATTAGAAAATGTTATCTTTTGATGTGATTGCACATACTTTTGCATTATTAATTATTTGTCTTGGATTTCAGGGTTTGTTCTTTTAGTAAAATGTTTTCATTGTCATCATCCCCTAATTTGCACTACCAATACTTAGTCTGCCACTGATGCTTGAATATTTTTCTCGCAGTTTAGACATAGATCTACGGTTAGGAATTCTTCAAGTGGTCCAGGAACTCAAAATGAAGCCTCTCATGTTCCAATTTCTCGCTATTCTCAGGAGCCTTGGATTCTACCGCATCGTTATGCTCAGTCCTCACAACAAAACCTGGACCTGAACACAAGAGCAACTGGTCAGATATCCTATCCAGCAGGTGGAATGACTGTATCAGGTGGTCAGAGGCTCAGTCTTCAGATTGAAGATAGTCATGCACAATATCAAAGATTCCCAGGTGTTGGGTCAAGAGTTAATTCTTCCGGCCCTTTGGTTGCTGAGTCCAAGTATTTGGGGCGAGGGCCTCACAAACCTCACTTGGCTCCACTTCCTTTGCCTCCAGTTGGTGTAAATAGATCTCGTCCACTTCATTTGCCCCCAGTCCTTCCACAACAGAAGCAAATTAGAAGTCCATCTTACACAGTGGGTGCTAACAAGCCAATCATGAATCCGGTTCCGAGTAAATCTTCTGTATTACCTGGACAGCGGTTGGGTGCTTCTGAAAGGAAAGCTCAAAGTTCAAGTAAGCTGGATCCAGTGCCTAATCAACAGAGTGGGTTGATTTCATTGAATCAGAGAAATCAGGGGCAGCAGAGACAATTAATTCATTCTAAGGATGCACAAGAAAATTACATTCCCATTTCTGCTTCTGAGATCTCTTCTAATTTAATAGCACGATCTTTGGATCAGGAACACATTCCACAAGGGCGTGGACCTAATATGAATTCAATTTTGTCCAGTCCAACACCTGGGTTTCCTCCATCTGTAACCGTACCTTGTATATCCAACTACTCATTACATTTGCAGAATGGTGCCTTATCTCGTTTACCTCCTGGTCCCCACCCTGCCTCATCACAAATGGCAACCGTTCCAACAAATTTGGGCTCTAATCCTGCGCTGCCGCCAACTGGGAGTGCATTTTCTGGTCTGATAAGTTCTCTTATGGCTCAGGGGTTGATTTCAATGACATCATCAGCTCCAGTAGAGGTAGATGTTTAATTTATCTTCCTTTTCTTTATTACATACCCATTATTGACTATACAGTTCAAGATTGTATCTAAGATGAACAATCCATTCTTTCAGGATTCTCTTGGGGTTGACTTCGACCTGGATCTTCTCAAGGTTCGGCATGAGTCTGCAATTAAGGCTTTATATGCTGATCTTCCAAGACAATGCACAGCATGTGGTTTACGTTTCAAGTACCAAGAGGAACACAGTAGCCACATGGATTGGCATGTGACCAGGAATCGGATATCTAAAAATCGTAAGCAGAAAGCCTCTCGCAAGTGGTTTGTGAGTACCAGCGTGTGGCTCAGTGGTGCAGAGGCAGTGGGAACTGATGCAATTCCTGGGTTTTTGCCCACTGAAGCTGTTGAAGAAAAAAAGGATGATGAAGAAATGGCGGTTCCTGCTGATGAGAATCAGAAATCATGTGCATTATGTGGAGAGCCTTTTGATGATTTTTATAGCGATGAGACTGAGGAATGGATGTATAAAGGAGCTGTGTATTTGAATGCCCCTGATGGATTAACAGAAAGTATTGATGTATCTCATCTGGGTCCTATTGTTCATGCAAAGTGCAGATCAGAGTCTACAGTAGCTGCCCCAAAAGATTTTGTACTAGATGAAGGGGTATGGAACTTTCTCTTACGTTATAAGCTCTTTTATTCATGCATTTAAATATGAAATCTCTTTTGTCATGATCCTTTGGGTTAATAAAACTAGAAGGTAATTAGCTTTGTCTTTAAAGCAGCCAATTTTGTACAGGCAAAGGCAGGGTAGGTGCTTTAAAATGTAATATTTCATGTTTAGCATCCATTTTGTACTGCTTCCACCCAAAGCTAAATGAGAAAAGAAAGTAAGAATCTGCCTTCTTATCTTGTACTTTGATGGTCAGGTGGCTTTTCAACTGAGTTGACAAAGCTAGTTTGTTATGATTACAATTAAATTTAGAATGGTTTTCTGTTATCTGCAGGGTGACAATGGTAATCAAAGAAAAAAGATGCGGAGCTAAAGAGTACTGGACTTGACATAATATGTAAATTATCTCGGGTTTCTTAATAGCCATGGTATAAGCTACTGATCTTAAGCTTTGCTGTGGTGGTGGTTTTCTTTTTTTTTTTTTTTTTTTTTTTGGGGGGGGGGGGGGGGGGGTGGCACACCATGGCCTCATGCCAGGATCATGTATATGTGAAGTTCAACTCTGTACCATGCATAATCTGTTGCAGAAAAAGTGTACAAATTCTTTTTTCTTTTTCAAAATCCATCTTTGCACTATTTTTTCTGTGACAGCCAGTGGAGAATCTGGGGTATGTATACTTTAGATGCCCAATGCTACAGGCCTACAAGAGAATCGCAACTATGCTGGATAAACCAAATGCTTCTAATCTATTGGAGTTCTCTCCCATTTTTTGTGTTTCAGGTTTTGCAGGGGAGATGTGAAAGCTGTGCAGAAAATGTTACTCAATGGATTAGCCAATACACCATTGAAGATAGGATGGCAACAATCAGGCTCAACATTTTTGGATATTGTTGCTCAACATTTTTGGATTTCTTTTCTTTCTTTGTTGTTTTTTTGAAAATTTTCTGGATCTGTTATTTTTAGATTTATGTCATGTCATTTTGCTCCATTGGTATGTCCAGAACTGATAGTTGTCTGATATTCAGTTAAATGATGCTGTTATTCCTCTAATTAATGTATATTTGTGTTCATTTTCTTCAGTTAAATGTTTTTTTTTTTTTTTTTTGAAGAAAGGCAAATCCAGACATTGGCATCGGTAAGTTTGTAGTCCAAAACATACAGTACTGTTGTTAGCAGCAGTTAAATGATGTTATGCTCTAAATAGGGTAATTTCCTTTGCTAAGCTATTACTGTTGCAATTAATCAATCAGTGTTAGCTAGAGTTAAGGACAAATTGGGGAAGAAACGACTGGAATTGTTTCATTTAATGAAATCAGTAATGCATCTCTATCCAAAACAACTCTATTTATGTATCAAAAGTAGGGTTGTAAATAGATAACTAAAATCCGCTCCCAAATTCGCATCTGTGTCCGTTTAGCAGTATTTAAATCCGTCTGATTACTAATAGGGTACACATATACTATACTCATTTCTTACCGATTATTAAATATCTGATGAAGTTACTTGTTTGGATTTATTTTTCTTATTTTTATAATTTTATAATTTTATACTTTAGATAATGTGATTATTTTTCTAAATTTTCTAGTAATTAACTACCGAAGGTACTAAATTCTTAAATTTCAAACCTAGCTTTACAAACAAAATGGTTAAGATGTCAATTGGTAGTTTGTATTCAGGCCCATTTAAAAGATTCTACTTAAGAAAATAATTATCCAATTATCATTCGAATCCAATTGAATTCGTCCGAAAACCTATAGGATATTATTTGAATATGTCCTATTATCTGTCTGAATATAATAGGATCCGAATATGGTATTACCACCATTTAAATACCTAATCAAAAGTAAATTAAATCTAAAAAAAAAAAAAAAAAAAAAAACTGAAATCCCGTAGGTAGGTGCAATAGATGTAGTTGCTGTTGAGCCTTCCAAACTCACTTTAATGGCGTTATCACCCAAAAAAAACCTCAATTCATTGCTGAATTAATAGTTTAGAATGAGACCTTTCAATACACGTTTAAGGGTCTTTTTGGTATCAATTATCATTCTCAATTATACCTATTTAGAAGAAACAGAGTATAAGAATTTATTTTTGGTAAAAAATGAAAAATAGTTTGATAATTTTTGTCTAAAATAAATTATGAAATGAAAAATAAGTTTGATATATCAAAATAAAAATGGTTAGAAAATAATAATGACAATTGATACCAAATGAACCTATTAATAATGTTAATTATTGATTAACTATAACCATTGATACCAAATTATTCTTTGATGGGTTTTAAATCATTCTCTCTCGGAATTAAGTGGTCTCTCTCACTTTTGATGGTAAGTGTGTAGAATGAATGATAGAACAATTGCTATTCATTTCTGAAGAGACGCAGTTGCTGTTGACATGCCTTGCTAATGTTAAGACATGAAATGCTCCAAATCAACTTCATGCCTTCTTCCTCTAGTGCATGTTTTGGTACATGAAGATTCTGAGATGAGACCTTCCAATAAAATGAATGTCTTGGCTCCAAATGTGTCATCTGAACTAAAGCTCACTCTTGCTGTCATGAGGAGCCCCAAAAGTGGAAGCAAACTAGCTGCGCTCAATATTGTGTGGCTGCAGGCATTTGGATTTGGACCAATGGAAACTAGGCGAGGAGCCAGATGGGTCTAAATAATGAGCAGACAAAGAAGAGATGAGGGATGGTTTCATTACTTAGGGACCAAAGGGGCTTTCTTTTCTGTTTTGGGTTCTACCCTCACTGGGTTTAAGGTGTATTGATCAGTGTATGGACTTTACATTTTATTTTTCTTATGAGAACAATAATAAGGACTTGGGGAGAAGGAGAAACTGAAAGGCAATGAAATGCCACCACAAGAAAACAGAAAAAATTGATCGGGCAAAAGTAAATGTCAGTATTCCGGCGATATAAAAAACCTCGGCAAAATACTGAGCAGTTAATTATCCGTTTCAGCTTCCTTCCATGGTCACTACTAATATATGTACGTGAGGGTTGGAAGAATTGAATCAGAAGTTCCATAGATATGAAGGATGGAGATGAAGATCAGAGCCATTGTCAATGTCATCGTCATCAACCATATCAAAAGTTGCATTTGCAGTTGCATTAGCAGTAGAAGCATTTGGTTGTGGTGGCGGAAAGTACTGTGTAGAGTAATCTGGAATCTGAGAAAACACTCCGAAATCAGACATTCCTTCGCCATGTTGGAACCAGTGGAAGAACGACCAGTGACATATCACTTTCTCCAGCTGCTGCTCCGTCCGACGTGGGTTGTGAATGTGGAATAAGATCTTGATCTTGCGGCCACCATGAGTGTCCGTTAGCATACTTGGAAGCAGCCTCTCGAATTTGAAGGTGTGAGAGTGACTCTACTCCGGGTATCACAATCGGCTAGTCATAATGGTTCCCCTGGGCAACTCAATTGTTATTCATCTCCAACCGTTAGATCTTTTGATTTTTGGCCTTTGGATCGAAATTGTTTCCGTTTCTTTCGCTGGTAGAAATACCCCCATTCTAGTTGCTGTGAATACTTTGCTTGTCGCTTTCTACAATAATTTACTACAAGATTTTTTAAATTAGATCACCTCACCTGTTACGCTGCTTACACATAGATAATAAATTTGAATAAAGATTTGCCATGATTAATACAAAATTACCAATTACTTAAGGGCCTGTTTGGTTACAGAGTCTGAAGATTTCAAATATCTAGAGATTTCAAATATCTAGAGATTTCAAATCTATGGAGTCATAATTTATAAAATTAACTATTTGGTTAACCGAATATGTGAAATGAAATTTGTGGATTCATTAATGATTTTTGTGAATGCACAAATGTTAGGCTGTGTTTGTTTGCAGGGGGGTGGAAAAAAAAAAACATGTGGGCCCCATGTGTTGTGGGGTGAGGGAGAAGGAAAAGAAATGAAAGGGTTTTGTAGAAAAGTGATAGTGGTGGGTGCTACTTTTTACATTTCCATACTTTTTTACAAAATTCTACCAAATTTATGGGGTTTAAAAAGGGTTGAGGTGGGAAAGTTGGGCTGCCACCTCACTAGACAAGCTTCTTTCACTTTCCCACCCCAAACAATCTACAATTTTGAGATTTAAAGGAAAAGTAAGAAATCTACACTTTTTTCAAGAATTTTCCCACCCCACCTTTATTCCAGCAAACAAATGCAGCCTTAGTGTTTTTATAGTAGGGATGAAATCTCTCGATTTCACTCCATACCCATAAATCTACAGATTCACGTTTTTAGTGTAAAAAGATGAATTTATAGATTTCATGAATCTAGAGATTTTCACAACCAAACGGGTATAAATCTCACATTCATTAATTTAGAAATTTGAAATCTCTGGATTTATGTAACCAAACAAACCCTAAATTTAAAAAGATAGAGTATCTGATGTTCATTTATATGCAACATCAGGGTATAATGATATAAAGTAGTTGGAAACATATGAAAATCTATTCATTAATTATTCAAAATAATATGCATGAAATGAACCTATAAGTTCACTTTTACACTTCTAACCTGATATAGTACACAATTAACATGATAAACACGCCCTACTGGTTGATCTATGAAGGAAGATGTCTTGCAACTAGAACAGGTTGTTATTGGATACTATTGTGTAATCTTGCATTTTTGGTTTACTTATTGTAATCTTTTAATCTAGGCAAATCTCTTATAGGAACTTCCATTCTAGGTAGCTCTTTTACTATAATTTTCTTTTTCTAAGTAATTATTTTATTTCTTGTCTTTATATGCATTGATTTCTCAATAACACATGTACCTATTTTCAACCAAACTTTAACTTAACATGGTATCAACCTAACATTCGATCCTGCTATCCACTTCCTCATGGCAACTGCTCTTCCATTCCCAAGTGTTACTCCAAGAGTTGCTAACCCATGTTCTCTTTATTATCTTCATAATTCCGAATCCTAACCTTAGACTTCGTTACTTATTCTAAATCAGTACACCTTAGACTAGAACCCCCATTCTGTCAATGGTGTACTTGGAAATGCAAAAACTATCTCCAAATGCTAAATCTAAACCATTAACACTAAATCTTGTGCCAAATCTCTCAAAGCTTAAATCATGAACCCTAAACCCTAAATCCCTCACCAAATCAATTAATTCCTCTAAGCATGTATGCACCATTAACCTTCTTGCAATACTGACTTGTTTACTCTAGCTTCTTGATATATTTGCCAAGTCCTCTAGTCATGCATCTTCCATCATCTTTGTTCACCTAAGGTTGCCTCATTAGAGCAGCTTTCTGATTTATTCCTTGGTTGTGCGTTGCTCCATCATCTTCAGTCCAAGCTGGGGCTTTCAGGATTTTCATGCTCCACCTTGTGAGGGAGTGTTATCCAATATTGTTGTGTATATCTTGTATTTTTTGTACTTTACTATTGTAATCTTTTAATCTAGGTAGATCTCTTATTCGATCTAATCTATTATTCTAGGTAGTTCTTTTATTTCTTGTATTTATATGCATTGATTTATCAATAACATTTCTATAAAAAAAAGGATTTTTTTATTTTTTTTTTTTATCAATATCATACTGTCGCATTGCATGCCCTCTCGCATTTCATGCCATGGACCGTGGTGGGCAGGTCATTGTTGCTGGGGTGACATGAAAGAAGCAATAATTTCAGTTACGTGTGGAGACTTACAAGTATTTGAGCATTCTTCTCATATCTTCTTGGTTTCAAGTATGAGTTCCATCTAGTGTAAATTAATAAAAATAATTCTCATAATACATGCTTAGAGAACTTTCAGGAAAAATTGTTCATGCGGCTTCCAGTTACATGCAATGATTTAGAATAATTTCTGTTAAGCTAATATTCCCGAAACACTGGCTTGGCAGCTGATTCGAGTATGAATTAGACATGTAAACGGATCGCATTTGGCTTGGATACATTAGTATTTGAATCCGTGTCCGAGTAGAAAAACTGCTATCCGAATCCGAATCCAAATCTGACAGAAATTTAGAAAAGACATTCGAATTTGAATCTAGAACTTTATATCAAATATCCGATAAACTACCCAATTATTGATTGGTGAATGTCATTTTTAAAATTTTTGTTTTTCGATTTTCAATGTCCGATTACCGAATACCGAATTCAGAATCCAATTATTAGCATCTGTTTTAGAGAAAAATATTTAATACTTTACTCGACCTGGATATATCCAATTTTCAATTTCCAATTTTCGATTATCCAGTTACCAACCACTGGTATCCGAATCCGATTATCATCCATTTTTAGAGAAAAAATGTTGAATCCTTTACTCTATCCGGATATATCCGATGCGATAAGCAATTATCCGAATCGAATCGGTCGGTTGCTTAACGAACAGAGATGAGATATTTTCCGGTAAGAAAAATTCCGCATATGAATACTCTTAAACGAATATGAATGTGAATTCAAAGACGGATTTCGACTATCCATTTATAAGTCTAGTATGAATCCACTAAACTAGAGGTTTGACCTAGCTTGAAGTTAATTAATCAAACAATAGGCCACACATAGGTATGGGCTACACCGCCCATGGTAGCAGATCTGGTCAACCCTTGTGCCAAATCGCTGGTGTGTCAGACTCATACCTTTTTTAATCATCCAAGGTACTTTATCCATCGTGTACGATCAGAATTAATCCAACAATGCTGACTAGGCAACTACCATGTTATCCCCTAAAACCCTAAACCCTAAACCCTAAACCCTACAAAATTAGTATGGATGCTACAATATAAAGCCGAACAAGGATATTCACTTCTGATTCGCAATCCTTTTAATTGATCACTCATTGATTCTAATCTATTGGTGTTGCTAATTGTCAGATTTAATTTTTGGAGGTGGTCCACCAATCAATTTGATTGGCCTGCTTTGACCATTTTATGATTTTCTTAGCGGATCCGAACTAAATTCAATCCACAAATCAATATCTGATCTAAGCAATGAATCCAATCAGGGGTCAAACCAATGAGGCGACCAATCATGCACATCCAACAGTAAGAAATTCGTTTCTTTTTTGAGTTCACAAATATCCTTTTAGGTTTTATATAAAATTTTGAAAATACCTTATTACATTTATATTTACGCATTTATTTGAAAGTTGCAAAAACTAATTTGTCCACAAATTCTTATTGGATTTCTTACATCCATTGGTGGAACTACCCACAATTTGAAATAAAAGATTCCCTCCCCTCTTTTCATAAGGATATTATTTATGTGGAAGAAAATATGAAAAAGAATAAACATGACCATTTCATTATGTGAAGTTTTGAGCGTCAACATCACAAGGATGATGTGATTATTCTACCGAATACTTAGGCATATGACAGGATGAAAGGACTACAGCCAATGAAAGTAACATGAGCGGATCCTTTGGATCACGTGTTAAATGGATCTGGAAAGGCACATTTTTTTTTGTTTGACATTGTGTGGGCACCGTCACCTTTATAAACTTTCTTTTGCTCACATATTTTTAGGACAAATTTTTTGTTTCGCTGCCTAAAGCCTCTTGTGATGGATGACCTATAAGGATCACTTATTTTGTTCATGGCTGTACTGATACCATCTGTGCCTGTGCACGCTTGTGACATGTGTTGTCCCAAATATCTAACGGTGAAGATTAGCTTTGAATATTATTCAAATTAGCAAAGTTTTAAAAATTAATCTATCCTCCCTAAGAGATTTTAAATTCACCAAAATAAAACCAAATTTCTTTGATGAAGATAGAGAAGAAATGATTGGAACGGGAAACAAAGAAGAAAAATAGAGGTTTGCTATCGATTCTTTAACTACAAACCTTTTCTTTCCTTTTTCCTTTTCCCCCGGGAGGTGATTGTTCTGGATAAGGGTTTGTTGCATAAAAAATAAAGGGAAGAAAAGTAAGATTGAAATGAAAATTTTTTACCCTTGAATCTCAAAGTGTTCTCCTATACTTTCTGATTTAGTCTGTTCCTCACTAATTTGAATGAATAATTATTGGGAAAATTACTTGATTAATTAGTTTTAAGTTTTTATTTACAAAAGTAACTATTCAAAGCTTCACTTAACAAAACTAGTTAAAATTGAGTTTGCATTTACAAAACTAGCCAAAATAGTGATTTTTCATTTATTTGGACGTTTTTACCTCTAAAATTAATCAATACAAATATGGGGTAAAAATGTCTAAAGAGAATGAAAAATTAGTGATTTTCCCCTTTTAAACAAAATAGTGATTTTTCCTTTTAATGTGGTTAGTTTTAGGTGGTTAAAAATGTCAAAGGAATGAAAAATTACTATTTTGACTAGTTTTGTAAACCTAAACTTAGTTTTAGCTAGTTTTATTAAATAAAACATTGAGTTGTTATTTTTGTAAAGGAAAACCTAAAAGTGGCTAATCATGTAATTTTCCCTATTTTTATTCCAGTACATTCAAAGCAAAGTTGGGTTGATCCTTTGGTTGCTATCCAAATCCAATTATAGAGAGAAGAGAGATGTAGCGGTAGGATTATGACAAAATCTAACTGCCCCACGGTGCTAGACGGAGTAATCTATTAACTCCTCACTCACTGATCTTTATTGTGATCAATAAAGAGGAAAAAACTTCTAGGGTTTCATTTTGTGAGAACTAAGAAAGTTTCAGAAATCAATCTAAACCAATGTGAAGATTGTGGAGATTTCTATCTCCAAGGTGGGTTTTGGAGGCAGGTGTGGGAAACCTCATTGTTTTGTTTGTTTGACTCGAGAGTATAGCATGTGGATGGACTGATGAAGAAGAAATAGATAAATCAGAATAGGGCGGAGACGAAGAAAGCAAAATCGTCCTGCTAGGGTTCAGCTGATGAAAAGATGGAAGAGAGGGTTAGGGCTTCTCTCATTTTTGCCCAAAAATTAGTCTATTTGTAAATTTACTTTCAATCAAGGGTATTTGGTTGCAAATTAGAGAAAAAAAACTTAAAAGCTGTATTTGTCTGAAACTGTTGGATTTATTTCAGTAATGTCGCAAACATAGCACAGGCACAAACAAAAATCTTGGCACTGTCACCTTTATAAACCTTTCTTTAGCTGACACATTTTAGAACGAATTTGTTGCTTTGCTGCCCAAAACCCTAGAAGTGAGAGGAAAGAAAAGTTATTTTAACTTAACGACACAAATATAGGTTAGATTCTCTCTAGTAGTTTATTTGAATTATATGTAAAATCTATCTTAAAAATATAGTCCAGTATAAATAAACCGGCAGAATAAACATCAAATCCTGATAGCTGGGTAAAAGTTCAATCTCCACAGTCTTAATTTTTTAACTGATTAATTGTTAACGTTTCAAATCATGGCACACAACCAAATGAATCTTTTATTGATTTTTGAAGAGAGAAAGGAAATCTTCATTGAAATAGATAATCTTGGTGAGAGTGGCAAAACCTGTTGTGGGCACAACGTAGCTGAAGCCAACCGAGTAATAGAAATGGAACTTGTATTAGAAGCCAAAATGGCAGAAGCCTTAGCAACTGTATCAGGTTGAGAAAATAAGGTCATCTTAATATCTCTGGATTCAACAATGGCTTCAATGATAACGTCAGCATATGCCAAATCTTCCAAATTCGAGGAAAACCTAAGATGTTGCAGTCTTGATGACAGTGTAACTTAAGATTATGCAATGATAGTAATCAAACAAAGCATAAAACACAATAATGTATATGAAATGACATAAATAAGTGCATAAGGCATAAGTTTTACAACCAACGATAAAAAGTGTAAGACCATGATTAGTCACTCATAATAAGTACAAAAAACATGTCCATAATCAAACACGAGATGAAATAACATAACGCTGACCAAGACTAGCATCAAAGAAGAAAACGACATTAGAAGTCGTGAGGTGGTTGTGGCGGAAGCATGTACTGAAAAAGAAAGTCATCCCAGTGTGCCACTCAGCTCTGTACATCTAACAAACATTGGAACATGTCGTACTGGCGAGCCTCAATGTCCACCACATGATGCTGCATGTGGCGCTGCCTATCCTCAATCCTCCGTAAGGTAGAAAGTAAAATAGGCCACTATGAAGGATCCATTGCAGGTACAACTAGTGTCTCTGGAGCCCCTCGAGCTCAAGAAGACTCACACTCTTCCATGTGGCACTCAGGTTGAACCTCTATATGTGTTTGACCCTAGTCACCCTCACCTCCCTCCTCTAGTGACTCAAGTGAGTGACTCGATCCATCCTAAAGACTCATTTGGGAGATAAGTTGCCTTCCAATGTGCTCTCCCATATTGCTGATGAGCTCCTCAATGTTATTAAAGTCTACCCCAAAGTACTTGAAGATACGAGTTAGGAGATGCCCGAATGCCAAGTTCACTACACTCGGGTTCTCGACCCAATAGATCATCGCCCTTTGTATGATGTAAGACATACAAGGCAAAGTGACGAATGCCTTCATGGGTGAGATCTTATCTTAGTGCCCCCCCCCCTTGGGCATGATATTATGACTCACTATGCAAGAGATGAACCTAGGAGAAGGGAGCATGTTCCTACCTCAATGAATGCAATCACACAATCAGTTGCAAAGCATGGTAAAGATCAAGACTCATCATAATGGATAGAATCATCGTCACCGCTAGGTGGAATCCATCTCCACTCATTAAGGACATAAGTTACCTCAAGGATACAAGAGAGAGTCTCCATAGAGAAGTGGATAAAAGCACTCCGGACCCATGAAGAGATAGAGAGTTGTGTATTATTGTTGCCGATGTCCTCCTCTTTAAAAGTCAGGTTACTACAAAAGTACCTAATAAGCCTTGGATAGGCGGGCTCATCCACTAAAAGTATGCTACTCCAGGAGCTTTGCTTCTATGGTGCCAAACAAATCAGGGTTTTGGACCCCACATCCATGATCTCGACCCCCTCCATGGCCACCTAAAAGTGCGTGTCTACCTTCATGGTGAGCCATTGATGATCTATTAGGATGAAAAGAGAATGAAATGAATGATGAAAGAATTAAAAAATTTTGGAGAATCATGCGGATGGGACAAATGGAATGCAATTATGAGTTAAAATCTTTGGGAAACTGATAAAGGGATAGTAGAAAGTGCATAGTTACTCTAAGCTTCAAGTTGCACAAGTAAAAGATAAAGTGAGATCAAATCTGGTATGAATCTGACATAAATCTTTAAAGAACTGAGATAGATGAGATGGATACCTTCTATTTCACCGACGAAGTGTTGCTAATTAAATTGAGTGTTGATGCGTTGTGGAAGCTTAAAACCGATCAAAGATTGATATGGAGAAAATATGATCGAATTTGGTTCATTCTTGGTTCGACCCTCGACTCCGGTCGGGACGAAAGGAATCGACTTGCTTCCGAGCGAGCCGGGTCCATGAGATAGCTTGTTGAGGAAGAAAACTTACTCAGTCACAAGCACGCCCTAATCCGATACTTTTGGAATAGGTTAATCAACCTGATGACGGCTAGCAGAATTCGCCGGCTGTCACTCATCGCTATCATACGGATAACCACCAGATAACAGTCGGGTTATCCTAGGAGTCATCTACTAGTCCAAACTAATAGAAGTCTATCACTCAACGGATCTATCTGTTAAGATCCAACGACTATCCGAAGAAGGCTCAAATACATCCAACGAAGGAGATTCGAAGGTACACTCTATATAAGACATCAACCTACCCACAAAGTAGGGACGGACGAAAACACTCAGATGCTTACTATCTGAATCGTATTCTTATTATTCATTCCTTAGCTCTGTGCTCTAGCAGAGCCATTTATGATTAAGTTCATCAACTGACTTAGCCTTCGGAGGTGGACTCTCGACCCCAGTGGTCAGGCCACATCTGACGCTTTATTTTGCAGGTCACTCTCAGGAGATCTAAGTGAGCAGATCTTGGACGCATCAAAGACTAAAGTGGAACTTCTCTTTAGAGCTGAGCAAAGATTGGAAGCAGGAATGAGGCAAAGACAAGGAAGCGGTCACTTAATAAGGTGACCCATTGCCCGCGGCAAGCGGTCGATTGAGGTGGGTTCCCCATGGTTGATCGGCTGCTTTTTGGCTTGGTGGATCAGCCCCAACTTAGCTGATTTTAATAGGGTGACGCCTGGGTGGGATGAGCAATTGACCAGGCCGACCGACTAGCCCAACCGACCGGACCCCACTAGTCGGATTTTACAACTTTAGAGATGAATCACATAATCGTGACCAACCAGCCCCAAAATAGAGTAAATTTTGAAAATTTTATGTTTTCGATGCTTTGTAAACACATGTTTGGATCAATTGGTTCATTGGATTAATGCATGACAAGTGGATGATCAAGGTTATGCTTGCTTGAGTTGAAATGATGGAATTTTTATGATTTTGTTGGGATGGTCAGTCTAAGGAATCAAAATGTTGGAAATGGCAATATGTGTCACACCCCACCCGCCGGTCTCGGTTACCCATCCGACCACCCGTGGGTGCGATCCGTCACAGGATCCATGGTCATACCCATCAATAATAATAAATGCAAGTATAGATAATCATGAGCAAGAATAAGTTCTGATAATGAATTAAAGGATTACAGGAGCCCAATTACTCCAATAAAAGAATAAAAGAAAGAATCAAATGAAAGAAATAACATCAAGTTCAGTGGAAACAATCAAAATAAACTAAATAAGTTTCTTTCCAGTTTCTTTCTTTAAGGCTAAATAATAACTCTCATAATTAGCAAGGAAGGGGGTTCTCCAATCCTTCTCCAAACACTCCTCAAAACATCTAGCAATATGCCTTCTTTTTCCATCAATGGGAGCTATAAGTGCACTCCAAGCATCCGCAAGAAACTTCGTACAAGCCATCTTCATCTCCCACTGACGGTGCCAAGCCTTCTTCATAGTTGAAACTGGACCCATACGGATCCTCTCTAATTTCCGACGCCGTGCCACCATCTGTAAAGCTCATATAATATATGCAATGAAAAGAATGAGTTCTAACGAACTTAGTAAGGAACAAACAATTCTCATATATATGTCAATACAATCCACGAATGCACATATGAAATGATATGGACGGTATGCAGAAATATGAATGCTACTAAGATCTAACTATGCAAGTCTCTAACAGTTGACATGCTTTAAGATATACACCAGCCCTCCTCTAGGTAAGTCTAGTCACTCTAATCCGGCAAGGACTGGCTACCTCTGTTGGGATCCTGGGTAAAAGGGTAAGTCCACACCTGGTTCACAAACATGGATGGGGTTTAAGTCAACACTCTCTTATCACGACCATTGGCATGAGTACTGGCACATGTCGGTGTTTCTAATCCAATGCAAGTTATACTGGTAACATAATATATGGAGTCCAGATACTTCCCCTATGGCACCAACCAACTCGTTCCAGTATCCTTCGCAACCTAGGAGTGAGAACCCTCACGAACTAGCTACCACTGTTGAACTCCACTCTTTAACCCTATGGTCATCCACATATTGTTGGGGCAGAATGCTCTCATGACTCCTCATGACACCCGGTCCGCTCCTTGGACGTCCATGAGCCCAACCCTAACATATGCATCCCTACTTGCATGACCAACAATGGACCACTTAGTCTCCATACGGGATTGGTTACCGCTGTAGGATGAAACAAAGTCACGTCACCATTGTCATGGATCACCTGGCTTCAATCCCTTGCCGAAAGGGTAATAGCATGTGGGGTACCTAGCCATGCAATTCTAGACTCTCCTAGGTATGTCATCCAGTAATCATGATAGTGCTAGAGGCATCAGTGAGCATGTGTCCCATACCACAGCCCTCTGATATTTCCAGCCAAGATATCCCAATGGAATACCCTTTCCATCACAACTACACTACATCACTCATCATCATACCAAAATAGTTGTGCAATATCATAAAAGATGAAGTACATCAAGGAACACCACAACAACAAGTATACAATAAGATTCACATGCTTTATACAACTACAACAAGATACATGATCAATGAATAGTAAATAGAACAACTAATCATCATGTATATGTAATTGCATATAAATAAGAATGCATGTCCTTACCTTGTAATTTAGTAGAAGTTCTTTAAATTGCAATCCAAACACAATTATAAAACTTTAAGTAGAAACAAAGGACACCTATATACAGGGTTACAAGAATGTATAAGAGTCAAGAGTCAAATCAAAGCCAAAATCAAAACTACACAGTCATTGGAAACCAGCTGGTTGCTTGGGTCAAGTGATCTCCACAAGCGACCGCCTCTGTTACAAATAGTTTCCAACTCCGAAAATCAGACTTTTGATAATCCGATCTCAATATGTTTTGGGATGATCTTAGTCCGAATTTCAATCTTAATAGGTTTATAACAAAGGTGTAACATGAAACCCTAAAATTAACACAGATCTATTACCCAAATCATTCTCCTTGATTAGATCCATCCATTTAACAAATGCGAGAATTTGTTTTTGGACAAGATCCCATCAAGAATAATGGAAAGAGAGCTACAACTAACCAAGTGGGTAACCATAACAAAATGGGGATGGGTTCATATCACTTAGAAGTTGAAAAGAAGAGAGTGGGAGATGGAGATTCATTATCTTAACTAGAATCACCAAATATAGAAAAGGGATATCTCCAGATCTCAAACCATGCTCTGCTCACCTTCCAGAGTGTCTCCATTGCCTCCTAACCGCCCAAAATGGCAATCCCAAATATAATATTCGTTCATTGGGCGAGGGTTACTATTTATAGAGTCCTGGGGGCAAGAGTCCTGGGGGCAATTTAGGGCAAAACCCCGCAAAAAGGACCTGGCGGTCGCTTGGAGCGGTTGTTTGGTTCAATCAACCGCCTTAAGCAACCGCCCCCTAGTACACTGTTGTACAAGGGTGCTTTGCTCAAGGGGTTGAACCCCAACTTCAACCTAACCCTAATTAACACATGAGGGAGATCTTACCTTCATTCCGGACATCTCCAGACACCTTATGCCTTGATCCAGAGATCCAACTTCCCAGCAAGCAATGCAGGTTCTTCATCAAGAGAATCCAGATCCATGGGTTCTAGATATGGATCATGGACTTCTATCCGGACACTCCACAACTTAACCTAACTAGACCTTCGGGTTATTGGACCTACAATATGGATTCCGGGTTAGAAATACGGGGGTTGTTACAATATGAGTAGCTCTAGCCATGATAATGGGAATGGGACCCTGCTACCACAAGCAGGAGTACCTCAACTGCCTCATTCTCAGGTTGGTAATCTTCCTACTACTCCACTGATGGTTACCACCAAAGATGTGTTGAATATAATGGGCAACATGATGCAGTGACAATAAGCCCACTTCAACACAATGACGCAAGGCTTTATGGCTATGAATCAAGGAAACCAGGCGGTTCCCCAAAAAAACCAAGAAGTTAGAACCTCTACTCATGGAGGACATGTAGGGAACTATGGTTTGGACCCCACACAAAAATCATGGAGCACTTCCTCAAGCTTCAAGTCCCTTCTTTCTCCGGCATGACCAAGGATTTGTTACAACCAAACAAGTGGTTGAGAGAGATGGAAAAAGCATTTAGGTACTTGCAATGTATCAAAGTTCAAAAGATTATATGCACTAAAGAAAAGCTCAAGCATGAGGTTGACGCATGGTGGAACACCACGCAACCAATCTTGGTGTCCCAACACCCAAAGGTGACTTGGGAAATGTTTAAAGATGCTTTTTGTTAAATTGCTTCCCAGAATCCGTTAAGGATGTGAAAGAGATGGAGTTTATGGCAATTTAGCAAGGATCCTTGTCAGTCCTAGATTCTCGGCAAAGGTTTGAAGAGCTCTTTTTCTTTGCCCCCACCCTCAAGAGAGTTGACATGGAGAAAGCCAAGAAGTTCTATAAGGAGTTGCGACCCTCCATTAGAACCCATATGTCTATTCAGCCCATTGAAAGCTATGCACAAGTGGTGCAGTCTTCAAAGAAAATTGAGGAAGAATAAAGGAAAGCTATCAACTACAAAGAAATTTGGCCAACAAAGGGAACAATTAATTTGTGAACTAGAACCAAGCCAAGTTTAACAGGCCGACACCCTACCCCACACCACAAAACCAACTAGAGGTGTAGGGTTTGGTCATGAAAATGTTGTGGTGCAGTTCTCCTAGCTAGTACTCCTCACCCTATGGGAGCAGTCTATGTTAACTCCCATCCACTCTCCTGCCCTAGACCAACAGTAGGAGTAGCACTAAGACAGAGAGATATTGTCTCTTTCTCTTGTCACAAGCCAGGCACATGTCTTAGTCATGTCCCCAGAAAGGAAATCAGCCAATAATAGTAACAAGACCAGCTCAGGTTCCCCAAGTAGGGAAGGTTTATAGTTTGACAAGAGTTGAGTCAGATCAGAGTCATGATGTAGTAATAGGGATGCTACCTATTGCTTCAGTTCTTGCATTTGTGTTATTTGACACTAGAGCATTGCATCATCATTTGCGAGGTGTATCTCATTGTTACCTAGGAAAATGAGTCATGAGTTAGTGATTAGTACACCACTTAATCTATAGTGAAACTTGATGAGGTAGTTGGACCTTGTCTAGTGAAAGTGGAAGGAAATGATTTAAATTCCCAACTTGTGAAGCTAGATATGAGAGATTTTTTATGTGATCTTAGTTATGGATTGGTTGACAGGTCATAAGGCTCTTTTTTAGAAAAAAATGCACAGTTTCATCCCGATGGAGCCGCTGCTTTTTAGTTTCAAGGTGATCTGAGGAAGCATGGTGAGAAGAACATAGTAGTTGTACTACAAGTTAAGGAATTGATTAGTGGTGCTAGACTTTGTTCTTCCATGGAAGATAAGAAGGAAGAGAAGTTTGTTGAAGATCTTCAAGTGGTAAGAGATTTCAAGGATTTTTTTTTCCTGAAAGATTGCCTAGATTATACCTAGAGAGAGTTGAAGTTTTCTATTGAGTTTATTCCATGAGCAGCTCTTGTATCTAAAGCTCCATATAGGATGGCACTTATGGAATTAAAAGAGTTACAAAATTAGTTGAATGAGGGACTAGGAAAGGGTTTCATCCAACCTAGTGTGTCCCCTTGGGGTGCACCAATCTTGTTCTTGAAGAAAAAAAAGATGGAAGTATGAGATTGTGTATCGACTATAGAGGTTTGAATAAGCTCACAATCAATAACAAGTATCCTTTGCCAAGAATCAATGATTTGTTCGATCAATTGAAGGGAGCATCAATATTCTCAAAGATTGATTTGAGGTTTGGTTACTATCAGTTAAAAGTGAAGGCAAGCAATACGTGCAAGACAATCGTTAGGATGCTATGGGCATTATGAGTTCAAGGTAATGCCGTTTAGTCTTACAAATGCACCCATTGCTTTCATGGATTTGATGAACTGGATATTTCAAGATGTGTTGGATAAATTTATGATAGTCTTCATTAATGATATCTTTATATATTCGAAGGATGAGAAAGAACACGCCAACATCTTAGGTTTGCATTGCAAAGGTTGAGAGACAAGAGGTTATTCTCGAAGTTCTCTATTTGTGAGTTTTTGTTATCACAGGTTGTATTTTTGGGCAATGTAGTATCTATCAAAGGAATTAGAGTCGATCCAGATAAGGTCAAGGCAACAACAGATTTGGACGAACCCAAGACAGTAACTGAGATTAAAAGCTTTTTGGGATTGGTAGGTTACTACAGGAGGTTCATTGAGAACTTATCCAGATTGGTAGCCCCCATGACAGTTGACATAGAAGGGAGTGAAGTTTGTGTGGAGTGATGCATGTGAAAAGAACTTTCAAGAGTTAAAGAAGAGATTGACCAATGCACCAGTCTTGATAGTACCCGATAACTTCGGAGGTTTGACAGTGTAAACTGATGCATCAAAAATTGGTCTCAGTTGTGTGTTGATGCAACATGGAAAAGTAGTCACCAATGCATCATGACAGCTTAAGGTTTATGAGCATAATCACCCTACCCATGACCTTGAGTTGGCAGTTGTGGTCTTTTCTTTGAATATATGATGACATTATCTTTATGGAAAAAGGATAGCCATATACACTAACCATAAAAACATGAAGTACTTCTTCACCAAGAAGGATTTGAACATGAGACAACTTCGGTGGTTGGAGTTAGTGAAGGATTATGACTATGATATTCAATATCATCTAGGGAAAGAAAATGTGGTTGTTAATGCACTAAGTAGAAAGAGAAACCATGAAGTGATTGATCTTGCAGCCCTCAACAAGCCTCTATTGAACTCCATCATAGAATTGGAGTTGGAGATTGTACCAAAAGGTTCAAGTGTGATTATTGTAGCCTTGTCATCAAGACCAACATTGAGAGACTAAATCATCACCTTGCAATATTCGGATCAAGTGTTGAAGGAGAAGATTGAGAAGATTTATTCAAATCCACTAGAGGTACCAGATTTTTCTTTGTCTACTGATAATGCTTTGAAGTATAGGGGAAGGTTGTGTTTGCTAGCCAATGAAGATCTTAAGAAGGAGGTTTTGGGTGAGGCACATCACTCCATATACACTATACATCCTGGTGGCACCAAGATGTACATGGACTTAAAGGAATATTATTGGTGGATTAGATTGAAGAACGATGTTGAAGATTTAGTAGTTAAGCGTGGGACTTGTTAGCGGGTGAAAGTCATTAGGCAACCATCTATAGGTCGTTTGCAATCATTCCCGGGTCCTAGTTGGAAGTGGAAAAATATCATGATGGATTTTGGCATAGGTTTACTTGGACTAACAAGGGAAATGACACTGTGTGGGTAGTCATAGATAGATTGATAAAATAGGCGCACATCATTACCGATAAAAATTACATTCACAAATGGACAGATTGGCAAGGTTATATGTGGAAAATGTAGCGAGACTACATGGTGTGTCAGTCAGTATTGTATCAAATCTAGATCTGAGATTTACTTCAAGATTCTGGAAGAGCTTGCAGAAAACTTTGGGTACTCAATTGAATTTGAGCACTACTCATCATCCACAGACCAATGGATAGTTTGAAAGGATGATATAGATCTAGGAAGATATGCTTAAGGCATTTGTGGTTGATATGGGTGGAAACTAGGATGAGCACCTAGCTTTGGTAGAGTTCACCTACATCAACATGGCATCATTCAAAGCATTGAATGGATGGACATGTAGGACTTCTTTGTATTGGGATTAAGCTGGAAAGCGCAGAGTTTTAGGGCCTAAGTTGATAGAAGCCTCTAGGGCCATGGTTGATTTGATCAAGCAGAGAATCAAAACAGCTCAGTCTAGACAAAAATCTTATGTAGACAAGAGAAGAACAAATTTTGAATTTCAAGTAGATGAGCGATCTTTCTTAAAGGTATCTATCACATCCACCCTGCCAGTACCCTATCTGGAATACCCGAGTGTGTGATCCACAACCCCGAAGATCAAGTTTAGGAATGATCATATCTATTTAGCACAATAACATAATCAAAAGCAAGAACAAAATCATTGTATTCAAGTATTTATTAATAAAAGTCAAGAAAGGATCTCAGAAAGATCACTAAAGAATATTAGAGTGCGAAATAACAAGATACTAAATCAAGAGACAACTGTAGAGTATAGTGGAAATATACCCCACAACATATGTGGAAGGTAGATCGAAATCTAAAGTAAAGCTCTAAGCTAATACAAGTAAAGTAAAAGTCTAGAAGAAACAAGAGAAGTCTAATCAAAATCTTCAGTCTTCATCTTCTTCACCTTTGGGTTATGCTCTTGAAGCTTCAGATCAGCATTTAGCGCACGATCCCATTGGCGAATAAGATGATGCTGGCTGCTATCAATGGAAGTCGTCAATGTAGTCCAAATCTGTGTGTTGGCTGCCTCGCTGGTCAACACCTTGTCCAAGGACATCCGGAGCTGTACCATGTATTGAAAGGTCCTCCGTGCTGTGGCATGTGTTCTCTTTCGATCCTGCAATATCATCTAAAAACAAGTCCCCCAAAGGGTAAGCTCAAAAGAACTTAGCAAGTAATCCAAACACAATAAGCATCTTCACATGCATTCACAGGAAAATATATATGCAATGATATGAAATGATATATGCAAGTATGCTTCTAACTGTATATACTTATGCTGGTCTCTAAAGGCAGACATGCTTTAAGTCATAGCACCATACTTCTTTGGGAAGGTCTCAAATCACACATCATAGATTGGTAATGGGTCCAGCATCCCTTGGGACATTCCATGGCTAGGGTTTAGGTCACCACTCTCTCACATCACCATTGGTCTAAGTATTGGCGCATGTCAAGGTAAAGCCTAGCTAAATGCAAGTCTTCTACTTAGTTATATCAACTCAGGTCCAGATACGTCCATTCCTCGCCTTGGGTGATCCTTTCCAGTATCCTTCTCACTAGAGTCAGCGTAGTCCCGGACTACGGACTCATCAACCCTATTAGTCATCCACAAATAATAGACGGAAAGCTCTCATGTCCTCTCACGGGTTGGTTACCGGTCTTGAGCGCCCATGAGCCCAAGTCTACTATTTGCAACCTTACCAATAAATGGCCCCCACAATGTGATTCATGTCCTCTCATGGGTTGGTTACCGGTCTTGAGCGCCCATGAATCCCCATTGCTACCATGGGTCATTCGGTCTCAATACCCTTCCAAATCGGGTTTGATATAACAGGGGTATTCCTAGCCAAACACTGCTAAACCAATCCTAGGTATGTCAAACAGTAGTTAGGGAAAGCGTTAAGGGGCACCATAGGAAAACGTCCCATACCACTTCCACTGATGTCCAAAGACAGAAACGCCAATAGGGCATTCCCCATTCTACAACCACAACCTAGGCATTCACATCACATCATGATTCCATACAAATCACATTCACATTCATATTCATATCATAGTCCAAATCACATTCACAATACTATATCATCAATTCCAATATGTAAGTAACAATATGAATACACTATTGTAGTTACAGAAGTATCATGATGTAAAGAAAATAAAACATCAGTAGCTAGGTCAATTAGTCATGTCATATTACAATAAGACATGTAAATATGCATATTGTGACTTGGAATACTCACATCGTAATCCAAACTTATAATCTTCAAGTAAGGAGATCAGAGAATAGATCCAAAATCACTTAAACAAGCTTGACAAAACATGTATAGGTCATAAGAAGCAAATCCAAGAGATAGGAGTCGAAACAGAGCAAAATTGGAGTTGTTGATTGCCTTGGTCGATTGGGTGGTAGCTTGGTCCAATCGACCAAGCAATCGACTAGATGAACAGTGTTTGACAGCAAACACTAAATCTGTCATAACTTTTTTGTTTGAAGTCCGATTGATCCGAAATTTGAAGGGAACCCTCCCACAAACATACTAAGACTATCTAGCATGAATTTGGACGTCATCCATGGTAAAAAAATCAGCACTTTCTAATTTGGGAACATGAGTTTCTAAATTAGAAACAACATGGTTTTCATAGCAAAACACACCATGGATTCAAAGGGGAATTAGGGGGAACAAGGCTTCACTCTAATGGAATATCTGTAACATATCAAAGATAAGAATCATCATAAGAATGGATCAATCATACTAGAGAATATGATCAAACATGCATCATGAAGATAGCCATGATCTCTTTTAGAAAATCAAATAGGGGAACCATAGCATCATTAGAATTGAATGGATTCGCAACTTTGAAGATCATAGAAGAGGTCTTTGCAAGGATGCAATACCATCTTCCTAATAACAGCAATAGTACTAAATAGAAAATCAAAAGAATACTAATCGTAAAATGAGAGGAATAAAAAATAGAAACTTTCTAGAATGCCTAAATCAATGATCAACATAGCATGCTAGAATGACTAGAATTAATGGGAAATCATTCAAAGGGATGAAATACATTAGAACAGTAGTATAGACTAAGATTAAACATGTTAGACATTGATTAGAAAGGAACTATAGTATGATGATCATGCTGTTCAAAACTCAATAAAAAATCAATGAAGAATTGAGGAGATTCACCATATGGCTTCAAGGAATGCATAGAGTGATTGGGGGTTCACTCTAAGACACAAGGAGGCAAGATAATAGGTAGTTACAGTAGTGTAACACCTTCTCCATAATCAAAACACCATGCTAGAACAGTAAGAAGAATAAGATAGATTACTAACCTTGTTGAAGGTGAAACCAAATTAGAAACAAAGAGGAATGCTTGAGGATCTTCCTTGGCTTGAGGAGGAGGCTCTAGGGTTCTTCCCACGTTCACTAGATATTGAGAGGCCAAACAATAGGGTTTAACATGAGGTTGCATTATATAGAGAGTCCTAAGATCAAAATTTCCAAAAATAAAAAGTTCAGCAAATTTGGGCAACTTTGGTCGATGCCTTGGTCGATGGGATCGACCAAGGAGGATCGACCAAAGGGTCTTCCTTCCTCAAACTTCGGAATTTTGGTCTCCCGAGGTTAAATCCGACACTTGAGCCTATAGCCAACTTAGGGAAAGGTCTGAATTGACTTTTTAGGGTCTTCTAAACCTATCCACACTGAATTCTGGGTCCCACTTACAGGTCTAACATCCACAAGTCATTTATTTATCCCAAAACAAACAGGGTGTCCAAGCTAGGTTTAGAGCTGGATTTCACAATATCACCAAATAAAGGGTGTGATGAGGTTCAACATCAAGAAAAAGCTTAGTACAAGGTATATCAGACCATTTGAGATTTGGAAGAAAGTGGGACTAGTTGCTTATACGTTGGCACTTCCTTCATCTTTATCTAGTGTGCATGACATGATCCACATTTCTATGCTTCGACAATGCATAGAGAACTTGGAACACCTCCTATGGCAACAACCCAAAGTTTGAGGGTAGACCTCTCTTATGAAGAAAAACTTGCTGAAATTTTGGACTGCAAGGACAAGCAACTTCGGAACCAAATCATACCATTGTTGAAAATTCAATGGAAGAACCATACTTTTGAATAAGCATCATGGGAGGAGGAGGATGAAATGCGAGCAAAGAATCCTCACATCTTTCGAGCCTCAGGTACATCAAATTTCAAGTATGAAAAATTTCTTATAAGGGGGAAGGATGTAGAATCCCCTAAAATTCTAATCCGATAAGCCATCGTTTCACGTCCACAAACTTGGAGTGTCAATAGAAGGTAGCTTTAGACCATTTGAGTTAAGACTAGGAGTTTGGAAATTTAACCTATGGACATGGACAAGGTAGGAGATGACTCAGCTACCATAACTAATTTTGGAAAGGGAAAGAGAAATCCAACTTAGATAGGTTAAAAAGGTGATTTTGGCATGCACGAGATCGATGCAAGAAGACCTCAATGCCAAGGTAAAGGATACAGTTGAGTCAAGCAAGTTTAGAGGAGTCTGGATTCCACATCCCAACGGAAATTGCATTTGGATAAAAAAGTTATGGGGGCGGTTGATCCAATTGACTGACCACCGCCTACGCAGAAAAAGGTATTTTCGGGATTTTGGGTATAGAAACCTTATTTTATTGTCTTTTGATCTCTCAAACATATATTTTATGTTCTTGGAGGCTGAGTGTTTGGGAGAGGAGAAAAGCCTGGGGTTTAGAGGAGCCTTTGCACGATTGGCGGCGCCGAAGCACGAGTCGCAAGGGTAATCGCATGTTGAGATAAGGAAACATCTGAAACCCTCTTTGCAACTATTCTTTTGAAGTATTTATGATGATTGTTTGCATTGATGGTGGTGGTTGTGGTAGTTAGTTGGAAATGAATGCTCATTTATGTCTCCCATTGAATCTCCCAACTCTAGTGAATGGTGGAATGTGTGATTTCCTTCATTTGAGAATGATTTATCATCACAGAGATGCCCACAAGCAACACTCTGTTAAACAAATTGGGGGTTTTCATATTGAGACTTTGTTGGGTGTTTTGAGGGTGATTTTGGGGCATTATCATTGTTCTATTGAAGCCCCAATATTCCCAAAACTTAGAGTTTCGAAATAGTCAAGATTTTATTGCTTTGGTTCGCAGCTCAAGTGGGTTTGAACCAACGGCCCCTATACGAGTGTGTGTGTTTTGATTCGATTGACACCTAGTTCGGTCTCCAACTTAAACCTAGTTTAATCTACATGTTTTCTAGGTTCATGTCGCTTGTTAGTGATAAGCATGCATTTACCATTATTTATTTGATTTAATTCCCCATACTTATTTAATTAAAGAGAGCTAATTGAGTATTTTTGTGTATTTTTCAGGAATAAGGTGATTTTGGATATTAGAGATAATATGGAGTAAAGTTGGCAAATATATTAGATATTGGTGGATTTTAAATCATGGCATTCAATCTTGCTGCCCATGTAATCATGAAAAATGAGATCTTAGTCAAATTGGAAACATGTGGAGGTCTAAGGAACAAAATTGGTAATAAATCTGAAAATCGGGTAAACAGACCTACCTTCAGTATTTTGGGCATATCTCTCTCGTATGAGCTTGGATTTCAATGATTCAAGATGCTATGGAACGATATTAAAAATATCTACAACTTTTCAGTTTTGAGTGTTTCTAAATTCCGAAAGAATAAAGGTCAAATCGACGGGTAAAGAGAGGGGATTCATTTTGTGCGGGAGAGATAAAAGAGAAGCCAACCATAGAGAAGAAGGAGACCGCGAATGCGGCTCTCATCTCTCTCATTGCTGAAGAAGAAGACCACATCTCTCTCTATCTCTCTCTATGTTTCATCTTTATTTTTATTATGAATTTTGTGATAATGAGTAGCTAGTTCTTTTCTTTGGGATGTAGATGAACCATGCTTATTTCATTAATTTGATTGTTCTATCTCTTTTAGTTGATTGTGTTTGAGTTTGGCCAAAGATGTTCTATAGTTCAGCGAACTAAGCATGCCAAGCTTCCGCGAAGGACAATAGTCTTGCGAAGATAGGGCATGCCTAGAAAGACCATCCCTAATTTACTTTGAACTGTAGAGTTATATCGGTTAGGGAAAAGCAATGGGGATTCAAATCCCAAAGAAAAGAACTAGCTACTCATTATCACAAAGTTCATAAGAAAAATAAAGATGAAACATAGGGAGAGAGGGGTTCGAATCCTCTGCGGCCAACATAATAGCGGCCATCCAGCGGCATGTTATTAGGAAGCGCCACATGTCCTCTAATAATTTATGATCGTTGGATGATAAAAAGGATCTTGAACCAGTTTATCCGTTTGGTTCAATGATCGAACTGAAGGGGGAATGAATCTCTATCCTAACTAACCCATTGTCTGTCTTTCTCCTTCCGGTCATCCCTACCCCTAAACGGCAGCAGCCTGCAGGATCGATACGAATTCCCGAACTTGAAAGTAATTACAATTGTGTACAAAAGGGGTAAATTAACAGCGTGGACTGATGATCTATACGAGCATAAAGGTTCAAAACGACATAGCTCTGAATACAAATGAGAGGACCATAAGGAAACAGAGGAAGGACTCATTATGAGATGATATGATATGATAGGTCGCATTTAAGGAGTGAGGGGGACTAAGGGGGAGGGACTAATCGAGAGTGGCTGAAAGCAGTCTTTTGAATTCTCTCTCTGTGAATTTTGGTTGCACCATTTGAAGTTTCTGTTTCACCTTGGATTTTAACCCACCACCTGTGGGCTTTGCTTTTTCTTTCCCATTTATTTTATCACCCATTGTCAGTATCATTTGTTTATCTTTTTCTAATTTTTCCTCCTTTTACATGACACTCACCTGGAATGAGTAACAAATCATACTTGCAGGTTCCCGCCGTTTAGCGTTAGGGATGACGTGAAGGAGAAAGACCAATGGAGACCGAGTGAAAATAGGTTCATTCAGCGTTCGGTTCAATCAATGAACCAAGTAGATAACCGGTTCAAGAACCTTTTATCATCCAACCGTCAGGAATTATTAGACAATACGTGGCACTCTCTAATGACATGCCGCTAGATGGCCACTATTATGTTGGCCGCAGAGGATTTAAACCCGGGAGAGAGAGAGAGAGATGTGGTCTTCTCATTCGCTAACCAATCAAAAATAAAATCCTATACTAATCTAGCAAGCAGAAAGTACGGGGTCGAACTATGGGGAACTAAAAGACTAAGTTACTAAAATTGAATTCAACAAAACTAAATTTAAACTAAATCTATTAATCAATGCAAAAACTTAAACTATGAATATGTGAAGATCTTTGGGATTTCGAATCCCCAATGCTTTTCCCTAACCGATATAACTCTACACTTCAAAGTAAATTAGGGATGGTCTTCCTAGGTATGCCCTATCTTCGCAAGACTATCGTCCTTCGCGGAAGCTTGGCATGCTTGGTTCGCTGAGCTATAGAACATCTTTAGCCAAACTCAAACACAATCAACTAGAATAGATAGAACAATCAAATTAATGAAATAAGCATGGTTCATTTACATCCCAAAGAAAAGAACTAGCTACTCATTATCACAAAGTTTATAAGAAAAATAAAGATGAAACATTGGGAGAGAGAGAGAGAGAGATATGGTCCTCTTCTTCAGCAATGAGAGAGATGAGAGCCGCAATCGCCGTCTCCTTCTTCTCGTGGTTGGCTTTCTTTTATCTCTCCCGCACACAATGAATCCCCTCTCTTTACCCGTCGATTTAACCTTTATTCTTTCGGAATTTGGGAAAACTCAAAACTGTAAAGTTGTAGATATTTTCAATATCGTTCTATAGCATCTTGAATCATCGAAATCCAAGTTCATACGAGAGACATATGTCCAAAATACTAAAGGTAGGTCTGTTTACCCGATTTTCAGATTTATTACCAATTTTGTTCCTTAGACCTCCACATGTTTCCAATTTGACTAAGATCTCACTTTTCATGGTTTCTTGGGTAGCAAGATTGAATGCCATTATTTAAAATCCACCAATATCTAATATATTTGCCAACTTTACTCCATATTATCTCTAATATCCAAAATCACCTTATTCCTGAAAAATACACAAAAATACTCAATTAGCTCTCTTTAATTAAATAAGTATGAGGAATTAAATCAAATAAATAATGGTAAATACATACTTATCAGTTAGCGCTTTGACTTGTGGATGTCTTGGATACTTGGAGATCGTTTTTGTTGTTGATTGGTGAGGAATACGTCATCATGTACTTGTGTATTTGACTCATATTCAATTTCATTCTATTCTAATTGTAGTGTGTACTCTTATGATTAGTATGGTGGGACTATATGCGCATAGATGGTAATATGACATTATTTATTACATTACTCATTATTCATTCATTTCAAATTATGATTGCTAATGTAATGTGTTGGGAATTGGATGGTAATGTGTTACATGTATATTAACCCGGGGTTGTGGGTTCCCCTGTTGCCCCTAGTGCTTTTGCATTCACATAGATAACTATGTACATTGTGGGTAGGTGTCTAGATGCATTGGCTACTTTATTTTTTGTGCATGCTACTATCCATTCGGCATGGGTAATCAAGCCGAATGACCTGTGATAGTAGTAACCAAAGGTAACCATTCCGTGAAGAGGCATAGGCCTATTGTATTATCATGCAATGGGAATGTTGCATATGTGGAGTGTTAGGGCTCGTGGGCATCCACCAGAAGATAACTATTCTATGAAGAGACACAAGAGCGTCCTCCAAAGCATATGTGGACAACAATAGGTTATGGAATGTTAATCCAACAGAGCTCGTGCCCGATGTGCACAGATTAGCCTTTCCAATTAGTACTTGCATGTTAACAAATTTCACAAGCCATAGCCACGGAGTACTGTTAGAGATGAGCATGGATTCTCTCACATGTGAGAATAACCAATTTGTTAAGGTTACTCAACTCCCACATACAAAAACAAATTTGGATTTGACTAGAGTTTTCAAGAGAATCTTGGACATCCAACCAATTTCGAATGAGGTTTCCAAGAGAGAGGGCACTCAGCCAAGTTTGACTAGAGAGAGTTCAACACTGAACCATGTACGACTAGAGTTTCCACGAGAAGAATGGACTCCCACAGCAACCCATCTACTTGTAACCCTAATCCAATTACCTGTAATTGATCTACACAAGAGTCCTATTCAAAATCATATAACCCCAATTCGAATCATGTAAGGCATAGGTCACCTTCTATAAGAAGGCATGTACAAAAATCAGAGTAATTAACAAAGCCTGTACTACAATGGACATAGGTGTCATTAATCACCAAACCACTCTAAACCTTCTCTCTCTTTGTCTCTCATCTACACATTTTTTACAAGTATAGTTGATGATTTTCATGTGTTAAGTTAGTGTTTTCTAGCAAATCTCAAAGGATTTGCCTTTTAATTGTTATCTTCCATGCTCTACCCAAAAAAAAAAAATGATATCTTCCATGGCTTGCCTCTCTTTTGTGTTTTTTTTTTTTTTTTTTTTGAGAAATAAGGAAAGATATTGAGCATATGAAATATACATCGACATGTGCAAATCGTCTGCTATTTACTTTTGTGTACACTTTTGTTATTTGTTCAACAGAATAAAGACTCTTTTATGATGAAATATTTTCTATACCTTATATTTAAACTTACTTTGATACAAATCTAAAGGAACTTTGCAGGTTATGCTAATCAAACAAGTAATATATTTCCACACAAGTACTTGAATCTTGTCTGAATTTCGATTTAGGAGTTTCATATTCTTAGATTTGAGCCAACGATGGCCCTTTTCTCCTTTTTGGTTGGGGTTTTTTTTTTTTTTTTTTTTTTTTTTTTTTTTTTTTTTTTTTTTTTTTTTTTTTTTTTTTTTTCCAACTAGTCTGGTTACTCCTGGATTCTCTTCTTCAAGTGAACTCGTAATGTCACTGTACACATGAAAGTTTGATTATAGGAGGTATGCATCATGTATAGTGGCCATAACCATAATCATCGTCAGTCCAGTAAGCCATTGGTTCTCTCATGTTTGAAGAGCATGGGAAGATCCTTGTCTCCTCTGCCACTGCAATTGACAACTACCTTGGCCTTGTCTGGTAACGTAGGACAAAGCTTGTCTAGGACTGCCAGGGCATGGGAGGACTCCAGAGCTGGGAGTATCCCTTCTAATCTACACAGCTTCTGACAAGCTGCAACCAAGAACAAAACAACCATCATTGAATCAACAGTTATACCAAATAAATAAATAAACATCAGTTCAAATCGTTGGTGACACAATCGAAATTTTAATTTTTTTATACAATTGAAAAAATAAAGTTATTGTCTATTTTCTTAATAAATTTTACAAATTTGTTTTTGTTACTGAGAAAGAAAATTTTGGTACATCTAGTTTCTCATGATAAAATTAAGCTGTTGCATAGTTGGGAAATCATCTATACGAAAAAATCTATCTGTTATTTATTGTTTTATTAAATGGTAAAATTGGAGTGTATTCCATCCATCCACATAATTTCTTTGCAATTGAATTCACTATGGGGCTGGTATCGATGAACTTTAATGTCTTTTACCTTTTTTTTCTCTGGTTCATATTGTTTTTATTATCCAATCAAATAATTTTTTTTGGAAATGCATGTATATCCATGAAATATATGTGGATGAAAATAGTTTTAGCTAGATACCATGAAGAGCTTCTTCATCTCTCACATAGTAAAACTCAGCCCTCCTTGTGTCTTTTAGAAAGCTCAGCTCTGGTCCTACCCCAGGGTATTCCAACCTAGAAAACACATAAGAAGCAAAAATAAATTATTGTACACTTTGTAATAAAAAATGTATACTTTATCCAAAAT
Organism: Hakea prostrata; assembly: GCF_041222555.1. NCBI lineage: Eukaryota > Viridiplantae > Streptophyta > Magnoliopsida > Proteales > Proteaceae > Hakea > Hakea prostrata. The sequence goes on from NC_142609.1 coordinate 35,571,170, forward strand.
TTGTAATTCCAGAATTTAGGGTAGTATTCCAGAAACAAATAAAAATTTGTCAAAAAAGTAATTTTAGACAAAATAATAACAATAAAATTTGAAGATTCCTACTTCTCTTATTATTTTCCAAGACAATCAAACATGCTCTTGGGTGCTCAGAGTGGCTCGTGCACTCCTTGTTCCATGACATCCAAGATCCTTTGATAAGAGTTTGGATTCTCTATTTGCAATAACGCCTTGGACGTTATGCTAGAAGGATCCATTCTTCTTAAAGAATATGGTAAAAAAGAACCTACACGTTGGCAGCATGTATATTACTTACCCAACAGCAATGGAATGAGCCGCAAGTACTTGTCCGTCAGTGCTCTGCAGCAGATAGCTCATGGCACCATGATAAACTCCCACTTCTCCCATGGCGAGAGTTGCAGAGTGTTTTCCACTGTCAAGCCCAAGACCAGCTCCCTCAACACCGATCAATCTCACATCTTCATCTCCAATGAATTCACTGAACAAACCAAGTGCATTGGAACCGCTGCCAACGCATGCAACCAATACATCTGGTTTTCCACCCCATTTTTCTATAGCTTGCTTCCTTGTTTCTTTACCTATCACCTTCTGAAACTCTCTCACTATGCTTGGGCTTGGATGAGGTCCTACCACTGTACCACATAGATAGTAACTTGCTTCCAAGTTACAAATCCATTCCCTTATAGCTTGTGATGTTGCGTCCTTGAAATTTCCATCTACACCTCTAACCTGTGAGAGTACAATTGGAAAGTTAATTTAAAATGGTTTAATAGCAAGCTTTCCAAGAAAAGTATCTCACTCCTGTTGAAATGGATCTCCAGTGAGTGTCATGAGATATAGGATCCAACCATATGTAATATTTCAACCTAATGGCACTCATTGGATTTATCCCTAGTCCATTGGATTAGAATGTTCAAATGGCTTCCTTTGGCTCATTGAGCAATTATTGGAAGAGCCCTCCAACAAGAAGATCCAAACCGAACAGAAGAAGATTATCATGAAAATTTCTTCATACACTGGCAGCATGGCCCCTCACACCGTACCTGCGCTCCCATTAGCTTCATTGACATGACATTGTGATGCTGCTTCTCCATGTCTGTGGTGCCCATGTAGATAATGCACTCCAGGTCAAGCCTTGCACAAGCAGCGGCTGTTGCTACACCATGCTGCCCAGCTCCAGTGGCAGCTATCACACTCCTCCGCCCCATGCGCTTGGCAAGCATGGCCTGCCCCACCGCGTTATTGATCTTGTGAGACCCTGTGTGGTTTAGGTCCTCTCTCTTTAGGTATATTCGCTGGCCCTTCCCCATTTGCGTTCTTGTAGTGGTCACTCAACCGCTGTGCCAAGTAGAGAGGTGTCTCCCGTCCACCGTATTCTCTTAGTGTAGTTGTCAGCTCCTCCTGCATGAATAATAGTAAAGGTAAGCTTGGTTATAAGCTTTAATGAAACACATAGTTGAGGAAGAACACTATTGTAAACCTGAAACTCGGCATCACTAATAATAGAGTTGAACTCAGCTTCAAGCTGGTTGAGACAAGTCATGAGTGTTTCTGGTACAAATTTCCCTCCATATATCCCGAACTTCCCTGGAACTGAAAGTGATATCTTCTGCTTTTCTAGTAGAGGTTGTGCTCTTGGTGAAGAACGTTGGATAACCGAAGAATTCAAAACTGACACATTAGAAACAAGAGCAGCTTGGCATTTTCTCGAACAGATTACACGGGAGAAATTCCTGCTGGTTGCAGAAAATTTTGAGACAGCAAAGCACCTGGATTGGATCATGTAACTGATCATACTCATTTCCTTGCAACTGCAATTCATTCTACTCGGCAAAGGGTTGTTGCTAGTGAAGGAAGAGAAGGAGAGAGATCGGGTCTTTTGATCTCTAGATTGGACCACTGGAGGAATACAAAGTTGGAATAGCTGTGAAGGATCGATGATCTGTAACCCCATTTACATAATTAAATAATCGATGAAGATTCTTGAAGAAAGTAACAAGCACCACATGTTTTTCCTTGATGGTAATCATCTCGTTGGAGATATTTTCAGGTATAGTCTTTGGCTTTTCTTTCATGGTCTGATATGTGGACGATTCTATCTTACTAGTCTTTTCTTCAGCCATGTAAAACGTGCATCTTGAAAAGCGAGCGCCTCACATAAAGTTATACTGGTCCTCTCTTAGTAAATGTTCTAACTACATTATACGGTGGATACCTGTTGCTTCCTTGTCTCATGTATCTATTTTTGTTACAATGTCATTTCTCATTTTTCTTTCTTTTCCTTCATTTGTTCTTTTCTTCTTCTTCTTCTATCTTTTCTTTTCTTTTTATTTTTTTATTTTTTATTTTTTTTTAAGAATTGATTGGAATAATATTCCATTACTGTCTACTGATGTTGTATCTTTGTGATTTCTTTGTGCATGTAATTTTTCCTTCGTTCTGAGAAAAGTAACATATTTTCACTCCATGACTTGCAAACTTAATGTAATTTTGTTACATATTTCAATTAATTTCGTATTATATATTTTATTTTATTAAAAAAAAATCAAAGTATTTAGGAGTCTGTCCATTCAGTTATAATAAAATATAAGATGAAAGTAGATAAGGGTAACTCTCCCTTTGTTTCCTCATTGGGCTACTATTAGCAGTACATATTGCAATAATGGCTGGGTCTTGAATCCGGATCTTCTCCCCGTCGGAGGGCTCCCCCATGGCTTCCTTACCACAAATACCAGTGGGTCTCACTGGTGAAAAAAAAAATTTCCAAAAAGTATTTTTTACCGTGGGCCCCACTGATATTTGTGGTCAGGAAGCGTAGAGCCCCCATCAGGAAGCTGATCCGGACTTGGGTCTTGCTTGGGTCTTGTGCATTAAAAAAATAGGACCATTAAGCCATGCATTTAGAGCAGTGGGATCGAAATTTTGACCAAAATTTCAGATTCGATGGCGAAAATCTACACTTGACATTGACAATCATGCTCATTTAATGCGCATTCCAAACTTATTCCCCGATTGATTCGTTCGCTGTGTAGATCTCGGTTTTAGTATTTTTCCTTTTTTAAAGGAACCTTTTAGCTTTCACGCTTTATAGTAGGGTTACAAGTGTCCAACATTAGTTTTGACTGTTGACACTACTATTGACCCCTTCTAGGTTTCGTAGAGGATTCAAATTTCTAGCTGATTAGGTCAATGTCAAATCAAAGTGGTCTTGAATTCTTGATTACGGTCAGGACTAGTCTAGATTTGGTGTTCAGGTAAGGTGAGCCCCAGCCCAACCTTATCACCTCTTAAGTTAATTTTATTAAAATTAAGGTAAGAATCTGGAATTATATATTATTGTATGCTGAAAGGAAAGTTAAGGCTAGGACTATTACAGACATATCAGTCTTTGAAAGGACCGAACATTCATTGAACTCTTTTTAATTGCTACAACCACGTGAAAGAATGAATTCAACCACTTTGTCGCTTCAATCTTTTCACTTGATTTATTTTTTCTATCATCTTTTAGGTACAATTGACCGCCCCACCAATGCCACCAAATAAATTTTTTTTTTTTTTGGAGTTTTAGGTAAGATCGTGAATCTGTAATCATATCAATATGGGTCATGCGTGATTGGACATGGTCTTAAATATCAATTATGTAAATAAATATAGTTACATTGGAAAAGCTGCATGTTAAGGATAAGATGAAATGTGATGCGTCTCTGTTATGATCTAGATGCCGACTAAGTCCTTTCGTCGTCAGAGACGATGAGTCCTGCAAGAAAGGTTATACGCAAGCCGGCTCGCTTACCGGGTAACCGCCTCCGATGGCTATGTCAAACAGTGAACAGATTAAAATCTTTTTGAACAGATTAAAATCTCGTGCAAAAGCTACACAAGATTATGTTCAGAATTAGTTGGTTTCTTTCCGAAGGGGTGAGTTCTTGTTTAAATAATGTGTGGATTACCGTTATGAATGCCGACAGGTTTCCCTGACGACGGCCTCCTAATCTGCCTATATCTAGCCTCCTCGTTGGTTATCCCGTCCGATCATCTCTATAGTTGACCTTCCATTCTTAGCAATGTTGTCGTGTAGGTATAGCGTGAGTGGAGCCATTAATTAAGTCGGTCAGTTAAGGTCCCGACTGAGTATCTGGTTTAGCCCCATTCTGGTCCTAGACAAGTCGGGTACAAAACTTTCCGTATTACTAGCCCCCTATCCTGTACGATGAATGCATCGTGTGGGATAGCCTTCCGGGATACGTTTGAGAAGTGTTCATTAATTGCTCCCGCCTTGAGGAGTTAACCATTACGATTGTGGGTGCCTTATAATCTGTTCTATTGTTTTTTATTAAATAAAAAAACTTAAAAAAAATAAAAGAAAGAAAGAAAGATAAGAAAAGAAAGAAGAAGAAAGAAAGACCATATATGATATATCTATTAGAGCCACAAAGAAAACATGCGATACTGAAAAGACAAAGTACGGAATATAGAACAAGACACCCCAACCAATCCACTTCAGAACACCTTGGAGATGAAGAAATTCTAAAGGTAAAAGGGGTGGTTTTCTTTGTTTCCTTAGGTTGCTATCACCGACAACAGTACCGTACGATTCATCCTTTTTGATTAATTGCACGAGAATTGTGATTTTTTTTGTTGTTGTTGTCCCATGTTTAATCAAAGCCAAATGGTCAAGTGGTTGATACTAAGGCACGTCGGGAACCATGAATGTCCCTCTCAACTGCATGAGAAAACGTTTTCCCAGTTTTTATTTTCACAACTTTCAAGGCCACATGAAATGGTTGTGATTGTGTAGATGTCGCCATACATGGTGCTGCTGCTCTTTATATTTGAACACTGGCTTTCTTTCATAATTTTTCATATATATATATATATATATATATAAATTCATATATATATATATATATAGGCAAAGAAAATTTAATGTAATTTTGGTGCTGTTAGTTTCCATCCCCTATTTTCCAACTCTAATCCAATCAATTATTTAATTATTTATTTCTTCTATTCTTCTATATGTCATGGTTTCAAACAATCATAATAATATTATCAAATTAATATGAATTACAATCTTTCACCTGATTTTCAATAAAGAAATTATAAGGTTATAGAGTATGCTTGCTGTTCAGGATCTAAATCACTTGTAATTAAGTTTCAATCTTTTGCAACAAAGGTTTGTGAAGGAACCCAAGGCAGATGGGTCAAGCAAGAGTTTGCATTATTTACTTGTTGGGCTTGGTACCTCTTGTATTTTATTGGTCCATATAATTAGAGTTTGGCTGTAATTATAATTAGAATGTATTTTGGGTCAATTACTAGTACAAGGTTGCGAACTAAATTTTGTTGGGCCAAACCACTAAATCAATCTAAGAAGAGAAGGTGAGATGGTTATGTAAAGTCATAGTGGTTTTGGTAACTCTCAAAAGAGGTCATAGTGGATTTGGAGGGAAGTTGTGATAGTAGTCTACTAAAAATGGAGTCTATTCAAGGAGAATTAAAGAAGGAAACACACATCCACACATACCACCATGAACAACTTCAATTTATCAATTAATTTATCTTAGTTTTTACCTTTTTCTTCTAGTATGAGCTTCTGTCTTCTCTCCAAAGACTTATGGTTGATATCTTACAAAAAGACCAAATCAAATCATAAAGCTTGTAAAGATGAAAATTGGGTAAAAGCAATGAATACATAGCTTGATCAAATAGAAAAGAACTACACTTGGGAATTTGTTCCTAGACCAGCTAATAAGAATCTTATTATAGATCAAATATTTAGGGACAAAATGAATAAAGAAGGGGAAGTTGTTAGAAACAAGGCTAGATTAGTGTGTAAGGGATATGCTTAAGTGGAAGGGATGTGATATGGAGAATTTATGATCCGACCGGGTTCATACCTGGTCCGACCCTCGACCCCGGTCGAGACGGAGAAAACCGAATCGCTCCCGAGCGAACCGGATCCGGAAGATGGCTTGCTGAAGAAGAAAGCTTATTCGGCTACAAGCGTGCCCTAATCTTACTTATGGATTAGGGTAATCACCCTGATGATGGTACACTCAAAATGACGGCTGCGGATAATCATTATCGAAGGGATAACTATCGCATAACCTAAAGGTTACCTCAGGAGTCCTCTACTAGCCCAAACTAGTAGAAGTCTATCGCTCAACGGATCTAACTGATAAGATCCAACGACTACCCGAAGAAGGCTCAAGTGCATCCAACGAAGGAGATTCGAAGGTACACTCTATATAAACCTCACTACCATACAGGGCCTGTATAGGGACGGATCAATCGATCAAGAAGAATACTATCTGAGACTCAGGTTCAGATACATACTGATAGACTTGAACTATCCGCGATCTGCTATCTAGATCACCTTTTCCAGTTCTTCATTCCTTAGCTCTGCGCTTCTAGCAGAGCCGTTTGTGATTAAGTTCATCAACTGACTTAGCCTTCGGAGGTGGACTCCCGACCCAGCCGGTCGGGCCACATCCGACGCTTTCGTTTTGCGAGGACATCACGTGGAGATCCAAGGGCCGAGCAGATTTTGGACGCATCATTTGGCGCGCCGTCGTGGGAAAGACTTGAAAAGCCATGGTGACTAGATCAGCAGCCGCTGCACAACGCAATTCCGGTGTTCGGGATACCGGGGTGAATAATCCAGATATTCCCCAGGAAAACCAAAATCCTATCGAAATGGATGATGGCCAAGGAGGACGTAATCCTCCTCCTGATACAATCCAAGATCAATTGGATCAGGTAAAGATTCAACTCTTGGAGGTGAGCCAAGCACTCCGTATGCTCACCAGACGAGTGGTTTTACCACAAGAGCCTGATCAACGCGATTCAGGGAGACGTGCATTGCCACGTGACCAGAGAATGGCTGAAGACCGGAATGTTGATCAGAATTTCCGTGAAGGAGACCGAGGACTTCGGAGGATCGATGATCAACCGAGGCGAGACGATCGGTTCGACAGACCGCAAGAGAGTACAACTGATTCAAACACAAGGTTGGATACAGGGGTAAGAACTCACTCACCCACTGTCAGAAGAACCGTTCGTGATGATCGAGCAGTTCATGACGAAAGGAATTCTCGGGAAGGACGGGCTGTTCGTGATGATCGAGTGGCACGGGATGATCGTGTTAATCGAGGTCGTGATCGTATTGCTGAAGATCACCCGACCCAGATTGGTCAAGAATTGGCCAACATCAATGAGAAATTAGGGCAGTTGGCTAAGTGAAGAATAACTGAGGATATTTACTCAGTCATTCGGAAGACTCCTTTTGCTGAGCCAATTGCGGGATATCGGTTTCCCCATAACTTCCGTTTGCCTACTTTCTCAACATTCGATGGCTCCGGGGATCCAACAGCTCACATCGGCTATTACCAACAGACCATGGCAGTTTCTGTGTAATTTCGATGAAATTTTATCCAGGGTTTTTGGTTCATCTTTAACTGGAGCAGCACAAAAGTGGTTTTCGAACCTCCCCTCTGGAAGGATCGTAAACTTTGACGAATTGGCGTGCCAATTCATAGGGCTATTCCAGAGTGGGATACAGGTCAAGAAAACGGAAGAAACCTTGTTTACTGTCAAACAGGGAAAGAGTGAATCGATCAGAGAGTTTCTGAAAAGAGTCAACAAAGTGACGATGGAGATAGAAAACTTGGATGAACAAGTAGCCAGAACCGCTCTATTCACAGGACTCACTAATCGGAAACTCCGGAGTTATTACTACGGGATATACCTACGACTTATGCTTGAGTTGGTACGAGAGATGCCGAAGCGAGGCTGAAGTCATGGAGATTCTAGATGCGCGCCAAGGAGATAATAAAGTCTCCAATAAGGAACAAAAGGCTCCTGACCAGAAGCAGAAGCCAAAGAAAAATGTTCGCGATCGGGTTGGAAAATCCCAGCCTTGGCGCCAAAGATCCCCCGGTAAAAGTGAGTACACTCCATTGAATGCTCCTCGGGCTGATATTTTGAATATCCTCAAAAGAAAAAATATTTTAAAGTGGCCGCCTAAAATTCTTTTGAAACCCGGAGAGCAGCAGGATCGGGAAAAGTATTGCCGATTCCACAAGGACTATGGTCATTACACTAATGACTGTCGTCATCTGAAGGCAGATATTGAGAGATTAATATCTCAGGGACATCTGTCCAGTTTTGTTAGCAGGAGAAGGGAGGAGCCACGTGGGCCACGTGCGGCTGCTCCAAAGAGGGATCGTTCGGTTAGCTCAGAACGATCAAGGGAGGCCCCGAAGTCTAAAAAAGGCAAGGAGGTGATTGAAGCTACTACTCGGTCACCGATCCTTACCATCTTCGGGGGACCAGAGCCCGAATCATTCCGGAGTCTGAAAACAAAATCCAAATTTCTTGGAGCCGGAGAGGCGCAGAAGCGGAAGAAGCTGAATGGTGAAGATTCTATCACCTTTAGCGAGGAAGACGAAAGAGACATATGTTTACCTCATGATGATGCTATAGTCATCAAGGTAGAGATTGCACGGCGGGAAGTGCATAGAGTATTGATTGATACGGGTCCTGCACTGACCTAATTTCCTACAAAGTGTATCAAAAATTGAAGGTTGATCAGGACTTGATGAAACCTTCATCTACACACCTATATGGCTTTGCAGGGTCATCTGCAGTAGCGGAAGGATCGGTTCAGTTGGATCTATCCATTGGAAGTTTTCCTAAGGAAACAACTGTCCGAATCAATTTTTTGGTGGTTCGAGAACTACCAGCCTATAATATGATTCTCGGGCGACCATCTTTATCCAAGATAGGTGCTATTGTTTCGACAAAACACCTGAAGATAAAATTCCCGACTGACATGGGAATTGGTCAAGTCTCCTCTGACCAGAAGATCTCTCGGCAATGTTATGTTGCCTATTTAAAAGACAAGGAGGGTCCGAGGAAGGTTACTGCCCTCCCCATAGAAGTTCGAGATGATTGGGAAGAGACAGAGATGCAAAGGCCCGAACCAGTGGAGAAACTGGAGCAAATCCAGCTGTGTACCGAAGATGAGAAAAAGATTACTTTATATCGGGTCCAGCAGTGGAAGAGTTTAAAGATGAGTTGAAGTTATTTCTTCAACGGAATAAGGATGTATTCGCATGGTCTGCTGAGGACATGCCTGGGATCGATCGGGCCATTGCAGAGCACAAACTCTGGATAGACCCTAAGGCGAAACCAGTGATACAGAAAAGAAGAAATTTCTCTATTGAAAAGTATGAAGCCGTTCGAAGCGAAGTTGAAAAACTTAAGAATTCTGGTTTCATAGAACCAATCGAGTGCCCAACTTGGTTGGCCAACGTGGTGATGGTGAAAAAGGCGAATGGGAAGTGGAGGATGTGTACAGACTACACAGATCTAAACAAAGCTTGCTCGAAAGATTGCTACCCGTTGCCTCGGATTGACCTCTTGATAGATGTGACTGCAGGATATGAAACCTTAAGTTTCATGGATGCCTACTCAGGGTATAATCAGATCCTTATGAATAAGGAGGATGAGAAGTATACGGCTTTCATGACTGATCGTGAGAGCTATTATTACAAGGTCATGCCTTTTGGCCTGAAGAATGCAGGAGCAATATATCAGAGGGCCGTCAACAAGATTTTCAAAGAGCTGATTGGAAAGAATGTTGAAGCTTATGTTGACGACATGCTAGTGAAAAGCTTTACAAAAGCAAATCATATTGCAGATTTGACTGAGGTTTTCTCAGTACTGCGGAAACATTAAATGAAGTTAAACCTAGAAAAATGTGCCTTTGGAGTCTCCTCAGGCAAATTCTTAGGTTTCATGGTATCATAGAGGGGAATTGAGGCTAATCCTGCCAAAATACAAGCTCTGATTGATATGGAGGCTTCCAAAACCGTTCGGGATGTACAATGTTTGACAGGGAGAGTTGCTGCTTTAAATCGATTTATCTCCAAGTCTGGAGAAAAATGTTTGCCTTTCTTCAAGGCACTTAAAGACCTGAAGGGCAGTAAGGAAGCAAAGTGGACTGAGGAGTGCCAGAAAGCTTTCGAGGAATTAAAAGAAGCACTTGGAAAACCACCGATCCTGTCTAGGCCAGAGAAGGGGGAAATATTACAGCTATATCTAGCGACGTCCCTTTCGGCGGTCAGTGCAGTACTTGTTCGGGAGAAAGATAAAAAACAGTGGCCGATTTACTATGTAAGCCACGTGTTGCTAGATGCGGAGACGAGATATTCGCAGATTGAGAAGCGAGCTCGGCTCTCATGATGGCCGCCAGGAAGCTAAGGCCATATTTTCAGGCTCATCCAATTGAGGTATTTACAACTTTTCCTCTTAGTAAAGTTCTTAACAAACCTGATTTGTCTGGAAGGATGGTATCCTGGTCGGTTGAGCTCAGCGAGTTCCAAGTGAGCTTTAAGCCTAGAACTGCAATCAAGGCTCAGGCATTAGCCGACTTTGTAGTAGAAACTACTGCACCAGTGGAGCCCACCATTGAAGATCCCATTATACCAACCACTTGGGAGGTATATGTGGATGGTTCGAGTAATAAAGATGGAGCAGGCGCTGGAATTCTATTAAAAAGTCCAGCAGGATTTATTATTCGATATGCTTTGAGATTCGCATTTGATGCAAGTAATAACGAAGCAGAATATGAGGCCCTGATAGCAGGACTTCGGTTGTCAAAAGCATTAGCTATTACAGATGTTACTATTTATAGTGACTCTCAGCTTATAGTCAACCAAGTCCAGGGGGAGTATGGCATTAAATAACCACGCTTGCAAAAATATCGGGAGATAGTGCAGGCATTTCAAAACCAATTTCGGAATTTGAAGATATCTCAGATTTTGAGGAATGAAAATTCAATGGCAGATGAGCTATCCCGACTAGCCAATGCCAAGGAAAAGAATCTAGACCCTTCGGTCTACATTGAAGAGATAACTTTTCCAAGTTATCATGAGAAAGAGATTTCTTATATTGAAGCGAACGTTCTTTGGATGGATCCGATAATCGAATATCTAAGGGATGACAAATTACCTGAAGATCTAGTGGAGGCAAGGTTGATCAAGATTCGATCAGCTAGATTTGTCATTCAGAATGGGAGACTATACAAAAGATCTTATGCTGGACCCCTTATGAGATGTATAGGCCCCGAAGGAGCAAAATTAGCTTTGGCTGAAGTTCATGAAGGAATTTGTGGAGCTCACATGGGTGGCCGAGCCCTGGCCCACAAAATTCTAAGACTTGGGTTATATTGGCCTAAGATCCAAGAGGCTGCTATAGACTACGTTCGTCGATGTAGTAACTGTCAAATTCATGCTACAGTATCAAAGCGCCCGGCGGAAACTATGACTTCAATTCTAAATCCCATTCCCTTTGCAATGTGGGGAATTGATATCATGGGCAAATTCACCAAGGCATCAAGGCGGACGGGAATATCGATAGTAGCAATTGATTACTTCACAAAATGGGTAGAAGCCGATGCAATTGGCGACAATTACTGAGAAAAAAGTGGAGAAATTTGTGCTTGAATCAATCATATATCATTTTGGGATTCCAAAGATTATTGTCACTGACCATGGTACTCAGTTCGACTGTCCACAATTTGAGCAATTCTGTGGAATATATATGATCGAGCATCGTATGTCCTCAGTGGCATACCCCCAAAGCAATGGCCAGGTAGAGGTTACTAAACCGAACGCTATTGGAAGGAATAAAGAGAAGACTCGAAAGCGACAAAGCTTCTTGGGTCGAAGAACTACATAATGTACTGTGGGCTTATAGAACTACGGTTCGAACACCCACAGGAGAAACTCCATTCAGGTTGGCATATGGATCCGAAGCATTGGCACCTGTTGAGATAATGGCGGGGACGTTACGGGATCGTGAGTTCGAGGAAAAAGCAAATGAACAAGGACTGCTTGATAGTCTTGATTTGTTGGACGAAGTTCGGGCAAAGGCAATAGCACGAACTCAACATTATCAAAGAAGGATAGCGTCTCATTATAATACTCGAGTGAAGAATCGTCGGTACTTAGCCGGAGATCTGGTGTTGAGAAATACCCTAGCTTCCGACCCGCGTCACCAGAGAAAGTTGGACCCTTCCTGGGAAGGACCTTATATGGTTGTGAAACCGGTCGGTTCAGGAGCTTATAGGCTGAAGAACATCGATTCCTAGAAAGAGTTGGATCGTTCGTGGAATGCTAGGCATCTCAAAAAGTTTTATCCTTGAGGATGATTTCAATTTTGTTCGAGATGTAATCATTTTCAACTCAATCAATGCAATTTTTGGCTTTCAACAAACTATCTTTTGATTGGGGGGCATCATACACCACATTCAAGTTCAAGATCCAACTATAAGGCATCGGATGAAAATTCGTATGGGTCCTTCAACACTTCAACACTTATGGAAATTTTTTGAACTTTCTTAAGTCGGGGCATTGGATGAAAATCCAAGTGAGTTCCTTTTGCAAGGCGCCGGTTTGAAACCCGAGTGAGTTCCTTCGAGACTTATTGAATTTTTGAATTATCCTTAAGTAAAGGCATCGGTTTAAAACCTGAGTGAGTTCCTTCTCAGACTTATTGTATTTTTCCGGAAATCCTTAAGTAAAGGCATCGGTTTAAAACCCGAGTGAGTTCCTTCTCAGACTTATTGTATTTTTCCGAAAATCCTTAAGTAAAGGCATCGGTTTAAAACCCGAGTGAGTTCCTTCTCAGACTTATTGTATTTCTCCGGAAATCCTTAAGTAAAGGCATCGGTTTAAAACCTGAGTGAGTTCCTTCTCAGACTTATTGTATTTCTCCGGAAATCCTTAAGTAAAGGCATTGTTTCAGACAACTAAGACCTAATACAACGGCGATTCAAGTGGCTAGCAAAGTTCAAGATAAAGTAATTTCTTATTTCTTCAAAAGATCCAAAGAGGCCAGTATCAAAACAATTACAAGAGCTGGATACAATCTTTGATCAAAGAAGAAAGTCATTACAGGTGACTGTTAACAAGTTATACAAGATTGACGCGACTTTGCTAGAACAAACATATGAGTCAACCATTGGTGGGGATACAAGGAAAAGAAGAGAAGAAATGAGGATTACAAAAATATTTCGGTATGCATAAAATCCTCCGCAATTTCATACTCTTTGTCCAGCTTGTCCAGGAGAAGAATGGTCCTCGACCAAATTCGCATTTAGTACAAGCTCGTCATAATTGACTTCTTCTAGCGGAGAATAAATAGGAGAATCATCCAGATATTGCATAATATCTGGATCGGAAGGTGGAGGATCAATCTTATCCTTGGTCCAGTCGGGAGGAGGAAGACCCAGGTCGGTAAATACTTCAGGATGGCAAACAGCACTGTAGGGAGTCGTATCAAAATGATGATCCTTCCTTAATATTGATTCCCATACTTCGTTCTCACCATCCCGGTACGCCTGCAAGTTATAAGCATTCAGCATATCAACAAAGGGCTTACTGTGTAAATACTTGAAGACGCAGGCTCTGCGAACATCAGTTGGAAGGGATTCGGGCAAAGGAACGACAGCTTGCCTTTCAGGTAACGTTTCAAATCCTTTGGCTCTTGACTTTCCAACTGCTCGCTCCAGTCGCCGGATCTTCTCCCTGGCATCATCCAAGTCCGACCGAAGACGACCAATCTCAACATCTTTAGCTTCAAAGATTTCCCGAAGCCTAGAAACTTCATTGCTCAACCTACTAAGTCTAGTAACTGCTTCCACTTGGTTGTGGAAGTTACTAGCAAGACTCCTGCAAACAACTTCCGAGTTAGCGAGGAGCAGAAAAGTAATTTTTCAGAATCAGAGAATAATGAAGAAAGACTTACATCACCAGTGACTTCGTAAAGACTTCATCTGGAAGTTTGGAAAGAACTGCGCTCTCAGAAGTCATTCGAGTAGCAGTACACCATTCCAACGCTCTGTCAAACTCGTTTGACACTAATTCAGGCGAAGGATGAGAAGGATGAACTACACCAAGAGAAGGATGAGCTTCATCACTTGTCACCCGACGGCGCTTCCTGGTGGCAAAATCCTCCAACTCAGAAGTAGAGGAGGAGGATGCCAAACAAGCACTAGAGTTAGAAATAGGAGCAGCACCTGCTGGGACCACACCTTCATTAGACGCCAACATAGTTGCCTCGGATGCCCGAAGAGTCTCCTTCGGGGGTGCACCAATAGGCTCACCAACAGGCTCACCAGCAGGAGCGCCAGCAGCACCATCGGCAACGGAGTGATCAAGATCTTCCTGGGAAAGACGAGCGATCACTTTGGGCAAAGGAGGCGCAGGGACGACATCAGTAGAAACTGCGGGAATCTGACTTGAAGATTCACCGCCAGCAGTCGCCTTACGCTTGTAGGATTCACTAGCTGAAACCACCGCACTGACCCCAACCACCATCGACAAAACAATTTTCTTGCAAGCTTTTGCTCTGATAAACTTCGGGTTGATCTTGGGAGCCACTATGCAAAACAACAACAAAAAAAAAAAACCAGCCGTATCAGTACAGAAATATACGACAGCAACAGTGGGGAAACCCTAGTTTTCTCCAGCTTCTGACAAACCAACAAACTAAACCCCAAGTTTAACTACTGTGCAATTTACTTAGGGGGGAAGTAGGGAAAGAGATGAGTAATCAAAAAACTCACTTGTTCAGAAGTGGATAGAGCTGTTGTTGGAGTACGAGGAATACGGAAGCAGGCCGAAGGACGAAAGGTTGCTTTGGCACTTTAGCAAATCTAACTTGCAGAAGTCAGGATAGATGGAGAGTACCCACGAAGGCTTTAAATAGCCTCAGGTATAAGACGACGGTTGAAGGCAAAGGACAACCGACGACCCAGATCGAAATGACGCTTCGAAATCCGCAAAAAGCAAGATCGACGGTCGAAGGGATGCCACATGGAAACATGTGGAAGCGAGCACCTGATGCAGAGATACCTCCAATCGTCGCACTACCATTAAAATAACGGATGTATTTCCGATTCATTGGAAACAGTGAATGGTATACAAAAGCAGGAAAACGTTTGAACTTCGCAGAAGGGAAACGTGTGGCTTTGCAATAAATGAAGTAGTGGGGAAGATTAATGCATCTTCCCGAAACGCATCTTCACAATATTTTTACAAGATTATTATTCGGCGAGGAATGAAAAGTTAAGTGATAAGTTTTATCATTAATACTTTGATATTCAAGGCAAGATTTTGGCAGGAGACGGGGGAATTTAGAGGCCAACATGAAAAAAGAAACGTCTATTCATTAAATTGAGGGTAAATCTTTACAAAAGGACAACCCTAGGCCTTTTCTTCATTGTTGCCCGAGGGACCCTGGTCGGGAGGACTTTTCTCAGGACCATGAGAAGAGCCTTCCTCAAGAGTGGCATCGGCTGAGTCCTCTACAGCAACAACTTGAGACTTGGCTTGTGATTTCTCCTCTGGAAGTGCCGGCTCATCATTCAGGTATGCCTCATATTGAGGGACAGCTGAAAAAGGATCATCTTCTTCCTGAGCCCAGTCCGGGAGATCCATACCAACTTTTCCGAAGACCTCTTGGTGGCATATCTCACGAAAAGGAGCAGTGTCGAAGTCAGGGATCGTTCCAAGGATTTGCTCCCAAACGTCGTTCTGACCCATGCGATAAGCTTGAATGTTGTAGAGACCTAGCAACTCGGAGAAAGGTACGTTGTTCAGGTATTTCCGAATGCACTCCTTCCGAAGCTCTGGCTTTATATGCGCAGGCTTGCTAGGGATCGCCAACTTCAGATGTTCTTCGAGCTCCCTACTTTTGATTTCAAGGCTGTCACCAAATAACGTGGCAGCTGCCTTTTGCTTCCTGGCCTCGCGCTCGGCAGCAGTGACACGAATTTTCGAAGCTTCGAGGGCTTCCTTGAGGGAGATCACTTCTTCCTCATGCTTTTTCTGCAGCTCCACGGTAGCTGCAGTCAGCTGGTCTATTTCAGAATTGGCCTTGGCCAATTTCTCTTCACAAGTTTGCAGCAAGGAGCTGGTGCGACCAACCCGGCTCAATGCTTCCATGTGTTGATAAAAGCTCAACACAACATTCCTGGGAAGACGGAAGATATCAGAAGAAGTCATAAGAAATTATGAAAACATAAGTAATCAAGAAGACCGGTACCTTGTAGATTGACTAACAAGGGAGGTGTCATCCAGGGCTTCAAACTCCGGCGATCGAAGGAGCAAGAGCGAGGGAGCTCCATTCTGCAGCTTTCTCGGGATCCCGAGTAACCCCGTCGGTCATCTTCAGGGTCCACTGGGGGATGAAGACCTCCTCACCATCTGTCGAAGCTTTGGATTTTTTATTGAAGGGAGCATCAATTGTGTCATGCCTCCTCTTGGTTCGGGCGGAGGAAGAGACATTAGCCCTCTCCACCATTGGTTTCTTCCCTTTACCCGAAGCATCAGCTACAGGCCTGATATTCCTGATACCCCTATAAGAGGGGTCGGGAGAGGGAAGAGAAGCCTCTTGATCTACGGTCAAGACCCTGGGCGATCGTTGTTCGGCTGTCACAACAGCCCTAGCGGCCTTCACCCGCAGGCTTTCAGGGTTCATTCTGGGAGGCACTGCAAAGAAGAAGGACAAGAGTCAGAATTCAAAACATATCACTTCAGTCAAATCAAAGGATGATGGTTAGAAGCTCACAATGAGCCAAACCCCAGTACTGAAGGATGGAGTTATACTCCACTTCATATCCATGTATCTCTTGATACCACAGAATGGATTTGATCTTCCCGATGGCCGCCTCGTCTTCTCTGGATAAGGGAAGGCCCCGGTTACTCTTGGACGAAGAAGTAAACCTCCTCCAGGCGGTTGGGAAGTTAAGATCTGACGGAGGCGCTCGACAGAAAAAGTATCATTCGCGCCATCTTTTGTGGTTAGAAGGGCAAGTTCCTTGGACAAGGATGCTGCCCCTCCAATCAAGATCAGCCTTATTGGGTTTGGAAAGAAAGACCCATCCGGGAGGATGGGAGATAGAAAGAACATGAAAATGTACAAAAAGAGAAAGAGATGGCGTAATGCCAAGCTCAAAACACAAACCCAAGAAGCCGACGTGATGAGACGCCGGCTATTGGGGAGGAGCATTCCGGGACAAATGTTCCAGTGATTCAAAACTGCGGAGAACAAAGGATTAAAAAGGGAAAGCGAACCCCGCTTTCCAGGTGCATCTATATACAGAGAAAATTCACCCGAAAGGGTTGAATCAACCCTCTCATCAGGGTGGGGAGCCCTAACCTGATATGAGGAAGGAAGATCAAAATCTTGGACAGCTGAAAGAAGGGTTTCCTCATTGTAAATGGAGGGGATGCAGAGCCGAGTCCACCATTGGACCCGGAGGTTTGAGGCTGCCTAGAAGACTCGACAATCTTGGAAGATCCAGACTCGAGAAGGAACAGAGAAGTTTCGGTTTTTCTTTCAAAACCTTTTTGAGAAACTTCAGCAAACTCCGCCAGAGGGACAGCTTAGGGTTTTGTTATCACTATCCGACTGTTCGGGAGCGGGGAGAAGCAAAAGCATCACCGCTATTACCAACATGGGGTACTAAAGAAGCCCTATCGTCCGCCATTACTCGTTTCAAGAAACTACAAAAGGAAAAAGACTAGTAAACTTACTGATTCAGTGAGACGGAAGCTTGAGGGCAGGAAGGCGCGAAGCAGACAACAAAGGTTCAAATTCCAGACAGGAAGAATGAAACCTACGAAGACAACGAACCGCTTTTAAAACTCCCGCACGAGTGCTCGGGAATCTGAACGATCGAGATTAATTCAAAATCAACGATCAAGATTGAAAGACGTTTTGAAAGTTTGAACTCAAGAAATCCGAAATAGGCGTTCGGAAACCGTCGCTTGGATGACGTGAGCCACGACAGATCAACTGCAACGAGATATGTGGCCTTACACTCACGACGCTCGAGGAAAAGTGACCACCGCATTAAATGTGATATGACATTTAATGAAGCACGCAGAGATCATCACCTGACGACGAACCTAGTTAAAAACCAAGCCCTCGGGATCGACCGAACGCTTGGTCTGGGGGGCTCGTGATATGGAGAGTTTATGATCCGACCGGGTTCATACCTGGTCCGACCCTCGACCCCGGTCAAGACGGAGAAAACCAAATCGCTCCCGAGCGAACCGGATCCGGAAGATGGCTTGCTGAAGAAGAAAGCTTATTCGGCTACAAGCGTGCCCTAATCTTACTTATGGATTAGGGTAATCACCCTGATGATGGCAGACTCAAACTGACGGCTGCGGATAATCATTATCGAAGGGATAACTATCGCATAACCTAAAGGTTACCTCAGGAGTCCTCTACTAGCCCAAACTAGTAGAAGTCTATCGCTCAACGGATCTAACTGATAAGATCCAACAACTACCCGAAGAAGGCTCAAGTGCATCCAACGAAGGAGATTCGAAGGTACACTCTATATAAACCTCACTACCATATAGGGTGAGGGACGGATCAATCGATCAAGAAGAATACTATCTGAGACTCAGGTTCAGATACATACTGATAGACCTGAACTATCCGCGATCTGCTATCTAGATCACCTTTCCCAGTTCTTCATTCCTTAGCTCTGCGCTTCTAGCAGAGCCGTTTGTGATTAAGTTCATCAACTGACTTAGCCTTCAGAGGTGGACTCCCAACCCCAGCGGTCGGGCCACATCTGACGCTTTCGTTTTGCAGGACATCACGTGGAGATCCAAGGGCTGAGCAGATTTTGGACGCATCAGGATGAAACTTTTGTGCCAATGACAAGTTTGGAATCAATTGTTTTAGCCTCTCACTTAACTGCCCTGTTGATGAGGAGGAAGTTAAAATAAGTGTAATTCTCTTTAGGTGCTTTCAAAGCACCTGATTTTAATGGATCTCAAGCATCTTTTCACGAGAAATGTTGGAATTCTATCGAGGGTGGCTTGTTACATTTAGTGCAAAACTTTTTTGCTTCTCAATCTATGCCTTTTGGGGTCAATCACACTTTATTATTATGTTAGATACCAAAGAAAAAGGATGTAGTCTATGGAATAGATTTTCGACCAATTAGTTTGCGCAACGTTTTTTTAAAAGATATTAGTTAAACTTTTGGCCATTTGTTTGAAACCCTTTTTGTTAGAAATTATATCCCTAATCCAGGTAGTTTATGTACCAATTATGCAAATTTATGATAATATTATTCTTGAAATGGGTTGAAATATCTTTGTTGCTTTGAAACTTGACATGTCTAAGGCATATGATAGAGTAGAGTGGTGTCTTATACTGAAAGTGATGATGTTCTTGGGTCTTGATCACAAGTGGTGTGCTCTTGTTGAGTCATTGATACTACTTCTTCCTTCCCTTTAAATGGTTCCCCATATAATTGGTTTTCTGTTTCGAGAGGTTTAAGACTTGGATGCCCCCTAAGTCCTCACCCTTTTTTTCTCATTATGGAAGTTCTTTTTAGACTCCTTTAGGAATTCACGTCTCTTAATCTTTTCACTCAAATAAAGATTGTTAGGAACACTTTTGAAGCATCTCATCTTTTCTTTTTGTTTTTTGATGATACATTCCTCTGTTTTGCAAACATTGATGATATCCTTACTATTAAAATTGTGTTGGACCTGTTTACAAATATTATTGTCTGAATGATAAACCTTGAGAAAAGTGAAGCTTTCTTTAGTAAAAATATTTCTAGTTCTGATAGACATCTTTTGCTATTTGTTTTGGGGTTAAGAAAATGAATAACAATCAATGAATCTTGAGCTCTCACTTATTCATGAGAAAAAGAAAACAAAAGAAAATTTCAACTTTTTGTTGCATAGAATGCAGGCTAAAGTTGGAAGGCTAAACATCTACATTTTGCTGTAGAATTGTCTTAGTTCAGAATGTGGTCCATTCTATGCCCATGTACCAAAAATTCTATAATCAGACATTAGTTGTGCAAAACACAATTCTTACCACACCCTCATTGGTGCCACTTTCAAGAAAATTTTGTTGCCCACTGCAAATTCCATTCTTGCATCTGTTTCTATCTACTTTGAGCTGCCATCATTTTATTTTCGTGTTGTACAAGGTCTAGCCCCTACCACTTGTTACTCACCAAGCTCACTATATTAGAGATTTGTTTCTTCCACGCAATGTGCCATTCCAATAGTAGACTTAGCAGAAATCTAATGGTTAAAAACCAAACCAAACCAGTCAGTTTTCAAGCTAGATTTACTTTTAGAGTCAATTACATGTTACCCCCCTTAGTTCTTGACCTAATAACAAACGCACCCAAGAAATTTTCATTATAACATTTACCTCTTAAAAGATGCTGTGGGTTATATTCAATCTCAGTTCTTTAACTGGCAGTGGTTATTTTTGAAAAGAAAACAAATCTCTAAAGACAATATTAGATATGATATGACTATTTTACCCTTAGAGGCTGAAGCCCTGGTTCGAGGTCTGGAGAAGACGAAAGTCCTAGATGTTAGATACCAAAGGGTTCTTCAATTGAGAAAAAGGTGAAGACAAAAAATGTAGCACTCGAAAAACGAAAAAACACAAAGGGCTTTGAGTTGATGAATTAAAACATTTCTTAAGTTATATTGAAACTGGTACCTGTTAATGTAATGGAGTGAGACACCACCACTAACAAATTCATCAACTTTCAATAAAAAACAAACCCCTAACAACCCCCTTCCCCCTCCTAGTTCCCACACTCAACTTGATCCTAAGCATAGTCATGAAAGAAGGAAACACAAGGGTGATTAGTGTCTCTCCTTTTCTCTGTTAAGGAAGTCAATACCCGAACCAACTGCCTTTACAAGGTAATTTGAATCTTTGCAGGAGCTTTTTGCAGCCTCCAAACAGACTCCACCAGTCAAGGATCATGAGAGGTGCGTTCTTGACTCCCATCTTTTTATAGCCCCAAATCTACGCCTCCTTACCTTCGTATTCATCAGCTGCAGAAGGACACTGATACCCTCAATTTGGGAAAAAACCTGAAACCGAAACAAAACAAAACCCACCTTTCTCTACCAGATATGAAATTCCGAACCCTAGGAAAAGTACTTACTCCATTACTAATACATTTTCAAACAAAGCAAACATGAACAATGGACTAATTTTTCCAAGCTTTATACCTGTGAGCAAGCATTTCCAGTTCATGTGTTCTCCAGTTAAACTGCGGTCTTGATTCGATCAACAGTGCAAGCAATAAGACTGTTAACGGTAGCCACAGATCCAAGAGAGAGTTTTGCAGTTGGAACTGAATCAACCAAGATTTGAAATGCCACTGTCAAAAGAGACCCGCCAGAACCAACTTCACCAACTACTCCTCTAGGGTTTTTTGGTCCATCAGGCAGTATAGCAAACCCTGAGGGAAGGAGAGCTACATAGTCGGGATCCCCACCATTTAGCAAAACATTCATGGCGACAATGTCAACTGGAGCATAGATTACATAAGAACCTGTGGAGTCTGTGCAGCTCTCTTGTAGTATTAGCATGTTGCTTTGGCTCGAGTTTGCACTCTGCAACATTATCACCACTATCAATATTTCTGCTCATTATAGATAGATAATTAAAATACATACCCACACACACACATATATCTCTTACATTCACACGCAATAGAGAGACGCAGTTCCCTGGATCACGACCATTTGCAATGTGTGCCATTTCTTGTACAACACCACCATTTGAAAGGATATCCCACTGTGATTGCAAGAAATTGTTAGAATGAACACCAATAAAACACAAACAAAAGTAGAAATAAAATGAAGGGATACAAGGATATCAACAAATAGTCTAAGTGCAAAGAACTTTAACTATATAAAAAGAAAAAATAATGGAAATCTCTCAACTAATCCCGAGAACAACGTTACAAAAACTCTCACCCTAGGAAAAAAATCCCCAAATCTCATAATGTCCTAATAGGAGAATATAGGATACATATTTATAGACCTTTAGTCGGGTAACTGAGTGAGCCCATCGGGTCGGGTTGTATTGTACTGTCAGGAACTATTCCCCCAAGCTCTCACCATAAATAAAAAATTGTGTCATTCAAGTCGCCTGCCAAAATATGTCTCTAAAGGTCCATCTTTGAAGTCAGATACTAGAGTTTGGGTTACAAAATGACAGAAATAATGGGTAACCAATTGATATACTATTGCTTTTAAGATTTTGAACTTCACATGAAGGAAAATGTTCCCCAATGATCTGGTATTTGAAGAAGCAACTTTGAATTATCTCTCAATTTATTGTAATTAGAAGAATTAATAGTTGAAGGACATAATCTACCTATGCACAACAGCTTGTGCATGCATCTGCTAATTCCAATAGTCATTGTTTGTATCTTTGTGCTTTGCATGCTTGAATGCTTCGACCAGTTAAAAGAATCCGACAAGATTGATATTTACTTAAAGTTAGCAGACTTCATGCTTGCACAATGATGGACCTAATCAATAGGAGTGCTAGTGCCAACTTATAGTTCTAATGGTCATTCTACTTTGCCAAACAGTCCAGCGATGATGATATTAACTATGTTTCAATGTTCCACCATGATTAATAAATCCAGCATTGTGAATCTGCTTATATCTGACTGCCCATGATACATTTGCAAAACATGTTTGCACAACAAAGCCTATTTCACTTCCACCACTTGCTGAACACCTATGGCTCTTCAGATTTTGGCTTGAAAACTGTATCCCCTCAGGCTTTTCGTATTCCTCCTGAGGGATCATGATCCATTGGAACTGACCTGCATGGAATGGATCCAACAGTTGATCAATCATCAGCAGATCAGTGGGACCCACAACACTCATAATGACAGCACAACCCTACTGTCAATCCTTCCTCATTGATCACATGAATTCCCCAACATCCCCTTCTGCCAAAACTGGAGCTTTTCTTTTCTCCATCATTACAGCCCTAATTTGAACCTAGTTTTTAAGCATTTAGTTCTTAGTTAGTCCTCTTAACCATTGGACGACAGCACATGTTAATGGTTTCTTCCACATTAGATAACTAAGAATAATTATTGAAAACAAAGTGAAAGAGGATGCTGAAGAATTTGGTTAAGAGTAGTCCCATCCTAACCCATCCATTCCAAAGTGGAAAGCTCTCACCATTATGTAAATGACTTGGAGAAGTAAAAGAATATCCAGTTTGGAGAGTTAATCCATGACTTTTATCTCCATAGAGTTACTTCTCTTATTATTAGGGATATTTCTGGAAAATCAACCAAAACCCTAGCCGCCACTCCATCTCAAGCTTATGCGGGTAAGGTTGCTTCCAAGAGTTCTACAGCTGATCAAACACTAGCTACCACATCCAAGAAGAACTCTACAATTGGTAGTCACAAAGACTCTAGTCAACCCAAAGAAGAGTTTGATACTGACGGGTACAAAACACTGATCAATATTTTATGTAAACTCACACTGTGACTCTAGAGTCTTAGAACATTGAGAAGGAGTCCAAGAACATTGAGAAGAAGGACTCGCTTTCTATATAAAGCCTTGTACTAAATTCTTGTAAATTAATGTGAATCAAATTATAGTGCTCTCTCACACGCACTCTCTCTCTCTCTCTTTGTCTCTCTGTCTCTCTCTCACACGCACTCTGTCTCTGTCTCTGTCTTTCTCTCTCTCCTCTTCTTCTCTCTTTTACTCTTCAACTATTATTATTCAAACATAGCATTAGAGCACCAGATTTTTTCTTCCCCGTTGCTTCACTTCCCTCCCTCAACAATCTACTGACCATCAAGCTCACGAACATCAATTACTTACTATGGAGATCGCAACTTGTTCCTCTCTTCAAGACTTATGACTTATTTTCTCTTGTGGATGGCTCCTCCATCTGTCCTCCTACAACTATAGTCATTTAAGAATACTCCATTCCTATATGCAAACCGAATCCTGCCTACAATTTGTGGATTCATCAGAACCAATTTCTCATGTGTTGGCTTATTGCCTCTCTCATAGAATTTGTTCATGTTCAAATTGTTAGATGTTCAACCACCAGAGCAGTCTAGCTTCATCTTGAATCTACCTATGCCCACCCTCTATAACAAAGATATGCAACTTCGCATTCAGTTACAAAACATGAAACGAGGTAATAGTACAAATCATGATTATCTTCTTAGTATTAATCATAGTACCAATCAACTTGCCACTGCCGGTAATACTGTTTCAGATGATGATATTTGTCTTCATGTTCTCAATGGATTGGGCCCTGATTATTTGGCATTTATTACTTCTATTACAACTCATGGCATCCTTGTCACCTTTTTTGAGTTAAAAGGAATGTTACTCACTCAAGAAATTTGTCTTAAGGATGACTTAGCCTATGACTCCTCTTTACCTTTGGCTATTCCTGATCAGATTGGCAATACTCGCAATTATCGTCCTCCTTTTCAAGGTCGATCGCACAACTAAGGCAGAGTTTTTTGTGGACGTTCTTCAAGCTATCATCCTCCACTTCTTGCCACTCCACCCTTTACTGGTGGTTATAAACAACAACAGTTCTCTCTCATTACTTGGCCAAATTTGTGATCGTCAAAGCCATAAAGCTCGTGATTTATTATAAACGCCACAATCATGCTATTCAAGGTACAACCAATGCTCCCTTCCTCTGTGCATGTTTCAGAACTCTCTAGAAGCCTTATATTGACAACACTTGGTATCCTGATTCTGGGGCTACACGTCATATAAAAAATGCTCTTGACAATCTTCAACTTGCTCAACCTTACACTGGTTTGGATAAGGTTTTAGTAGGTAACGGTTCAGGCTTGCCAATCACTCACACTGGTAATTTTTCTATCCCTACATAGCATTCTCCTGTATTTCTCAGTAAAGTTCTTCATGTACCCTCCATTCAAAAGATTACTTTAGTCGTTTTTTAGTTTACTCATGACAATAATGCTATCTTTGAGTTTCACTCTGACATGTTTTATGTGAAGGATCGAGCAACAGAGACTTGTCTTCTCCAGGGAACTATTAGGAATGGGCTTTACCAGATGCACTTGGGCAACTTTTCTCCACAAGCTTTAATTGGTAAACAAGTTTCTGTCTCCCAATGGCACTCCAGACTTGGCCATCCTGCTTTTAAATTAGTCCATTGTCTTGTTTCTCAATTTAAATTACCTACTACTTCTAAGAAAATTCAGTTTTTGTGTGATGCTTGTCAAAAAGGAAAGAGTCATAAACTCCCCTTCTCCTCTTCTACTTCAGTTTTTAATGCCCCTTTGGATTTGATTTATTTAGATGTGTGGGGACCCTCTCCTATTTCTTCTATTGATGTATTTCAGTAATTTGTTAATTTTGTGGATGCTTTTAGTATGTACACTTGGCTGTATCCTATGCATTTGAAATCTGAGGTTGTTGGGATTCTTCAAAGGTTTAAATTACTTGTTGAAAATTTATTTTCAAGACGGATTAAAAGATTTCAAAGTGATTGCGGTGGCTAACATTGCACTATTTTTACGTTTCTCAGTTCTTGTGGGATTGATCATCACCTTCCTTGTCCTCACACCCATGACCAAAATGGGGCTGTTGAGTACCGTCATCGCCATATTGTTGAAATTGGCCTTATTTTGTTAGCTTCTTCTTTTTGCTCTATAAAATTTTGGAACTATGCTTTTGAAACTACAGTATTCTTATAAATAGGACTCCTAACCCTGTTTTGTTCAATATCACCACACTACAAACTCTCAAACTCCATCTGGGACTATGCTTCCTTAAGAGTTTTGGTTGTGCATGCTACCCTTACCTTTGCCTTGACAACAGACACAAGCTAGAGTTTTGCTCTAGCATGCATGTCTTTCTTGTACTCATCCAGCAAAAATTAAGCCTCCAAAATCATTTAACATGAGGTGGCTCTTAGGACTCATCCAATGTTTCCTTAAAAATAGACATATTTGTAAATGAACAACTCTAGTTGAAGACATCAATTCTATTGGTAGACCATGAGCCATTTCAATGGCATTAACCACTGTAATTGAACTAGTATGTTTTCTATGGATCTGCTTAGGCTACAACAACAACTACTCTTGTTCCCACTATATGAGGTCAGCTACATGGATCCTTGCCTTCCAATAAGCAATATTTCAGGTCACACTAGATACAAGGCTAACCATGGACATCCTTTCTCACCACTTCTTCGAATGTTCTATTAAATCCCACTCTAGTACTTTTAGTTCCTTCGACCTAGATTAAATCATTCCTCTATACTAGGGCATTTAAAGGCCTCCAATAAATGTGGCCATGCCACCTCAATCGACTTTCTTGTAACTTTATCATTTACCAAAGCTAGCCCCCAATCAGCTCCATTATGTTCATTCCTTACTTATTCCTTCATAGTTTTACCACTCATCCACCTTAACATCCTCTATTATGTTAATTGAGCCTATCCATATAATGCTTTTTGACAGTCCAACACTCTACACCATATATCATAGTTGATTGTATGATGATCCTAATAGATTTTTTTTTCTTTAGGTTTAAAAAGCACATTGATCACACAGAACCCCAAATGCATCACTTCACATTCATCCACCATATTTTAATTATCTAGAAAACATCATCCTCTATGTCACCTTCTTTATTTATGATTGAGAAAAGGTAAATAAAATTATCACCTTGAGGTGTCTCCTCTCATCAAGTTGCACCAGCTCATTGAAAATTGGGAATAAAACCATACTAGATTAGAAGTGAGATCAAATATAAGGAAACTAAATATGGAAGGCTTTCAAATAAATGATAACTTTTGATAATTTAGTACTTTTATTTTTGGTCAAATACTTTATTGTAGTATACATTTGCTAGGTCTTTGATTACAACATGATTGTGTTTTATATTCACTATTTGTATTCATTCCTTCATATTATCCTCAGATAATCAAAGACAAGAGAGACACAAAGGATTCATGACCTATGATAGAGATTTGAGGATTTGATGCCTCAGATACTTTGGTTTTCTCAGTTCAAACGTGTAGTACCTAGGACTTGAGATTTTGTATTACAATGTATTTTGGTTATGATTTTGTTAGAGATGAATAGGACTCAATCATAGAAATGCATCTCTGCGGAATTTGAATTTCAAAATTGTTAGAAATGCGACGGGACTCAATAACAGCAAGGCAACTCCCATAGAATTTGAACTTCTCAAAAGTCCACTTTCCAGATGAAATATCAGTTTAAGATAAGCATCATCAACAAAACCCTAGCAGGAGATCCTCTTACATTAGGACACTCAACTCAGACATGGACACAATGGCATATTTGGATCCTCCCAAAGTTCTACATCAATACAACCTATCAATATTTGAGAATAGGAGTTGAAAAAAACCAAGTGTTGGAGTTTGTAAAATCAGGGTTCTAGAAGATACGTAAACTGAACCCTAGGATAGAGGTGGTTGGTCCAAGGACTCTATGTACTTGATCTAGAAGAGGGACATCACCTCATGCAATAAACTAAGATACAATCTTATTCAATAGTGGATGTAGGTTGCACAATGCAACCGAATCATTCTAAACAGCCACATCGTCTTTTTCCTCTGTTTATCTTCCTTCTCTTTTTTTCAGGTTTCAACATGGCATCAGGAGCCCATGTTTTGAACTCACCACAGACCTTTGCCTCCCTGAATAATTTCATCTCTATTAAACCCACGGACAATAACTTCCTCTTATGGAAATCTATACTACCCATGATCAAAGTACTACAATTTTTCGTACCTCTCACATTGATATTGACACAATTATGCTTCAGGTGTGAACTATATAGGATTAATAAATCTATTACAATTAATGTTGTCAAATCTTATTCATAAGTTGATGAGTAAATAGATGGTTAGCGTTCACTAGAATTAAAGAGAGAGAGGTCTCCAAGGCCCAATGCTTCATAGATGTGTTAGAAACACATAATATGTTTGGATCATATTATTTCAAATTTCGAAACATATTATGTGATTTAATCTAAGACATACATTGATTGTCTTTTATGGTTTTGTATAGAAAGGAGCATGCCTTATTCATAATCACATTGTTGTATCCATTTGATGTGAAGCATTGGTTTTGGGTGCGTTAGATTCTAGCATTGGGTAATGGCACAAGCAATGTAACAACATGAATCATCTACTAAATTTGTGACACTTGGTTTAAGCATTGACCTTTTAGGTGAGGTGAATGATAGTATTGTGGTATGGCACTATTAGGGATATTTCTGGAAAATCAACCAACATCCTAGCCGCCATTTCATCTCAAGCATATGCGGCTAGGATTCCTTCCAAGAATTCAATTGCTGTTAGAAGTCCCATAGTTGATCAAACTTCCAAGAGTTCCACTGCTGTTAGAAGTCCCATAGCTGATCAAACACCAGTTACTACATACAAGAAGAACTCTACAATTGGTACTCACAAAGACTCTAGTCAACCCAAAGAGGAGTTTGATACTGATTGGTACAAAACACTTGTCAATATTTTATGTAAACTCACACTATAACTCTAGAGTCCTAGAACACTAAGGACTCACTTTCTATATAAAACCTTGTACTAAATTCTTGTAAATTAATGTGAATCAAATTATAGTGCTCTCTCACATGCACTCTCTCTCTCTCTCTCTCTCTCTCTCTCTCTCTCTCTCTCTCTCTCTCTCTCTCTCTCTCTCTCTCTCTCTCTCTCTCTCTCTCTCTCTCTTCTTCTTCTTCTTCTTCTTCTTCTTCTCTCTGTCTCTCTTCTTCAACTATTATTATTCAAACATGGGATTAGAGCACCAGGTTTTTTCTTCCCCCTTGCTTCGCTTCCCTCCTTCAACAATCTGCTGACCATCAAGCTCACAAACATCAATTACTTACTATGGAGGTTGCAATCTTATGACTTATTTTCTCTTATGGATGGCTCCTCCATCTCTCCTCCTACAACTATAGTCATTTAAGAAGACTCCATTCCTATATGCAAACCGAATCTTGCCTACAATTTGTGGATTCGTCAGAACCAACTTCTCACGTGTTGGCTTATTGCGTCGCTCATAAAATCTGTTCATGCTCAAATTGTTGGATGTTCAACCACCAGAGCAGTTTGGCTTCATCTTGAATCTACCTATGCCACACCCTCTACAACAAAGATATGCAACTTTGCCTTCAGTTACAAAACATGAAATGAGGTAATAGTACAATTCATGATTATCTTCTTCGTATTAAGCATAGTACCGATCTACTTGCCGCTGCCGGTAATACTGTTTCAGATGATGATATTTGTCTTCATGTTCTCAATGGATTGGGCCCTGATTGTTTGGCCTTTGTTACTTCTATTACAACTTCGTGGCATCCCTGTCACCTTTGCTGAGTTAAAAGGAATGTTACTCACTCAAGAAATTCGTCTTAAGGATGACTTAGCCTATGACTCCTCTTTACCTTTGGCTAATCCTGCTCATATTGGCAATACTCGCAATTATCTTCCTCCCTTTCGAGGTTGATCGCACAACCAAGGCAGAGTTTTTGTTGGACGTTCTTCAAGCTATCATCCTCCACTTCTTGCCACTCCACCCTCTACTGGTGGTTACAAACAACAACAATCCTCTCTCATTACTTGCCAAATTTGTGATCGTCATGGTCATAAAGCTTGCGATTGTTATCAATGCTACAATCATGCTATTCAAGGTACAACCAATGCTTCCCCCTCTGTGCATCTTTTAGAAGACTCTTTGGAGGACCTTATACCGACAACACTTGGTATCCTGACTCTGGGGCTACACATCATATCACCAATGCCCTTGACAATCTTCAATTTGCTCAACCTTACACTGGTACGGATCAAGTTTTGGTAGGTAACGAAACAGGCTTGCCGATCACTCACACTGGTACTTTTTCTCTCCCTACACAACATTCTCTTGTTTTTCTCAATAAAGTTCTTCATATCCCATCCACTCAAAAGAACCTTTTATCCGTTTCAAGTTTACTCGTGACAATAATGCTATCTTTGAGTTTCACCCTGACACGTTTTTTGTGAAGGATTGAGCAACAAGGAATTGTTTTCTCCAGGGAACCATTAGGAATGGGCTTACCAGATGCCCTTGGGCAAGTTTTCTCCCCAAGCTTTCATTGGTGAACAAGCTTTTGTCTCCCAGTGGCACTCCAGACTTGGCCATCCTGCCTTTAAATTAGTCCATCGTCTTGTTGCTCAATTTAGATTACCTCTTACTTCTAAGAAAATTCAGTTTTTGTGTGATGCTTGTCAAAAAGGAAAGAGTCATAAACTCCCCTTCTCCTCTTCTACTTCAATCTCTAAAGCCCCTTTGGATTTGATTTATTCGAATGTATGGGGACCCTCTCCTATTGCTTCTATTAATGGTTTTCAGTACTATGTTACTTTTGTGGATTCCTTTAGTAAGTACACTTGGTTGTATCCTATGCATTTGAAATTTGAGGTTGTTGGGATTCTTCAACGGTTTAAATTTACTTGTTGAAAATTTATTTTCCAGCCGGATTAAACACTTTTAGAGTGATTGTGGTGGCGAATATCGCCCTGTGTCTACCTTTCTCACTTCTTGTGGGATTGATCATCGCCTCCCTTGTCCTCACACTCATGAGAAAAATGGGGCTATCGAGCGCCGTCATCCCCATATTGTTGAAACTGGCCTTACCTTGTTAGCTTATTCTTCTTGCCCTAGAAAATTTTGGAACTATGCCCTTGAAACTGCAGTATTTCTTATAAATAGGACTCCTACCCCTGTTTTGGGCAATGTTTCACCCCACTACAAACTCTTCACAGTCCATCCGGACTATGCCTCCTTAAGAGTTTTTGGTTGTGCATGCTACCCTTACCTTCGTCCTTATAACAAACACAAGCTAGAGTTTCGCTCTAGCATGCAATGTTTTTCTTGGTTACAATCCTCGTCACCGTGGGTATCGTTGCTTCAATCCTTAAACAAATAAACTCCTAATTTCCCACCATGTTGTTTTTGATGAAAAATAGTTTCCCTTTCTCCATCCATCACCCATTGCGATTACCCATCAATCTCAACCACCTTTACCTTCTCTTCTTTGCCCTCCTCCTGTGTTTCCTTCCCCTACTCCATCTCCTACTCCTCCAATCCCCCCAACCCCACCCACACCCTTGGCCGAATCACCTCCCCTTGAAGACCACGACTCCCCTCCCCAACTAACCCCTATTTCTTCCCCTAGGCCCCACACCTCCACCTCCTTCTTATCCTCTTCTCCCTCTTTGGATATCTTCATTGACCTTGCTTATGACTCTCAACCTCCTTCTCCTTCCCCACCTCATCCAAACTCTCCTCTTAACACTCATCCCATGGTAACTCGCTCCAAAGCCCACCATCCACTTAGAGCTCTACTTACATCCATCTCTGATGATACCCAAATTGAGCCTACCTCTTTCACTACTGCCAACAAACACCCTCATTGGCGAATGGCTATGGATGATGAATTTAATGCCTTAATAATGAATGGCACTTGGTCTCTTGTCCCTCATCCTCCTCAAACAAATGTTATAGGTTGCAAGTGGGTGTTTCAAATTAAAAGGAATGCTGATGGTTCTATTGAAAGATACAAAGCCCGCTTAGTAGCCAAAGGGTTCAATCAACAAGAGGGTCTTGACTACAATGAAACCTTTAGCCCTATTGTCAAACCCACTACTATCTATTTGGTTTTATCTTTAATTGTCTCCTACTCTTGGCCTATTCGTCAATTAGACATCCAAAATGCATTTCTCCATGGCTTTCTAAATGAAATAGTCTACATGAAACAACCACTAGGGTTTGCTAACACTCTTCACCCTGACTATGTTTGTCGCCTTCATAGATCCCTTTATGGTCTCAAACATGCTCCTCGTGCTTGGTTTGATCGCCTTAGTTCCTTCTTACTAGAATTTGGTTTTGTTGGATCTAAAACTGACACTTCTCTTTTCATTTATCGTGGTATCTCTGATACACTTTTTTATCTTAATTTATGTAGATGGCATCCTTGTTACTGGCAGTTCTGAAGTGTTTTTAATCAAAATTTATGATTGCTATCTCCTCTGTTTTTGCTGTCAAAGATCTTGGTCCCTTACATTATTTTCTTGGAATGTCTATATCTTTATTCCCTAATGGTCTTCACCTGTGTCAACAACAATATATTACTGACCTTCTTCACATGAGTGATTGCAAGCCTGTTACCAATCCTCTTTCTCCCTCTACAAAGTTGAGCAAATTTTTGGGGGAACTCATGGCTGATCCTACATTGTACATAAGTATTGTGGGGGCCCTATAGTATGCTACTATGACTCATCCTAACATATAGTTTGTAGTCAACAAAGTTTGTTAGTTTATGCAAAGTCCAACTCTTGATCATTGGTTTGCCGTCAACATGATTCTGTGGTACTTAAAAGGTACACTCTCTCATGGAATCGTCATCAACAAATCCTCTAATATGACTTTAACAGCCTTCTCAATGCTGATTGGGCTGGATGCCCTGATGATAGTAAGTCTACCAGTGGTTATGTTGTCTTCCTGGGGCCCAACATCATCTCTTGGAGTTCTCAAAAACAATCCATTGTTGCTCGCTCTAGTATAGAGTCCGAATATCGAAGCTATTGCTAATGTTGTTGCCAAGCTCACTTGGCTACAATCTCTATTTCACGAGCTTCATATATTCCTAAGTGTTGCTATTGTACTCTGGTGTGATAATATTGGTGCCACCTATCTCATTGCAAATCCTATCTTTCATGCTCGTACCAAACATGTGGAGATTGACTTCCACTTTGTTCGTGATAAGATTGCCAAAGGAGATCTTCATGTTTCTTTTCCTATCTACTAAGGATCAACTTGTTGACATCTTCATCAAGCCGCTATCTACTCCACGTTTCAGCACCTTACTGGCCAACCTCAAGGTCACTTCACCTCCCTTGAGTTTGCAGGGGCGTATTAGGGATATTTCTAGAAAATCAACCAACATCCTAGCCGCCACTTCATCTCAAGCATATGCGACTAGGATTGCTTCCAAGAGTTCCACTACTGTTAGAAGTCCCACAACTAATCAAACTTCCTAGAGTTCCACTACTGCTAGAAGTCCCATAGCTGATCAAACACCAGTTTCTACATACAAGAAGAACTCTACAATTGGTACTTACAAAGACTCTAGTCAACCCAAAGAAATGATTGATACTAATTGGTACAAAACACTGATTAAATATTTTATATAAACTCATATTGTAACTCTAGAGTCCTAAAACATTGAGAAGAAGGAGTCCTAGAACACTGAGAAGAAGGACTCGCTTTCTAAATAAAGCCTTGTACTAAATTCTTGTAAATTAATGTGAATCAAATTATAGTGCTCTCTCACACGCACTCTCACTCTCTCTCTCTCTCTCTCTCTCCTCAACGTCTCTCTCCCTCTCTCCCCCCTCAACGTCTCTCTCTCTCTCTCTTCTTCTCTCTCTCTCTTCAACTATTATTATTCAAATAGGCACCATCCACGTAATTGGATGGATCATCCATTCAAATATAAACACTTGGTGTAGGAGAGATTTTCATGATCATTTGTCAAATTCATTAAATCTATTTTGCATAAAATTATTTTGTGTTTAAAAAAAAGAACTTATAGATTTGTTATATGATTGCACTTGTTAAGTTTCATCCCAAAACTTACCCCTTCTACAGATGATCTCAACCATGGAGATGGTGGTTACAAGGAGGGTGAAGGATAACAAGTTTATTATATTTCTAAGGTTAATTTCATTTGAGAATTTCCTTCATTGTAATATTTGGAGATTAAAAATTATTTGTATTTTTGGTGAATTTTACATATTTTCATTGCTTGGGTACAAAATGGCAATTGGTTCATCTTCTAAGGAGTCATGGCCTCGATGGATTCATCGATGGTACCACTCCCTGCCTATCCAAAATTATTCTTGCTCTTGGTGCAACTGCAAATGCAATCCCCCAACCTATACCCAATCCAGAGTACATAGACTGGGTTCACCAAGACCTGCTTTTGATGTGATGGTTCATTTGTTCTCTTGCTGAATCAGTGCATACGCAAGTAATCGGATGTGCAACTGCTTGGGAGCAGGTTGAGAGCCTCTATTCTACAACCTCTACAGCATGACTAATGCAGCTCCATCTGCAACTTCAAAACATCAATTGGGGAGGAGGCACAATACATGAGTATTTACTCAAAATAAAATGTAGCTGATCCACTTGCTGCCATAGGAAAATTGGTGACTAATGAGGATCTATGCCTCTATTCCCTCAATGGAATAGGCACCGACTATGCAGCCTTTGTCACATACATCTCAACTTGTGGCATTCTGGTAACGCATTTTTGAATTTCACAGTATGTTGTTAACTCGAGAATTCTGGTTAGAGATGAAGGTTTTGCTGAATCATTGTCACCCGCTGCTAATATGGTGTACAAAATACCCCTCACCCTAATGGAAATCGCAATTTCTAAGTTTCAACAGTTTTATACTCACTGAGCTAGTTATAGACTTATAGCTGATCGCTTCATATTATCTACAAATGATCAGAGACAGGGGAGAAGTAAAGGCATTAAGATCTAAGATAGATATTGAGGATTTAAAGACTGGGATATTTTGGTTTTTACAATTCAAACCAGTAGTACGACTTGAGATTTTGTAGTACCAAATGTACTCTAGCATTTGTGATTATTGGGGAATCAATTGAATGATTGCCAATCAGTCAGAAGGAAATATGGAATGGAGATTGGTATGGTATGGCCAACCAGTGAATATGAAAATGATTCAAAAGGTTGCCAACCAGTACCAAACAATGGGGGATATGGAAAGAATTCAAAAGCAGCGGTGGAACCATGTAAGGGCTGGGGGGATGCCCCCTCACCCGCCTCCCCGTGATTTTTTAATTTTTTTATTAATTCGTTAATTTTCCCTTGTTTTTCTCTTTCTCCATGCATAATACCAATAGTTGCCCCTTCCCCAATAGTTTTAGAGGTAAAGATAAAGGATATACATGTCATTCTTATTTTCTATCTAATAGTTATGATTAAAATCCAATTTTTAAGTAAAAAACAATTAACTCTCAATTGAAAACTAACTCATGGTCCCTTAATTTCTCCTTATTTATTCTCTTTATTCTCTCATCTTCTTTCCTCTTTCTTGGCACATGACTAAAGGGAAAACTTGGATTTGGAAAAGCTAAGCCTTTCTCCTAAATCTTCACCACAGGATCACAATCAGGTATTCTTATTTCTCTCTCTTTTTCGGTTTATTTTCCCCTTTTCTCTCTCGATATTAATCTTTGACTCTTTCTCCCTTTTTTTTCCCCCTTCAAATATTAAATACATAAGAGTAAGAGTATGAAAGTTTCTTGTTGTTTTTCTTATTAATTACTTATTTTTATTCGTGGTTGATGTGAGAGAGCATGTATGTTTAACACAACAAATCAAATTCAAAATTTAAATTCAAACCCAACGAAATACAAACTCTATCGCAGAATTCAAAACACAATAGAATGGGAGAGTTTGTATTATATCTAGAATTTTAGATTCTAACACCTGCAATATTTAATAAGATTCTATATATTTGTTGTTAATCAAATCAATTATTAAGAATTTTCATGATCTCAAAGATCATCAAGTTCCATTATGAAATTAACACTAGAAAGGTGTTTTGTGGCTTTTCATTTTTTTTTCGCTTCTTTTTCTAAATATTAGTACAATATTAATAAGCCTTGTCACAACTAAATGGCGTCGGCTATATAGATTCTTGCCTTCCAATTGGTTTTGTTTGAGGTCATGCTAGATACAAGGCCTAAGCTATGCATATACTTTCTCACCACTTCTCTTAAGGTTATCTTAGGTCTACACCTAGCTCTTCTAATCCCTTCAATTTAGATTATATTACGTCTCCGTACATGAGCATTTATAGGTCCCTATTGAACGAAGTTGTGCCACCTCAAACGATTTTCTTGAAACTTATCATTTATGGGAACAACTCCCAAACCAACTCTAATATGATCATTCTTTATCTTACACTTCCTAGTTTTCCCACTCATCCATCTTGACATCCTCTTTTCTACTACATTGAGTTCATCTATATGCTTCTTTTTAATAGCTCAACACTTTCCTTCGTACATCATAGCTGGTCGAACAAGGGTCCTATAAAATTTTATTTTATGCTTTAATGGAATACACCAATCACATAAGACCCCGAACGCATCTCTCCACTTCATCCACCTTATTTTAATACTTTGAGAAATACCATCCTCTATATCACCTCTTTTATTTATGATTGAACCTCGTACCTAAAATTTGTGCTACAAATTTATAATTATTGTTTGCCCCCCTCCCCCATGTTGAATTTCTGGGCTTGGCCTAGCTCAAAAGGTAGATGGTGCCAATCAGCTGTGAGCTGATATGGCAATGAATGGAGAGAAAGACCATAGTATCCTCAATAGTGATAAGTATATATTTTCAGTTCAGTTACACTAAAGGTCTATGTTTATTGAAATTCAATTCATAGAACCTTGTACACGAGATACTAGAGGAAAAAGATTGTCAGTTGTCATGCATCAAATGATTTTAGTTAAAGTTTCCTCTCTTAATTATGTTAATTATGTTTCAGTTGTAATAATGATTCGTGATTTTGAAGATAGGAGATCAAAGAACTTATCTGTCAAGCCTCCTAATAGATGTGGGTGTCATCTGCCCCACCTGAGTCGTATCAACTGGGGGTGTAACATGATTAGTGTCCCTTTTTCATCCACTACCAAATGAAATTTCTATTATTAGGAGATGAAAATAATTCTCCAAATACTTTTTTAAAAGAAAATATGATGTTTTGAGTTCCTTAAATTTGCATTTGCTCCTGAATACTAATTTCAACACCAGTTATATGCTTGATGTAACTAAACAGTGGTCTTATATATTGCTAAATACATGTTTCTCATTAATAATAAGAATTTCATTTTTTGAAGGACTGATAGAGTCTTTCAAGTTGTTTTCATTTTTATTCTCCAGATGTTTAATCCATTCCTGACTACATTGTTTATGCAAGATGAAAAAAATGAGTTATGTGTTTAGCTCCTCTCCCCTCATTACTGATGCCAACTGCATAAAAATAGTTAATTCCTAATTTAATGCTTTATTCTGTATGCCTTTCACTCCTTTCTTTTCCCCTAAGGTAGAAATTTCCGCTATAAGATGTGCATGTTTCACAAGCAAGGATGCCAAGAAGTTTAGAGAAAATTATGGAAATGATGAAATAAAAAAAAATTCTAGACTTCCTGTACCTGACTTCGAGAGTTCTCATCCCGAAGGAAATCAAATACTCTCTTTGGTGGGACTGGAAACCAGAAGGAAGTAGCTGCACTTAGTACAATACCAGGAGGCCTGCCTGGATCATCTATGCTTTTTCTGGTCATCACCCTTACATCTTCAGCACCACCTCCGGATACTGTAGTCCATGTATGAGTAGTTGAAGCACTCACACCAGCACAAAAACTTGTCACCATTCTCTCAGCCAGCCTCAGCATGCTCTTTCTGCCTTCTTGACTTGTTATTACTGTCAAGCAAGACCCCAACAACTATAGTTGTAAGTTATAATTAAACATGAAACTGGAAAGAAGAGGAGGACACAAATTATATGTAATTTCATTTGGCAAAGTTGAAAATCATAAATTACTATTACCACCAACTTCTCCAGAAGGAATGTTTGTAGCCATTGCACTAGCTAGACGTTCGCACTGTCGATCCAGAGTGTCAACCCAGCGCTTTGCACCAAATGCAAGTCCAGAGTTAACTAGCAATTTGTATATGTTGTGCACGGTTCTATCATCAACTTCTACATGTTCAACCCAGATGATCTAGAATAGTTTATCAGAACATAATCACACCACAAGTAAAAAAATTGCATCGACAGGGAACAATTGAAATAAAATCAAAGCTTTCTAGGAAGATTAATCACCTTTGAGTACCCATTTGGCATTTCTTGGATTAAACATCCTGATGGCCTTCTTCGGCATCTAGTTCCTGAATTAGGTCTTAAGTTGTCCAGTGAAACATCAACCACCGCCCAAGTTCCATCAGCATGTTGTTTACAGTACCTAACAAAGTAACTTTCTCGTGTTGGAACTAGTGGCGAGGGAACCTGAAATTCTGCTGTCATCTGAAGAAGAAAACATTAAATCATTAAACTTGAGCTAAATTGATGCCAAATATTGGTGATTAATGCCTCTTAGAAGAATGGTGTACCACTTGCAAGGCTCCATTGCAGTTTCCTGCTACTCCTGTTGATAGGACTTCCAGTGTCATGCCTCTTGATACAATGCCAGAGAATACACTTGCCCACTGATTCTGATTATGAAAAAGGAAATTCTCAGTATTCATGGTTAATGTTTTTCACTTATCTACACGCAACGCTGGTGGTGCAAGGAAAATATGGAACCTACCACATCCATGAGAATCTCAACAAGGCTAATATGATTCATGATGACAACAGCTGTTTCCCTTGAAGCTTCAGATTTCAACCCTAAGGGTTTTGGCCCAATTCCCCTGGGGAAAGTTCTAATGTATTCTTCTTCATTTAGAATCTCAGCACCATCAAGGCCTGGTAGCCACAAGGGTTCCCCAAGTTGAGCCATTCTAATTAGTTCTTCCATTGCTGCCACAGCAAGCTCGATAATCATAGGCTTATCGACATCAGTTGGTCCACTAAGGATTTCACCTGCTCCATATATTTCACCTCCTGTTCCGTTCATTCCATAGTTCCCAACCTCTATGTCAAGGGAATTGCGAGTGCCTTGAGGTGTGAGAAGAGGGTAGGGCACCGAAGATTTGCCTCCTACGTACTTCGCAGCAATGCCTGAAATCCTATCTATCTGCAAATACATGGAAGGATGAGCATAATTGAACTCCACATTCACAAAAGAAGTTTCAAATAAAAGTACTACGTTACCTCTTCTCTCAGTCGAGCATTCTCAAGCCTGAGATGATGCTCGTCAAAGGACATCTCACCAATAGCTGTTGGGCCACCACAATTGGGGCATGAAGCATTGCTGAGAGCATCTTTGTATCTCATGTTCTCTGCTCGGAGCTTCTCATTTTCGGCTCTTAGTTGTGTGTTTTCATTGCGTTCATGATGGGTCTGTAACAAGAAAGATCAACTAGCAGCTAGTAGTAGCAAAACAAAAGCTACATACAAGAGATGGTAGAGAGAAATAGTGTTTTTAACAGTTACCTTCATTTGAGTTCGCTTATTTTGGAACCAAAACTTGACCTGCAGAGGCTCTAAACCTAATTCACGACTCAACTCCTTCCTTTGTTTGTCATCTGGATGAGGGCACTCTTTGAAGAAACTGAAATAAACCAAAAACTACAAATGTTCAACTAAGATGAGATGGAAATTATGAAAATACTGAAATATTGAAGACAAGGTACGTACGCTTCCATCTCCTGGATTTGATGCTGAGTATGGCGATGGTAGCGCTTTTTGCGAGGGCGAGTGTTGGGGTCTTGTTCATCGCCTGAGACAACATCAAGGTTCTCGCTACCAGATTTGCTCTCAAATTCATCGTCCCTCAAATTTGCCATCTCGCTTTCTGAGGTGTTATGTGTCATCTCTAGTAGATAATGCGCCCTCAACTAGGTTTTGCTGCAACACTGTTTCTACAGATCCTTTGGGTTCCACCAAAGCTTACTATGCTACTTTCAATGAACACTGTAAAGAGAACCACCGTACTTAAAACCATAGAAAAGGTGAAACAAACGATTAAGAAAAAAAAATTTTTCTTGTTTTCTTTCGCTTTCAAGCAATCAAAAGCAGAAAGTGTTAATTTTCTAGGACAAAGACCCTCTCGCAGAAGGCTCTAATAATTTTCTAGGACAACACCTTCTCTCTTCCTCTTACAGAAGAAATAACAAAACTCATATTTATAGAGGACACATGGAATCTGTAACAGAGATTGTACAGCGGTAGAGTCTCTCTCTCCAAAGAAAAAAGGAAGAAAAACCCAAAACGCGTTTCTTGAATATCGAGAACTTGGGTTAAGGAGCTTAGAATCCTTGTTTCACCAAAAATGTCCTTGATCCTGGACAGCTAAGCTTTTCGACAGAGATTAATTAGAATAAAGAACCCCAGAGGGATTGAGAGATTCCTTCGGTAAGAGTAGGACCAAGAATTCAAAAAGAATAAGAAGCTCACGACCTGCAATCTAATCCTGTAATTGCTGCTTACCATAAACATTAACAGGTTCTCAGCGAAATCAGGACAAGTAGAGAATAACAGCCTATGCTTATGATAATGGAATCATTACGATGGAGTAGAGGAAGGGACAGAAGGAGATGGGAAGAACACAAGGGCAGACCTAAACAGGCAAAAAGCTCTCAAAACCCTAAAATCTCATTCCCTCTCGCTCTTGCTCTCCTTCCTAGAAGACCTAAGTGGACAGAAAAAGGGGGAAAAGGGGTGAGGAGTTGAGCGGGTTGATTGTTTTATATGAGTCTTTTCTCTTTGTCTGAGCTACCTATTAAGATTATTACAGTACAAGACAGCCAGAGATGATAAGATTTGTGTCTATGTATTATTGTTGTCAAACCCATCTGCTTCTCTTACGTGCTACACCACGAGATGATGGGAAAAAATGTCATGAAAAGTTGACCGTGACACTCTTGAAGACAGTCATTCTCTCTCTCTCTCTCTCTCTCTCTCTCTAACATTCCCGGAAGAAGAAAACCATAACAAAGGAGATCTCTTCTGCTTCTCTTTCTGTGGATATATAACAGATAGAGAGAGAGAGAGAGAGAAGTGGAGGTCAGAGAGAGTGAAACATCTCTTCTTTTGAATGATCAAGAACAAAAGCAAATCTTTTCAATTGGGTGAAGTGTATACTCACTCATCTGTGAACCTCCATTAGAGGCAAGCAACACTGGTCGGCTATTTGGCAGTGAGACGAGTCAGATCTGCTGGTAAGACTATTTGATCGCCGGAGATGACGTTTATGGGGTCCTCCAACAGTGGTTTGCGGTGGTTTTGATGAGACTTTCCTTTAAGGTAAGGGAAGAAGAGACAAAGAAATTAAGGCGAGGCCATTAACGAGGAAGACTGAAAGAGTCAAAAGAAAAAGAGTGTAAGATACGAGGATAAGAGGCTGAAAAGAGAAAAAGGAGAAAGGGAGAGCTTTTGAGACCGAGAGAAAGGAAGGAGAAAGGGAGTAATTGCAGAGCGTATAGAGATGGTGCAATAGCATTTATGAAGGAGAGGTGTAATTGCTAAGGGAGGGAGAAGACAGCATTTGGTATTTAATTTTCTCTGAGGGGTATGGTGAAACGAATGACGGCTACCAAACAACTCAGTTTTCAACCCTCCATCTTTACTGCCCAAGCTAGTGATGCATTCATTAATCACTCAAGCTTTTTAAAGAATTCATGAATACATTTTCAATGAATTAATAGCAAGAGAAAATACAAAGAATAAAACGCTTTACATGTTCTTCTCTATCAATGTATATCACTATCATAATATTAATAGTAATGAAATACAAATACAGGGGCTTCATTGATCATTTATAATTAGTTGATATTTTTCCCTAATTCAAGTCAGCATTGAACCTAATGTTGTACAACAGCTTTACGGCATTAGTGTAACTGAAGATACTGGGTTTTTCAATCAACTAACACTTCGAAATGATTTAGTTTAGTTCGTACGTAAATGTAGTTATGGCGAGTCAATAGTTTTCCTTATCTTCTGTACGCAATACAGAATGAAGTTGTTATTCCTTTCAAAAGTCTGATTGTTTCTTGAAACTATTACATGTACTATAATATCTAGGAGAACAACATCAAGGTGAAAATGTTATGATTTGTACTGGAACGTGTTTACGTCCTACTCGGACAGGGTTCTAGGGTAGAGTTACGATGATTATTCGCCTCACATAAGGGACATTGAAAATACTTCAGACAAACATAGATTTGGAAAGCATTTTACATTAGACAAAATCACAAACCACAGAGCTCTCAGACAAGAGATTCAAAACACACAAAATTACGTTTCTAATTCATAATATTAGGGTTTTGTAACATTTTGGAAATATTGTGAGTTGGGCATATATAGTTGCACTTGGGTAGGTAGTGGGTGTGAGAGGTCAAAAAGGAGGTGGCCCAGTTAAAGATCCCCCAACCAAACCCAGGCTCTCTCCTTCAATTCCTTCCTACATTAAATGAGTCTGAGGCAAGCAGGCCCTGCATGAGAAGAGGCATTTA
Source organism: Hakea prostrata (assembly GCF_041222555.1). Lineage (NCBI taxonomy): Eukaryota > Viridiplantae > Streptophyta > Magnoliopsida > Proteales > Proteaceae > Hakea > Hakea prostrata. The sequence goes on from NC_142609.1 coordinate 35,613,370, forward strand.
CTACGTTCATGCCCCGCTTGTACCCTACCCTTTTGGGCGTTCTTTGCCGTCTCTCTCTCTCCCCCACAAAAAGCCATTTCATTTTCTTTCAATTCTGGCCTTCTATCTTAACGATGCATATCGATATTGTTCCAGAATCTCATGAGCGAGGAACCGCGAATCCCCAAGGTCGGTCTAACAAGTCAACTGTGACAGTGTCTTTACGCAGTGCATGTAAGAGAGTAGTCGTCTTTCTTGCGCTGGTAAACGTCTTTTAAAAGCCTAAGGAGAGAGTGTACATAGTATTTTGGTGGGATTTCAATCTTACTCTTTTCATATATAAATTTAAGTGTTTCTATGTCTATACATAAAAGCATAAGGGCCATGGGATCAGATAAATTTTTTTTTTTCCTAACTTGTGTTTACCACTAAGCCACCATAGCTAACTAAAGTGTATAGAGAATTGTTTGGAGTGCATTTTCGAACTCATTGTGGGCTGAACAGAGACATCGGGTTATGGCTATGAACACGAGGACCGTGATTCTATCCGGCATAAGAGCTTGTGCAGCCTATGCTTCCCATAGGTGGGATTGCACCAAGTAGTAAGTTTTAATAAGGGTTGTTCAAATAAACATGAGGGGATTTTTCTCCTTAAAGTGAAGCGAACCAAAGTTAAACCCATTGGTTGGACCAACTAATGATCCAATAACTGCTCCTCCTCCTCATCTTCTTTTCTCTTAACCCTAATAGCATCTATTCTGGCTAGACTGATTGTGTTGTTTCTTCTTCTTCTCTCTTTTTCATATTGTTTTTCTTGAAATCCAGCTTCTCTCGCCTTGGAGAACTTTACTTGGAAAAATACTATCTAGAATCTGTAACCCAGGAACCATCTAGAATCTTCAGACTTATAGTATTTCGAGCTCTTCACATTTTCATTGAAAAATGAAAAAAAAAAGTTAGAATTAATTAGTGTGGAACTTACTAAGAGTACACTCAGCTACTACCATAAATCTTCATTTTTGATCTGTCATGTCAATTTACATAGACAACCTATATCCACATCATGAGACCTTGTTAACCCGAATCCACTTCTCAGTTGTTGGAATTTATTAATTTGATTAATAAATTAAATGCCCAAGGGCAATATTGGAAACTCACTATTAGGGCGGTTACAAAATGGGGTTATATATTTTGGTAACCACCGCATTAGTGAGCAAGTAATTGAGTGATTCATTCGCACGAGCGAATCTCTGAAAAACGGCGGCTCCATCTCTCTCTCTCCCTCTCTCTTAGAATCGCAGGCTTAGAAATTCTTCTTTCCTAGTATTTGATCTTCATTCCATTAATCCACGGCATTTGGGTTGTGGATATTATTCCCTTTCCCTGTGATTGTGGAATCTCACCGGTAAATCTTTGGTGGTGGAACGAGAACGTGGATCTAGACTTCCGCTGCGAATACTTCAAGTAAGGGAAAGCGAATCCAGGTAAGGAATCTTTCCCCCATCAATTAATTGAATTGAATTACTTTTGATGTATTACCTACATTGGCATCAGAGCCATTGGTTCCCACGTTTATTGTTCCTCCCCATTGTTTAATTTTATTGTATGGATCCAATGGGAGGATCAAGGGTTTAATACGAAACCCATGGGAGTATTGATATGGTTTTTGGAAACCTTTAATTTTGATTCGGATCCGAGTGGGAGGATCCCTGTGAATTTTCCTAATGAAGATTTGCATGAATTGATAATCCATGATGATAATTTTTTGTTTAAAATTTATTGTTGGATTTTTTTTTCATGTGTTTTTGGATGATTTTTGAGTGAAAAAACGTGTTTTACCGTTTTTTTTGAAAAAATTTCGTTCAAGAAAAATTGAAAAATCACCGTTTTTTGGTCACTGTGGACCAGACGGACGACCGTCTGACCAGACGGTCGTTCGTCTATTATCAGAGTGGTCACAGTGACCCAGACGGAATCTCCGTCTGGGAGACGGCTCATCCGTCAGGCGAGAATGCAGACGGAATTTCCGTCCTGGGCGTGACGGTCATCCGTCCTGGGCACTAAACGCCGAACGGAATTTCCGTGCAGGGGGCAGACGGTCATCCGTCTGGGCATAAAAGCAGACGGAATTCCGTCTGGGCAGACGGCAGTCCGTCTGGGAGATGGATTTTTTGGATATTGGTCTGTCCGATTCGGGAATGTGTTTCTAACTTATGGACACCAATGGCCCGACAATCTGTGTGATGTTTGGGCATTGAGGGCCTATTGGGGCCTAGTGGGAGCTAATGAGGTAGAAGTGTTCTGTGTGAACCACCTCATAGCTTTAACATGATTGCATGTTTTATTTTAATAAAACTATTTTTTTATTTATGGGTCTATCAATCATGTTTCTTGCACAGAATGAAGCTAGTGTATAAGTCTATGTGGGTTTGCATGAGAATTTGATTGAATGTTTTTTTAGCATCTCTTTTGGTTTAAGTGCTTATCCCATAGGTTGACTATGCTAGTGTGATTTTTTGTTGCATGAGTTGTGTTTTATGCTAGATTTATTGAACTCATTCTTGTATGTAATGTCTCTAGAATAAATGGCTGCTACCAAGAGCATTGTTGCTAACTTCGCGAAAGGAGATAAACCGAATGAGAGGTATTATGACCTTTGGCACCGAAAGGTGCAGTATCTCCTAGAAGAATAGAACATGCTGGAAACCGTAAACTAGACCATGTCCCCACCTGAGGAAGGTACCACTGCACAGTATAGCAGGAACCTTGAGCTTTACAATGCCTGGAAGAGGAAAGACCGGGTAGCCAGGATTACAATCCTGAGCTCCATGAGGGATGACCTGATGCTTTGTTATGAGAAGCATAGGATTGCAAAGTCTTTGTGGGAGGTCTGTGAAGTTCCAAGTATGGAGGGACTTCCACCACAAGAGGCCGCCAACTCGGACTCACCTTTGACGGTTATAAGATGCGCCAGGGTCACACCATGAGGCAGCATATAACCATCATGTCTAACATGATTAGTGAGTTGAGCGAATGTGGGCGCCAGAAGACTGATGAGGAGCAAGTCTTCGCAGTCATCAGGTCATTGCCAAAGACTTGGGAGCATATGAAGATCTTCTTGACTCATGTTGATGAGGTCAAGACATTTGATCAAGCTGCCAAGCACCTTGAGCTAGAGGAGGATCGGATGTTGGCCGATGTCCCTCACACTGAAGTAGTTGCTGCTGAAGCAAGCACTAGTAAGGGTGCAGGCTTCAAGCGCAAGAAGGAGAGAGCTCAACCTCAGTGGTCTAGGCAAAGTAACGAGAGGTGGGAACGAGAAACAAGAGTGGTTTATGAGACATGGTTTTAGAGTTGTATTTGAAAACAATTCTTTGGTTTTGTATCTGGGTGATACAGTTTATGGTTATGGTTTTCTTCTGAATGGTTTCATTGTATTGGATACAATTGATTATTCATTTAATTCTAGTAGTGCTTTTTGTTTGCCAAGATACTGTGTGTATTGATTCTAATTTGTGGCATGCTAGACTAAGACATATTGGCTTAGATAGAATGAACAGGTTGGCAAGAGAAGGTCTCTTAGGCCAAGGTTCACTATCTGATTTGCCAACCTGTGAGTCATGTCTAGCAGGAAAAGCAACTAGAAAACCATTTGAAAAGGCTTTGAGAGCCTCTCTTCCTTTAGAACTTATCCATTCAGATGTGTGTGGACCCATGAATGTGCATACTAGAAAAGGACAGTCATATTTCATCACATTCATAGATGACTATACAAGGTATGGTCACATTTATCTAATTTCTCATAAGTCGAAGCTCTCGGAATGTTTTAAGAAATTCATGAGCTTGGTTGAGAATCAGTTAGATAAAAGGATTAAAACTCTTAGAACGGATAGAGGAAGAGAGTATCTCTCCGATATGTTCAAAGGGTTATGTGATGAAAAGGGGATATCTAGACAACTTACTATTCCAAGGACTCCACAGCAAAATGGGGTTGCTGAGAGGAGGAATAGAACCTTGCTAGACATGGTGAGATCCATGATGGCGCAGGCAAATCTACCCATCTCTTATTGGGGAGATGCTTTGCTGACTGCGGCCTATATCCTCAACAGAGTTCCAACCAAATCGGTTCCTTCCACACCATATGAGTTGTGGACCGGAAGGAAGCCAGATTTGAGTTACTTGTGCGCATGGGGATGTGCAGCATATGTTCACTCTACTTCTCACCAATATGGAAAGCTTGGACCCAGAGGAAGAAAGTGTATCTTTGTGAGATATTCTGAACCCTCAAAGGGCCATGTCTTCATTGGACTAGATAAGAGTGAGAGGAGAACGGAACTTGAGTCTAGGGATGCAACATTCTTGGAGAATGATTTTCCATCTCTTTCAGGAGTTAACAAAGAATCATCGGAATTCTTTGAGATACAAGATAGTGGTCTTGTCACTCCAGGGATTCAGATTATGGATAATGAACCTGGGGTTCATCCAGAAGATCCTAGTGCGAGTGGGAGTGCAAATGTGATAGCTACCTTAGACGGTGAGCAATCTGACATGCACTTGCGCCGTAGTGGGCGCGGGCTAGTTCCTCGTCGACGTTTCGACATAGAGGATGAAGCCTACATGGTAACTCCTGAAGAGATCGACTGTGAGATGACTTCAGTCGATGAGCATGAACCAAAGAGCTCGCAGGAAGCTCTTGCGGGGTCAAGCTCAAAGGAATGGTTGAAAGCAATAAAGGAAGAGTTGGAGTCGATGAAAGTCAATCATGTCTGGGACTTGGTTGACTTGCCGCCAGGCCGAAAGGCAATTGGGAACAAGTGGGTTCTCAAGATCAAAAGAAAGGCGGATGGATCTATTGAGAGATTCAAGGCTCGTTTAGTGGCTAAGGGCTACACCCAACGAGAGGGCGTTGATTATGAGGAAATTTTTTCCCCTGTGGTTAGGTTTGCCTCAATTCGCCTCATGCTAGCCATTGTTGCTTAGTTGGACTTGGAGCTTTATCAGATGGATGTAAAAACTGCTTTTCTCAATGGAGAACTTGAGGAAGAGATCTATATGGATCAACCTCAAGGCTTTGAAGCACATGGACTTGAGCGCAAAGTGTGCAAGCTTAAGAAGTCCATATATGGCTTAAAGCAAGCATCTAGACAGTGGAATGTGCACTTCCACCAAGCTATGATGGAAAATGGTTTTTCCATGCTTGAGGAAGACCACTGTGTTTACACCAAGAGATCTGATAATAATTATGTCATTCTGACACTATACGTAGATGACATACTTATGGCTAGCAATAGCAAGGAGCTATTGGAAACCATTAAGAATGGTTGTCCTCCGTATTTGATATGAAGGACATGGGTGAAGCAAGCTATGTGCTTGGTGTCAAGATTGTCAGAAATAGGCAAAAGAGATTACTGGGTTTATCTCAAGAGACCTATATTGACAATGTCTTGACGAGATACAGATGCACAACTGCAAACCAATTGATACTCCAAGTGGAGAAGGGTTTGCATTTGAGCCTTGATATGGGTCCTAAGACTCAGAGGAGAAAACCAAGATGGAAAGAGTTCCATATTCCAGTGCAGTGGGTAGCCTAATGTACGCTATGATGTGTACTAGGCCGGATATTTGTTATGCAGTGGGTTTGGTTAGTCGGTACCAATCAAACCCAGGCATAGAGCACTGGAAAGCAGTCAAGAGGATATTGAGATATCTCAGAGGAACGAGTAACTACATGTTGTGTTACCAAGGATCGGATTTGCGGTTAGTTGGCTATAGTGATGCCGACTGGGCTGGAGACATCGATGAGTGCAAATCAACCTCTGGATATGCTTTCTTGCTGAATGGCGGGGCCATTTCGTGGTGTAGCAAGAAGCAGGCTTGTATATCCCTCTCGACCATGGAAGCAGAGTATGTGGCATACTCAGCTGCGGTTCAAGAGGCTGTTTGGTTGAGGAGATTCCTTCGACATACTGGGATTGTGATGACATCCAAAGAGGCTGCCCTTGTCTACTGTGATAGTACGGCAGCTCTTAGCTATGTCAAGGACCCCAAGTATCATGGGAAGACCAAACATATACAGTTGAGATATCACTTTGTTAGAGACATTACATCAAGAAAGAAAGTTGTACTTAAGCACATATCTACTAGTTTGATGGTAGCTGACCCTCTTACCAAACCTATAGCCAAGGATGTTTTTATTTCTCATGTAAAATCCTTGGGCTTGCGTAGATTGTGACTTATTTTTGTACTGAGACTTTCTTATTAATGAGTAATATGAGTTCATTCCAGCATTTTTTTATTCACTTTCTGTGTGATTGTGTTTTGATAGCATAAAACAAGATATGTCAATAGGCAAGATAATGGCTCACTCACACGAGCATTCGCCTCTGGCGCCTTGGAGGCAAGCAGAGATGAGACAAATTGTGAATGATCTTGTGTAGGTCAATTCATAATCATGATGTCGCCTTGATTTGGAATCAAGATGAGTTTCTCTATTGTGAAGAGAATCGACATGAATGTTCCCACTATTCATGTTGCCTATAGGAGCCAGGTGCGAGTACTTTATGTGGCGCTAGGGTGACGACAATAAAGAAACTCGGGTTAGGCGCAAGAGGTTGCGACTAGACTAAGACCTGTATGGTGTTGAGATGGACATACGTTCTATTGTATATAGAATGCTCCACCATAACACATATATCATACTATGTGTGCTTAGCGATCATTGGAAATAAGAGGATGGATCCCTGCTCCTCTCATTGTGTGAGTCCTGGACCTTATGGTCCATTAGTGTTCTTAGTGACTTTCGACGACATCATGAAACGAAGGGTTGATGTGGCTACTTTAGGGTGTTACCTATGGTCATGATTGATTCGACCTAAAGGGGCACTACCGGGAAAGGAGTCAATCCTACGTGTAGTGATGGTCTGGGGCGAAAGGAAAGGTTTGATTCAACTGCACCCTAAAAAGTGTTTGCTGGCGCCAACTGTATGTGTTACAGTAGTGAACATTTTAAGGACAAGAAGGTGATCTCTCAAAGGGATCGAGATACCTTTAGTCTGGTGAGTTTGAATAAACCTAGGACACTGTGTTATACTAATGCTTATTTGATTTGTTTCTATGAGTGATGTGCCATTCTGGCCTTCTGGGAAGGTTTCTAGTTTGGGGCTCACGTGTGCAGGTATATCACCGGTCGCACAACCCATTTTGCCAGTATGACTTGTGGATATTAGTGTCTGGGACACAGGTGGTCTATGTATCTGGGATACATAGTGAAGAGATCAATATATATATGTATATCTGGGATATGCATGTGTGTCTGGGACACAAGAGGTCTATGTATCTGGGATACATAGTAGAGAGATTGAATGTGTATATCTGGGATATACAAGTGTGTCTGGGACACATTGAAAGATTAACACTTGCCCTTGTGCAAGTGGGAGCTGTTGGAATTTATTAATTTGATTAATAAATTAAATGCCCAAGGGCAATATTGGAAACTCACTATTAGGGCGGTTACAAAAATATAGTTACAAAATAGGGTTATATATTTTGGTAACCACCGCATTAGTGAGCAAGTAACTGAGTGATTCATTCGCACGAGCGAATCTCTGAAAAACGGCGGCTCCATCTCTCTCTCCCTCTCTCTTAGAATCGCAGGCTTAGAAATTCTTCTTTCCTAGTATTTGATCTTCATTCCATTAATCCACGGCATTTGGGTTGTGGATATTATTCCCTTTCCCTGTGATTGTGGAATCTCGCCGGTAAATCTTTGGTGGTGGAACGAGAACGTGGATCTAGACTTCCGCTGCGAATACTTCAAGTAAGGGAAAGCGAATCCAGGTAAGGAATCTTTCCCCCATCAATTAATTGAATTGAATTACTTTTGATGTATTACCAACATCAGCAATTTGCAAAATGGCTTAGGCCACTAATAAACTGTATACAGGCCGAGTTCGAAGCTCTAGTTCGTGGACTTTTTTTGGCTAGATCGCTCAATGTGTTTTATAATTTTGGTTAAAGACAGACTCGATTAGAGTGATCTGGGCAGTGTATGAGCCAAATATCTCGTGGATGCAAGACAATGCTGCAGTGGCAAGGATTGCAAGTGTACCTGGAAATGATACGGTAGAAAATAGTCACTGATATCGTGAGACATTGGTCAGGTTGCCTACGCTTGGTGAGGTTGCAACCCAATTGTAGATTGTTTGGCAAAATCAGCCGTGATGGAAAGACTTACAGATGAGGTTTTGTAGGGGCCGACTCATATTCATGCTGAGCTTGTCAGGGATGCAATGCAATAACCCGATTTGGGTTTGTATAGTATTTTTAGTGAGTTTTTTTGTACAACTAATTAGACAGTAGGGTTTAGTTTCCAAATTGAGTTGGGCATGGATCAGTTTTCTTAAAGAGGAGCTTCAGTTGGGAACTGTTTTCTTGGCTTTTTTTCTCTTGATAAGGAACTCGTGAGATTTGGGTGTATTGGATATAAATATTATTGCAGGTTTGAGAGGGTTTTGTCCTTGTAATCTTCCCTCTTTTAATAAAGCTAACATTTTTTCTTCATAAAAGACTGAAAGCTCTGAAACCACAAACCAAATAATTCCACTCTTCTTGCTTGACATAACTGACTTGCATTTGCAAGCCTGCGATCATCTGTTTGTTAAATCCAACAGGGATGGTAGGCACACTTCTTAATGATTCTTCCCTTAAAAAATTCACCAGCCAATCTCCTCTCTCTTTGTATTCCAATTTGGTTTTGTGGATAGAGTGCAATACCTATTGTTGCTCCATGATCTGATTGTGGGCCAACTGGTTCATTATAAAATCAAGCCTAGTTCCTGAGAAATAAAGAAAGTGAGTGTGGGCCACCTCTAAGGACAGGAAGTCACCTCCAATGATTAAGTTAGAATCTGGTAAACAGAAATCCTCGTAGAGAGGAGTAAATGCTCTAAGAAGATGAAGTGAGAATGTCTTCTTAGGTAGTTGCAGAAGAGTAAGTGACTAGAGTTAATGTTCTTGAACTTACTTTCATTTGTGTAGAGTATTGGCTTTATATACCAAGTTCATACCTCCTAGGTGGTGAAAATGCATTGCAGCCCTCAGATCCTTTATTCCAGATGAAGAGTTGTGATGGCTTCTGATGGGTAGCTTGATTAGCAAGCCAAGAGCCTAATCTTCTTAAGGAAGCCTTGAGACAACTATACATAATCCCACCGAATCAGGTGGTTAGGTTCACATTGGCATGATGTGACAACAGTCCCCCACTTTTCTTGACAAAACGTAAGGGTGCAATACTCGAGGGAGTCCTAAGTGAATGAAAAGCTTCATCGTTGCCAGTAAACATTTAATGAATCTTAGTGCATTCAATGTTGAAATTAATGTGTTGATTAACGTCTAGGCGAAGATACACAGAATTGTCTTGGAACATTACTTTAGCAAAGATATAACTTGTCGGGCGCTTAATGAAATGTCATCCGAAGTCCATCATGACAGTTGGTTGTTACCATGAAGTGCTCTTCTTAGCAAGTATTCTACCGAGAAGTGCCTTGTGAACCTTGTGAACCAGGATTGAGCCAAACGTACTTGTTTGCGTGGTCCACTAGGGTCCAAGGGTTTAAACCATAATGTTTATAACACCTACAAAGGAATTCCATCATCTCACCAATGGTGGGTTAGTAAAGCGGTTAAAAACCCAATCACCCACAGGGAGGTCTTGGGTTCGCACCCATTCAGCTGCATTAATATTTGCATTCCCATCCCAGTATATAAGAAGTTCTTAATCCCCCCCAAAAAAAAAAGAATTCCATCACCTCTTTCATGGATTGTGGGATATAAAGGTGACGGTGGGAGATGGGTGGAGGAAATCCAAGTCTATTTCTTTCTTTCCTGTCATGTTGAGTCTAAGATCGATAGAGAAGAGTCCAAAATGTTGACAGAGAGGGATACCTTTGGTGTTTCCATGATGTGACTTCTACATAGACATGTTAATTAACTTGTGATTGATTTCTTTGCGTTCAATTATTTAAAGTCAGAATATTAGTCACCTTTTACTCTTGTTTCAAGTCAATCAAGAAAGTTGATTCCAACAAAAATCCAAGTTTTCTCTCATAGCCCACGATATGAGCCGTTGATTTCAAATTTGCAATGCCTATAAATTGAGCAACTTCATTCTTGCTTCCTTTTCTCTGCTTACTGCAACTGTGGGCTCTACAAATACTTCCTTTTGAAATAAGTGTCCAACAAAGCTTTCTGCTACCTTCAACCCTGTAAGTTCTTTTCTGTAACAAATAGCATGGGTAGGAGGTTAGTGAAAAAGTATGACTTCTACGGAAACCCAAACCCTAGAGTTCCTCCAAAGCCTTGGAAGGATGTAGGGATCAGTGGAGACCCATTCGAAGGTAGGTTTCCCTCATCATATCCTACTCCTGACCTAGCCTTTGGTCAAATAGTGAACAAAGAGCTCATTTGCGTAAAGATGCAGCCCCTGGAAATACTGTTGAAGGAGAGTTAGTCTCTGAAGTAGATTTCAAAACCCCTCTAGACAGTAGGCATTCTTCTTTTTCTTCCAAGTCTGACCCTCTTTACTTTCCCAATCTATTTCGTCCCCAGCATGTTCAACTGATGAGGACAGCCTTCAAAATCTCAGTTGACTTCAAACCTAGGCTCCTAGGCCCCTCCGAGAGAGCTAGCATGCTGAGAGAGAGGGGAATTCCCCCTACATTTTGACTCCGCTGGGAGAAATGAAACTACCCTTTCACCCTTCATGATGCAGGTCCTGTACCATTTCAACCTAAACCCCAGGATATCGTCTCCAAATGGATGGAGATGTCTTGTAGGGTTCATAGGGTATTGTCATAGTATGGACATTGAGTGTAACCTGAACATCTTTATGTGCATTTTCGTACTGAGAACCATAGAGAGAGAAGGTGGTTTAGCTTCAGTAGGCAGGGGACCTCCAGTACCAAGTTCCATGTCTCAGAAGATGAAACCATACCCAACAACAATAAGAGTGGAGAGACAGGTACATTGCTTGTCTCCCACCTCAAGAGTGTGCAGTTGTAGAGTAACCCAATATCATTAGGAGCACCCCGAAGAGACTGAATGTCAAGTCCAACCTACATTCAAGAGACAACTCTCTTTTTGAGATGTTTGTACAGGGACTAGGGGTTCTAGTCCATGGTAGGGAGATGGACTTCAATGCTCTTTTGTTCCTCTAGAAAATCATGGATAGTGAGCCCCTTGTACCTTCCTTTATTTAGTTTTATTTATGTTTGTACTTATATAAATGTTGGGACTGATGCGTTCGTGTTGTATGCAAATCCAAAGATGGCCTTCAGTCATGAAAATCTCCTTAAAAATTACAAGGCTACACAGGCTATAGCAAAAAATGAATGCGAGAAGACCAGAGTTCTGAATCTGGGCCATCCCTCCCAGCCTCTGCACTGCCAAGTCCTATAGCAAGGGTTCCGCTATAATTTGAGATGAAGACCTTGGCTGAGATCTTCAGGGAGGCCAAGGAGGAAATTGCAAAGGCCGCAACAAAGGCTTCTTCAAAAGGAAAGAGGTCTATTGCTCTTGCCTATCGAGAAGGTGGTTCTTGGGGCCCATTCTGGTGACTTGTTTATGAAGGAGAGTTAAGCATCTTGGAGCACCATCAGCTAACAAAGGCAAGGAAAAGGTGACTAGGACTGGTGGGCCAACGCCCTCACCAGCAGTTGTTTCTCAAGGGGGCTTGGAGGTCCCCCACCTAGTAAGTATTGGTGAGAGGACCTCCGAGGATGCCAATGCTAGGGCATCAGGGACTAGTTCAACTACAAGTGTCCTTGCCCCTCAACCCTCCAAGCACCTGCGTCCCTCCCCCATGGTGGACTTCTCATTGGAACATCTTTGAAGGGGATGGTATTGCAGGAGAAATTGGGAGTGCTAGACAATGGATAGAGCTTGGGGTCCTAGCAGTGGACAAGAAACATTGCAATGAACTAACTCTGGGAGGCCTGCAATCGCATATTGTTCAATAGGTTTAAACTCTTCAAATAGTCTGAAATTTTTTCTACTCCCCACTATTCCATTAACCACTGGTTATTTTTTGTTTCAGGAGCTTGTATAATTCTGTCAACTTGGTGGAGGGGTTGATTAGGAGGAGTAGGAGCTTGGCTACCGATTTAACAAGGCTCAATGGTGATGTAGGATACCAACACAACAGGTATGAGATCTTGCAAGCCAAACATGCGGATACCTGCCAGGAATTGGGGAGAGTCCAAAAATACCTGGAGGCAGTGAAGCAAAGTTGGGTGAAGTTCGTGCCAACTGTGACCATTACAATGTTGGCAAGGATGAAGCCTCAAAAAGGGAGACTGAGGCAACAAAAGCCAAGGAAGCTGCCCTTCGAGATAAGGTCAAGGTGGAGGCACTGGCCAAGTTAAGAGTGGATATGCAGAATTTGGAGGCCACAGTGGCAAAGCTTCAGAAGGACAACTCTAAGCTTTCGACCTTCTGTCCAAGGCTTGACTTTGAGAAGTAGGCCATGCAGTTTGAACTAAAAGAATTAGACCAAAGGGTCTTGAAACTGATAGAGCAGGCGGCTACTTTCATAGAAGATGCCATAAAAGAGGTCGGAGCCTCTACTGAGTATAAGCAAGAAGTGATATAGGTAGCTCTTCTAGGCTATGAATGTGGCTTGGATGAAGCCTTCAACTTGATGGTGTAGAGGCTGCTTGAAGAGGCCCTGAAAGAGGTTTGCAAAGGAGCCCCTTTTAACACAGACACTTGCAAAAGATTGAAGATCCCAGTGTTCTGCTGGATGTTGCCTTCTACTGAAACTCTTGCTCTTGAAGTTGCTCCAGAAGTTTTGCCTCCCAATGCTAAAGCTTCAGCTGCTACTTCCACCTTGCCACCTCCAGACACTCCCTTTCCCGAAGCAAACACTAATCCTCTCCCTGAAGAAGTTATCAGCCAAATTCTTCTACAACAAATCAACCCTGATGACTCCACCATTGTTACAATTGAGAGTGATGACGCTGTTGAACCAACCAATCTACTACCAAATGATCAAGCTCTATTGCTCCTCGTTTCTTTTGTTGATCTGTATTTCCAATATATATATATATATACATATCTATTATTTTATTTTTTTAAGTAGCCCTTGAGGCTTGTTTGTACATCACATATTGATCAATGAAATCTATTTTTGGATTGTCAACATCTTGTGTACCCACTTATTGTAATTACAATCATACTTGGTACACACTGCTTCATGCTTGTATATATTTTTGTACATAACATTCACAAAATTTCACTAAGTATGAGCTCTCAGGAGAAGTTGAGTGACAACACATTCTTTCTTATAAAAATGAATAAGTACATGCCTTCGGCAAGAGTTCCAAGAATGCATGTTTACAAAGGGAAAATGAACATGTGTGATACAAGATAAGAAATCAACATGTAAACAAGTTATTAACTCTTACTTGTTTGAAGTCATACACTTTGCTCAGTGATAAAACTTTTAAGTGCATTGCATTCCACGGGTGAGCAAGTTCTCTAATAGCCTCCAAATCTCTAAGCCTGTAGGTTCCAGGTTGGAGTTCACATACTACCAAGTAAGGGCCTTCCCACCTAGGAGATAACTTGTTTCTTCCTCTTGGGGCTGAGATGTCAGCTTGTCAGAGGACTAAATCTCTTTTTCGAAAAGTCTTACTACGTACTCGGGAATTATAATATTTTCCAACCTTTTTCTGATAAGCTACATTCCAGTAGAATGCTGCTTCTCAAACTTCATCAACGAACTCTAAATTAGCTTGAAGACCTTCTTCATTTTCCAGTTCATCATAGTGGGTTGCTCTAAGGGATCTTGCTAACACCTCTACCAGAACCAAAGCCTCAGTGGCATAAGACAATCTAAAGGGTGTTTCCCCCGTTGGTGTTCTTGATGAAGTTCTATAAGCCCAAAGAACATGAGGCAACTCTTCAACCCATTGCCGTGACTTTCTGCCAAGCATCTATTGATTCCATCAAGTGAGGTATGATTGGTAACCTCCACTTGTCCATTGCATTGAGGATAAGCTATTGATGCCCTCCTATAGTCAATGTGATAATTTTGATAGAACTCCTTGAAAACTAGATTATCAAATTGAGTCTCTTGTCTGTCAAAGGGATCTTTAAGCAAGGCAAACGATAAATAATTTCGTTGAGGGTGAACTTTTCCATATGTTTTTCTATAATGGTTGCAACTGGTTCTGCCTCAACCCATCTTGTAAAGTAATCTTGGCAACAATTAAGAACTTTCTACCACCTGAAGTAGGTAGAAATGGACCTAAGATATCCATCCCCCATTAATGCAAAGGGCACTGGACTTAGAATAGAAACCAGTGGCACTATTGGAGTTCTCTATATGGATGAATGTAGTTGACATGGTCCACAGTGGTGAACATAGTCTTGAACATCCTTCACCATAGTTGGCCAATAAGTCCCTTGTCTTATTATCTTAAGGTCAAGGCTTTATCTCCCATGTGTGTTCCACAAATACCTTAATGCACTTTTGTCAGAGCATATTGTGCACCTACATGACCCATGCATTTCAAGAGTGTTTCTTCAATAGATCTCTTATATAACATCCCATCTACAAGAGTGAACTTTGCTGCTCTTCTTTTGATGATGTATGCATGTGTTTGGTCCTCTGGAAGTTGATCATGCTAAAGGTAGAAAATCAACTCGTCCATCCATGATGGCTCTACTTCATCAATTTCCATCACTTCCCAAGTGTCAATACTTCATTCATGAAGAGTTTATTGATAAACGGAAGCTTCAATACCTTCCACGCTTGCTGATACCAACTTGGCCAAAATATTAGCCTCTGCATTTTCCTCTCTGGGAATTTGGATGATTTCAAATTGAGCAAAGTGAGCCTTGAGCTCATTCGCTTTGGTGAGATACTGCACCATTGTTTCTTCCTTGGCATCATAGATAACCTGAACCTGACTCACTATCAGTTGTGAGTCACTGTGTATCTTCAAGCTTTTGACACGAGGGAGCTAGCTAAATGCAGCCTTGCCAAGAGAGCTTCATATTCATCTATGTTATTTGTTGCTGAGAAGATGAAACGAAGGACTTAATTGATGGTAAAGCCGTTGGGACTTTGTAGTACCAAACCAGCTCCACTGCCCACTACATTACTAGCTCCACCAACAAAGATAATCCAAGTTTCCAAAGACATTTCTTGTTCTTCCCCCGTACTCCAACCAGTGGTGGACTCAACCACAAAATCTGCTAATGCTTGTCCTTTCACAGTAGTTCTTGGTTGAAAATTAACTTGATGCTCACTTAATTCAATGGCCCAAGTGACCAACCTTCTTGCTAGATCTGGACGATGCAGAATCTTCTTTAAGGGAGCATTGGTGAGAATTGTTACTGGATGGGCTTGAAAGTAAGGCTTGAGTTTTCTTATAGATACCATTACAGTCAAGGCTTGTTTTTCTATCTCAGGATATCTAGTTTTAGCATTTAGAAGAACATGGGAAACGTAATAAACAGGATTTTGAACGCCTTTTTCTTCTTGTATTAAAATAGAAATTACAGCTTTAGAGGATGTAGCCAATTACATAAAAAGTCCCTTTTCAGGACATGGACAAGCAAAAATAGGAGAGATGTTAAACTTGTGCTTCTGCTCTTCAAAGATTTTTGACATTCTTTATTCCAAACAAGCTCTGAGGTGGCATTGAGAGTCTTTAGTGCTGCGAAGAAGGGCAGGCAATGCTCTCCAAGGCATGCCAGGAAACAATTAAGGGTAGCAATTCTCCTTGTCAAGCATTGAATTTCTTTTTGCATTTCCATAATAGCCTTGATTTTCTCTAGATTAGCATCTATGCCCATTTGTGATACCATAAATCCCAGGAACTTCTCGGATGAGACCCCGAAAGCACACTTCTCAAGGTTCAAGAGCATATTATGTTCTAGGAGAACATCAAACACTTTTGACAAGTCATTGATGTGATCCTTCTACTGGATGTCTTGACCAACATGTCATCCCCATAAACCTCCATGTTATGCCCTATTTTCTTGCAAAAGATTTTGTTCACTACGCGCTGGTAAGTGGCTCCAGCATTCTTTAGACCGAAGGGCATGACTTTGTAGAAGTAGCTCTCCCTACTGGTCATAAAGGCAGTGTGAATTTTGTCATTTGACTTCAACATGATTTGATTATACCCAGAGTAAGCATCCATGAAACTCAACACTTCATGTCCTGCCGTGGCATCGATTAACAGCTTATGCAAGGCAAAGGATAACAATCCTTGGGGCAAGCTTTATTGAGATTTGTGTAGTCTGTACACATTCTCCTCTTCCCGTTTGCCTTTTTCACCATGACTACAATGGTCAACCATTTTGGACACTCAATTGGGCAAACAAAACTAGATTTTTCAAGCTTTTCAACCTTAGCCTAAATGGCTTGATGCTTCTTGCAAAAAAATTTCTCCTCTTCTAAATTACTTAGGTTTCCCATTTGTTGATCCATAAGCTATGTTCTATAATAATTTGGTTTATCCCAAGCATGTCTTTGGCTGACCACGCGAAGACATCTACATTCAGGGCCAAGAAGGTTGTTAGCTTATGCTTAAAGTCTTCTTGTTGTTCTGAACCAATATTAGTCCCTCTTTTTGGATGAACAACACTCAAGGGAACTTTTTGGAACCTCTCAACATGTTCTCCTCGTTGTATTTGACTCTCATCTCGGTCATCACGAACTTTAACCATGAGAGTCATTCTAGCAAGTGGTGTTGTTGGTTGCATTTGAATGGAATTAAGATAATAGGTCCTAGACTGCCTCCAATATGTCTTGTAGACACTAACGCCTTGTGTTGTTGGAAATTTCATCATCATGCGCCTAGAGGAGATTATGTCTCCCATGACAGTTAATGTTGGACGACCCAATATAATATTGGATGCTGACAAGTTGCGCACAACCATGAACATGGTGGGCAAAGTCACTTGTCGGGGAAACACTCTCACCATCAGATCTAACTGTATGTTCCCTTCTACAATAGTGGAACTTCCAGCAAATCCGTAAAGCAAGGCTGTGGTTGGCTTCAATGCTTCTTGATCGATCTTTAATAGTCCAAAAGCATCCAAAGACAAAATGTTTGTTGATGATCCAATATCAACCAATACTCTATAGATCATGTGATTTGCCAACCTAACCTTGATTACTATAGCATCCTCATACGGAGTGTGGATATCCACTAGCTCCTTCTCAGCAAAGGTTATTGGTTCACTTTGAACGAAATGTGTCACTGTTCAGGGATCAACGGTGCCTATGACACGTGTACCTTGCTTAACTTGTCTCAATGACTTTGGAGTGGGCTTTCCGAATGTAGTATTAATTTTGGGAAGGTCCTCACCTTTGGAAGACATTGGAGCCTTACCACTAGACTCAGTCATGTCTTTTGGAGGAGTCATGCTGCGTCTTCTCGGAGGAGGTGAGGCATCCCCACGATGAGCAGATCTACCATACTGATTCAAGTGCCCTCTGGCAATCAATTTCTCTATTTCCACCTTCAACATGCAGCAATCATTAGTATGATGCCCTTTGTCCTTGTGGTACTGACAGTATTTGGACATGTTATTCCTATTCTTTGGGTATGCATGCAATATTCTAGCGGTTTTCAATAACCTTGATTCTCTAGAGTCTTGGATCTGCATAAGGATTGCAGATCATGACTTGTTCAAGGGAGTGAATGCTTCTTCATCCTCCTCAATCACTCGCTTACTACGCCATTCCTGCCCGCCTTTCTGGTCCTTCTTTTGGAATCGTTGCTCAGAGCTTGATTTTGGGGTTTTTTGAGTTAAGGGCCTTTCTTGATCTTTGTAGTGACTCCGGTTTGCTTCTAGGACCTCCTCCATAGTTTCCATCTCATATCCCAAATCCAAAAGCTCTGCCAGCGTTTTGGGCTTTTTCTCAACAATAGAAGTAACCAACTTTTCATTTGTTGTAGTTCTCTTGAAGGCAGTGAAAGCTACTTAATCATCAAGATCCTTGATCAAGATGGAAATGTTGTTGATGCGAGTGATGAACTCTCGGATAGACTTTGAACATCCCTGATTTTGAGCAAGCAGATTGTCCTCTGTCTTATCCTTCTTGATTCCACTTTTGAACCTTGTTAGAAAGGCATAACCCAACTCAGTAAAGTTGTGAATGGAGTGTTTGCGTAGGCATGAAAACCAAGTTGTGGCTGGTCTAATTAAGGAAGCAAGAAAGCATCTACATTTGATAGGGTCTCCTCCCGCACACATAGTAATGATGGAAGTAAAATGGCTTATATGGGCCATAGGATCTTTGGTTCCATAATAAACTGTAAAAGGAGTACGAAAACCTACCAATAGAGGTGCCACCATGATCTTAGATACAAATTGATCTTGACTTAACACCAGTTGTACTTCATCAGGGACCTTTTTATCCAGCTGATGAAGATGCTCGTTCATATCTTGCACTTGTTGATATAGACTTTCACTATGAATTGACACTGAGGTTTTAGAACCTCTATCCTCTGACAAAGAGCCTTTGGACTTAGTCACATGTTCCTTTAAGATGCATTGGGATTTTGGGACGTAGGGGAGTTTAGTTCCAACCCCATGAAAAGAATGTCGGTCTGCATGAGCTCCCAATCTATCAAAGATAGACGATGGCCACCTTTGTCAAAGACATTAGCTTTGCCCTTTCCTTTGTGTTTAGCGTGACGAGTGGGGAGCTCAGCTGCTCCATCTCCCTAGGCCTTGTCCCATTGATCGACAAGGGAGGGAACTACTATTTCAAGCACTACCATTATAGGACTTGAAGGTGGCATGAGACGACTCCACTAGTTCACCGTTGACTGGAAGGAACCCATCATATCCAACATTTTTTTTTGCAATTCTAGCAATTGTGCTGGATCTGGAGCAGAACATGGGGTCATTCCCTGTAAAGGGAGTTTTGCATGTGTCTCCACCATTGCACCCACTGGTTGTAGCTCACATGGCAAGGGTGCATTCATATCTTTTGAGGTATGTCCTTTTCGGGCAGTTCCATTCTTTTTGGTACGGGGGAGTCCCTGAGATTTGGAACCATGGTTGCCAGAGTTATCTCCTACCATCTCTTTTCAACTACGTAGAACGCAAAAAAGGGAAAAGCTACTGAAACTTTTTGTTAGTGTTTCCCACAGATAGTGCCAAATGTTGCTCCAAAATCTGACTGTGGGCCAACTGGTTCATTACAAAATCAAGGGTGGTTCCTGAGAAACAAAGAAAGTGAGTGTGGGCCTCCTCTAAGGACGAGAATCCACCTCCAATGATTAAGTCAGAATCTGGTGAACAGAAATCCTCGTAAAGAGGAGTAAAGCTCTAAGAAGACGAAGTGAGAATGTCTTCTTAGGTAGTTGCAGAAGAGTAAATGACTAGAGTTAATGTTCTTGAACTTACTTTCATTCGTGTAGAGTATTGGCTTTATATACCAAGTTCATACCTCTGAGGTGGTGAAGATGCATTGTATCCCTTAGACCCTTTATTTCAGATGAAGGGTTTTGATGGCTTCTAATGGGTAGCTTGATCAGCAAGCCAAGAGCCCAACTTCTTGAGGAAGCCTTGAGATAGCTCTACATAATCTCAACGAATCAGGTGGTTAGCTTCACGTTGGCATGGGTGTGACAACAGTCCCCCACTTTGGTAGACAAAACATAAGGGTGCAATACTCGAGGAAGTCCTAAGTGAATGAGAAGCTTCCTTGCATGCATTGAGCATTTAATGAATCTCAGTGCATTCAATGCTGAAATTAATGCGTTGATTGACGTTTGGGTGAAAATACTCAAAATCTTCTTTCAACATTACTTTAGCAGAGATATAACTTGTCGGGCGCTTAATGAAAGGCCATTCGAGAAGTCCATCATGACAACTAGCTGTCACCATGAAGTGCTCTTCTCAGCAAATATTCTACCGAGAAGTGCCTTATGAACCTGGATTGAGCCAAACGTACTAGTTTGCATGGTCCACTCTAGTCCACTATGGTTTAAACGTACTAGTTTAAACCATAATGTTTATAACCCCTACAAAGGAATTATAGAAGGCAAAAATATACTTAAAAGTCAAATGTCCCATAGTGATCACAATGATACACTTTGATATTGCAGGAGAGCACAAAATTTTCGACCAACTATTGGATGCTCATTGGATAGACATGCTTTATATTAAAGTGGGAATTGCATCACCTCTTCCACAGTTTTGAACTTGTATTGGTGGGAGCACAGGATTTCATACTCCATTGATTTTCTTTCACATCTAGATCCTTTCCACTCAAGTATCTTCGGTCCAAAATTTTCTCTCACAGTCCAATTGACAATAGGTGGGCTTAGGGTGTTTTGTTAGATGGATTGTGGGATATAAAGTTGAAAGAGATGGGTGGAGGAAATCCAAGTCTGTTTCTTTCTTTCCTGCCATGTAGAGTCTAAGATCGATGGATTCTTGTTGTAAGTATATTGCTACGTGAATGTCAATGATAGAGAAGAGTCCAAAATGTTGACAGAGAAGGTTAACTTTGGTGTTTCCATGCTGTGACTTCTACATAGACGTGTCGGTTAACTTGTGACCGGTTTCTTTCGGTTCAATTGCTTAAAGTTAGAACATTGGTCACCTTTTACTCTCGTTTCAAGTCAACCAAGAAAGTTGACTGGTTAACTCTGAAATCAACACACTTTGAGATATCTGGCTCCAACAAGAATCCATGTTTTCTCTCATAGCCAACGATCTGGATCACCTCTTGCGGGACCCACTAGCACTTTAATTTTTTTATTATTATTCAGATGTGGACCCACCTGATTTTGTGGTGAATAAGGGGGAGCACATAAGGCTCCGCCGACAGGAAAGTGTGCACACTTAGAGCCCATAGGATAACTCAAAGTCAGACCTACAAGTGTAACTCAAATCGGGACCACCTCCCTGCAG
Source organism: Hakea prostrata (assembly GCF_041222555.1). NCBI lineage: Eukaryota > Viridiplantae > Streptophyta > Magnoliopsida > Proteales > Proteaceae > Hakea > Hakea prostrata. The sequence continues at coordinate 35,634,301 of NC_142609.1, forward strand.
ACGCTTCTTCACCACAAATTTGGGTGGGGACCACATCTGAATAATAATAGTAATAATTAATAGTACAACCCCCAGTGGGTCCTACATGGGTCCAACCCAAATTTTGGTGAAAGAAGCATTAGGGAAGCAAATACTGCTACCCCAACTGGGGCTGGGGGGGGGGGGGGTTTGATCCAGACTCGTGTAACTCGCTTCACAAAATAGATTTCAAGCTGTTTTGATGTCACAACTATAATTTAAAAATGAATGACTCAAATGGTTCTACATGGTGAGTATCTTCACAAGAGTTTTTTTGTTAGGAAATTTTCTGTCTCCCTAGTACTTATTTTTATTTATTCTTATTCTCTTATTGGAAGTTTATAAAAGTGAACTATACCTCTCCTTCCCCCTTCAAGACATTCATAGGTTTGTAATAGATTTCAATATGTCTATACATCCTCATCCAATCACTCTCATATTGCCTTGATCCCTAAAAGAGAAGTGCCAAAACTGTGGGCAGACTATATACCCATAAGCTTATGTAATGTGACTTGTAAGATCATTACAAAAATCTTGGTCACGAGATTGAAAGAATCCTTCCAAATCCGATATCTTTCAATGAAAATGGGTTCATCACAGGTAGGTATATTCAGGATAATATCCTAACAGCCCATGAGATGATGCACAGAATAAACAAACACAAGAAAGGGATGAAAGTTTTAATCGCAGTCAAACTGGACATGAGAAAAGCCTATCATAGGCTAGAGTGGGGGCTCATTGAGGAGGCTCTAAGAAGCTGTGGTTTCCCAGAGAAGTGGATTACATGGGTTATGTTTGAATAAGAACACCTCAATATTCAATTTCTTAAATGGAAAACCTACTAAGACCTTCAAATCATTTAGAGGGACTGCCAAGGGGACCCCCCCTCTTCCCTTAGATTTGTTCTATGTGCTGAATTGTTGTCCTCACGCAAGCAAGAAAAGAATTAAAGGAGTAAAATTTTCTCAAGGAGAAAGTATCAATCATCTGGCCTTTGCAGATAACATGATACTGTTTGAGCAAGCTACACTTAAAGAGACTAAGGTATTAAAAAAACCATTGCAACTTATTTCTCAATGTTAGGACAAGAACATAATGCAACAAAGACAAGGACTCACTAGTCCAAGCACAACAACAGCAGCAAAGATAGAACTATCAACTCATTTTCATATATCCTCTACCTTAGACATGGATATATATTTGGACATTACTTTGATTAGTGAAAAACTAAAATAGGCATATTGCTCATCAATAATATATTCAGAGGGTTAGAAGCTTCAAAGTTGGAAGGCTAAGCACTTGATCTCAGCAAGAAAAACTATCATAACTCAAGCCAATATAAGTTCATTTTCCTTCACACTTTATGTTTTGTTTCAAATTACCTAATGCAACCTAGAGGATCTAGAAAACCTATTGTGAGTTTTTTTTCTTCTTCTGGTCAAATGGGGAATCTTCACTTGTGCATATTGTTAGCTGAGAGACTATTTGTGAACCAAAGAAGCATGGGGGGCTTAATATTAGAAATTTTCAAGAGATGAATCAAGCCCTACTATCTCACAAATCTTGGGAACTACTTAATCCAGAAGAATCACTAATATTTGCAAGGGAGCTTCTACAAAAGGGTATTCTGCAACAGATGGGAAATGGAAGGAATATTCACTCATGCAATGATCACTGGATTCCAGATGAACAAGTCTTGGTTATAAGAGGCTCAATGATCCTGATGCACCATATTCAGTTGCAAACTTCATCCAATATAATACATGGAATGAGCATTTGGAAGGAATATTCACCCATGGAATGATCATTAAATTCCAAATGTACAAGACATGGTTATGGAGAGACCCAATGATCCTGATGCACCAAATTCAGTTGCGAACTTCATACAATATATAACACATGAAATTGAGCAAAAATTTACAGAGTGGTGGCCTAAAGAAGTGGTGGAAAAAAAATATTAGTTATTCCTCTACTCATGGTTAGTAGGGATGCTGAAATCACCTGGCATTAAATGATCCTAATGAACCAAAATCAGCTGTGTATTTCATCCAATATAATAAATGGAATGAGCAAAAATTTATAGAGTGGTAGCCCAAATAAGTGGTGGAAAAAATATTAAATATTCCCCTACTCATGGTTAGTAGGGATGCTGAATCATCTAGCATTAACTTTCAAATGGCATACTTTCAGTAAGTTCAGCTTACAAATTGGCAATTTTAAACACAAACATTAGGGGTGAAAATTACTTATTAAAGTTATGGAAACATTCTCTGGCACCAAGGATATTGCATTTTCTATGCGCATTCTAAAAAAAAAAAATTACCAACAGCAGATCTGCATAGGCAAAGAGGAGGTAACAATCCAAAAATATGTGGCACTTGTGGAGTCAATTCAATCAATACAGATCACATTTCTTATGATGTCCCCTAAGCAATCTACTCTAAACCAGATTGGGAAATATACTATGGTCCTGCAAGAATCCGTGGCAATGGTGAAGAGAGAGAGAGAGAGAGAGAGAGAGAGAGAGAGAGAGAGAGAGAGAGAGAGAGAGAGAGAGAGAAGTTTGACCGGGGGGGGGGGGGAGAGACCAAGGTTATGTGGTTCGGTCGAATGCAACCTATGTCCTCAGGAGAGTTTGAGATGTTTCTACTATGTTAATGAGTTGTGTACATGACTTCTTATATAGAGTCATAGTCTTTGTTCATCAGTCTTCTAGGACTCCTTTAGTTGTCGTCATGTAGATTTCCTATGTTCCAGTATTTGTTGTGTTTTGATTTACATGTAGATAAGAATTTGAGATTACGTAAAATATCAACTAGGGTTTTGTAGGAATTGTAATCTACTTCAAACTCTTCTTTGGATTGGTTAGAGTTCTTGTGAGTATCATCTGTAGGATCCATCTTGAGTGTAGTAGGAGTTTGGTCCACTTTGGACTTCTAGGAGAAACCCTAGCCACATAACCCTGAGAAGAAGTGGCGGTTAGGGTTTTGGCAATTTTGCCAGAAATATCCCTAATAGGTCCCAACATAGAGATTTACAATCTTAAATCATGATCATGCTATAAAAAACATTAATTGAATAGGAGTGGAGGAACACATGATGCCTGTGTTCCAATTGTCTTTGAGCGATTTGAAAAAATTACACATCAGTCATATTTGGAAAACAATCAAGCTCACCAAAGCAAATATATAAATTAGAGCAGAAATGGAATCAAGAGATTGGATTTAGTGTGAATATTACAAACAAAGCACACCAGTCCAGACAAATATAGTGGTAGGCAATAGAGAAAGGATGGATCAAAATCAATGTCAACGTATCTTACCTCAAGGAAAAGGAGAAATCAAGGTTTGGAGGAGTGGCTAGAGATAGTGAAGGAAAACTTATTGTCTGCTCTACATCCGGTTGTGGCATTAAGAATGCCTTAAGGTTTGAATCCTCACGATCAACAAAGTCCTAATCAGCTCAGTAGAGGCGGTGTCCAAAGCACGATCATAGAAGGGAATATTCAGTTCTTCATAGAGTTTCTCTCATTCGACAGAGAACGACTCAACCCTTGGAAAATCAGCCGTATTCTGACGGATATTCTGCACTTGGAGAAGGATTTCACACAGATCCGATGGCAACATACACTTTGAGAGGGTAATAGCGTAAGGGGTAAGCTCATTTTGCATGTAACAGAAACACAAGATTGCTTTTGTCTCTCCTATATAATGTTGTAGGCTCTAAGTACCCTAGGAGATTTAAATTAATTAAGTTTCTAATATTGTGCAACCCCCCCCCCCCCCAAAAAAAAAAAAAAAAAAAAAAAAAAAAAAAAAAAAAGATACATCTAAAATGTTTAATGAATTTCGATAAAAGATGGACAAAGAAAAAAAAATGTAATTCTATAAAAGGGATAGAGGACAACCAAATAAAAAGGAGTTGCATGGAGATTCCTCTGAGTTGTGAATCCCCCCCCCCCCCCCCAATAAAAGGTCATTTATATTAAAAGTGAAAAAGAGCTACAACATCATGATAACTCCATTCTATGCAAGAAACTAGGCACACTCAACCCACAATGGCAAGTGCACCCTATACACCAGTCATCCCTATTTCTGCTTACAATAATATTTAAAGAAGGCTAGGGAGGAAAACAATCTCCATCAGTGTTGTGAATAAATTACCCTAACTATGGTTCCTACCAGTTCAACCGGATTCAGTTGATGATACAAATCAATTTATGGATCCGCCTGAAGGATTAATGAAGGCTTGATCATAGCCATCCAATCTATACTTTCCATCCGACGGTTATCAGCAATAGGGAATCGAGCGGGAAAGCTATAAATAGGAACAAAGCATACGCAGGAGGTAACACATTCAAATTCTCAAGACTCACAATTTTCCCGCTTTTTCCATTAAAGCTCTTCAGAACCTCCCAGAGAGCTCTGAAGCCCTAATTCTTGTCAACTATTGACTAGATCGTCGGAGACGGAACGTCAATCCAGCTGACCGGCTCCGTTTCTAACAAATTCATCTATTTTACAGGAAGTGTGAGATAAAACCAGATTCGATCCAGATCTGAGAGATTGGTGTGAGATTCTCGGTTCATTGATCCAGGCGAAATCTGCACCAACTATTTGCGCCGTCTGTGGGAATCATTTAAGCAAATTTAAAAAAAAAAAAAATCTATGGCTCAGTCACTTGAGCAGGGGGAAACAATTCCAATGAACGAAACATCAGAGGCTAGTCAAAGAGAGCCACGAAGGATCAATCCAAAGAGAAAGACGAAGGAAATGACATCGTTACTGCAAATTCCAATAGTACAAGCTCGTCAGAAGCAGAGAACTGTGGAGGAGCATTCACCACATCTGATTGAAGTAAGTAACAGAGAGAAACAACTTGCAGAAGCACCTGTATTGGCTTCTTAGCCAACTCTTGATTCAAATTAGATTGCAGCTCAATTTGAAATCTTGCAACGTTAGATTCTATAGACACAGAATCTGGTGAGGTCGTATATAAAACAAATCAGAACTCCGGAGGAAAGGAGGGCTCCAATAACATAGTCGTTAGATCTAGGACTCTTTCCCGAGTTGAGGCGGTCTCTGACCAAAAAATCCTCGAATGCAAGAGTTGAGATAGAGCCAAAGGATATCGAGCCTCAGAGAAAGTGAAGGAGAAAGTTTTGACCCAGATTACATTCCATTGGAATTTGATGATCAATTTTCAAGTAGAAACGATTAGACAAGCCAAAGTAGAAGAAGTCGCAGATATCGTAAGGAAAAGGAGCGGTCAGCGAGTAGTCATTTAGAAGTTCAAGGATTTGAGATCAGTAAAAGATTTAGGATCTTGAACGATCAAATTCAGCGATTGACAAATAAAGACAATGGAGAGAATGTAGAAAGAGAATATGGATTGTAATCCATTTTCAAGAGAGATAATGACAGCTCCGCTACCACACAATTTTAAACTTCCAGTGTTTATTATGTATGATGGGAGCACGGATACATTGGAGCATCTTGCTCAGTTCAACTCTATCATAATGTTGGTAGGGAATTTAGATGTGATGAAATGCTGATCATTCCCTTCGTCTCTCAAAGGTCCTCCAACAACCTGTTTCTTCATTCTGCAACTAAATTCAATTGGAAACTTTAAAGATCTGACTAGAATCTTTCTATCAATATTTTAAAGTAGCATGAAGAGTAGTAAGACAGTAGATAATCTGGTAGCAATTCGTCAAAAACCAGGAAAATTAGTGTAGAATTATATGAAGAGATTCAATCAAGAGTCAATTCAAATTAAGAATCTCAATGAGGCAGTGGCCTATGACGCTATGTTCAGAGGGTTAACTGAAGACCATATGCTGGAGTTCCTGATCATGAATATACCTGCAAATATTGCAGAGTTGACGTCACGGTGCAATCAATATGCAAACATGAAGGATATTTTGTAGGCAAGAAAAGAAACTAATGGTGATGGCAGCAAAAGGAAGGAAAGCGAAATACTACGGTTAGATCAAAAAGACCGAAGAGCAATAAGAATTATCCAAGAAATGATGGACAAACTAGAAGGGATATTCCATGTCAATTTCCAGAAAATTAGACGCCTTTGAATTCCAGGAGATTGGAAATCCTAATGCAAATTCAACATCAGAGATTCGTGAAGTGGCCAGCACCGATGATTGCAAAAAATGAAGAGAGAAATCTGAATAAATATTGCAGGTTCCACAGAGATCATGGTCATGCACAAGACGATTGCAGAATTCTACAAATTGAAATTGAACGGTTGATCAGTTAGGGGCGACTTGGATTGGTACGTTAAGGAGAAATGAAGAAGCTCATAGAAACGTTGCTGATCAACCTCAAAGATGGAATAATAGAAGACCAGAAAGGGAGGATCAGGCAAGAAAAAGGCTCACAGTCTAATTCTCCAAAAGAAAATCTCAATAATCAAGAAAACCAGAGAGTTCAACATACACAGTCTCCAGTTATGACCATATTGGGGAGCTTAGATTTGACTTTAGTTTCAAAATCCAGAGCTCATGCCAGGTACATCCATTCTATTGAATCTCATGTTGTTCCAAATAGAATTAAGAAGATGAAGGAAATAGTTTTTACAGAGGTGGAAATGACTGGGATCCAGGAGCCATATGATGATGAAATTGTAGTAATCATTGAAGTGGCAAACATAGATATTCACAGAGTCTTGGTAGATATAGGATCTTCAGTAGACATCATGTCTTATAAAGCTTTCTTGCATTTAAAGTTGGATTCAGTAAAGGTGAAGCCATGCAGAACTAGACTGTTTGGATTTTCTAGAGAATCCACTCCTGTGGAAGGAATGGTGGATTAACGATGATGTTGGGATCTTGTCCACAAACAGTGACTACAGTCACAAAGTTCTTGCTGATAAGAAATTTGTCTACATACAATGTGATCCTTGGAAGACCAACTCTAAACTCAGTTGGTGCTGTTGTTTTGACAGGACATCTAAAGATGAAATTTCCAACTGAAGTAGGCATTGGAGAATGCAAATCTGATAAGAAGTTTTCAAGACAATTCTATATGATGTTTTTGAAAGATTCAAAGTCCCAAGGTAAAGCTTTGGCTTTAACTATTGAATTATGGATAATAGAGACGAAAAAAAATTCAAAGAGGGGAACTAGTGGAGAAGCTGGAGAAATTTTCATTGAATCTTGAGAATCCAGATAAGGGGACCATGATTGGAGCTGATCAGTCAGATTAGAACAAAGTATTATTGAAAGAATTCCTTTCGAGAAATGCAAACGTATTAGCCTGGTTAGCCCAAGATATGCCAGGGTTGAGCAGAGAAGTTGCAGAGCATTGTCTTTGGATTGATCATACTGTCAAACTAGTGAAGTAGCGAAGAATAAACTTTTCATCAAAAAAGCACGAAGCAATCAAAGTAGAAGTGGAGAAACTCAGAAAATTAGAATTTATAGAGAAAATTGAATGTCCCAAATGGCTCGCAAACGTGGTAATGATTAAGCAGCATAACGGAAAATGGAGGATGTGTGTAGATTATACTGATCTGAATAAAGCTTGCCCAAAAGACTGTTATCCATTACCACGAATTGATCAATTGATCGATGCCACTTCAGGTCAGCAAATGCAAGCTTTATGGATGCATATTCTAGTTTTAACCAGATAATGATGACAAAAGAAGACCAACCTCATACGGCATTCATGACTAATCATGAAAGCTATTGTTACAATGTTATGCCCTTTGGTCTAAAAAATGCTGGAGCAACGTATCAAAGGGTGATGAACAAGTTGTCGCTGATCAGATCAGATGTAATATGAAAGTATATGTGGATGATCTCCTAGTGAAAAGTCAGTTTAAGGCTGATCATCTTTCTTATTTTGAAGAATGCTTCAATGTGCTGAGAAGAAATGGGATGAGGCTTAATCCTGAAACGCGTGCATTTGGAGTCTCGTCTGGGAAATTTTTAGGGTACATGGTTACCCAAAGGGGCATTGAAGCAAACTTGGAAAAAACCAAAGCTATTCTAGATATGCCATCTCCAAGCAATATGAAGGAAATCCAAAGTCTGACAGGGGAGATAGCAGCTCTGAGTAGATTCATATCCAGATCTGGTGACAAATGTGCTCCATTCTTCAAGGTGCTTCAAAATTTAAATGCTCTAAATGAGTTTAGATGGTTTGAGAACTGCCAAACTTCCTTTGATGAGCTAAAAAGAAGGTTGACCAGTCCACCGATATTATCTAGACCAATTTTAGGAGAAGCACTGCAGATATACTTATCTTCTTTGAAGGTAGCAGTAAGTGCATTATTGATTTGGGAAGAAGGTACAGTTCAAAACCCAATCTATTTCGTAAGTCATATAATATTAGATGCAGAAACTAGATATCATGAATTTGAAAAACAAGCTCTGGCTCTGATAATAGCTGCCAGAAGCTTAGACCTTATTTTCAAGCTCATCCAATTATTTTTTTGACTAACTGGCCGCTAAAGAAAATCCTTCACAAACCTGATCTTGCTGGAAGGATGGTGTCTTGGGTAGTAGAATTGACTGAACATAATATTGATTATAAGCCCAGAACTATGATAAAAGCATAGGTCCTTCCGAACTTTATTGCTAGGAGTGTCTCGCCACCCCATGGATTGAGGAAATCCCAGTGAAATCCCTGGTAGATGGATTCTCCATGTTGACTGATTGAGTCTGTGAGATCCCACCTAACCCTAACCTTGCTGTTGTACCAAATGCATACATTCAATATGCATACCATATGCATTGTTCGATTTATTCTCTGCTGTACAAATTGCCTAGTTTCGTTTGGTAGAAGTTTATCCCAAAGCTGATCTATTCTCTCCACGATTTCTTCTTGTGCCTTACATTCCCTTTGATAGGAGGATGATCTTAAATCATTCCCATGACTGATCCTTCTATCCCTTCTATTCTAGAGAGGATCTCCATACATTCTATAACCTTGTGAATTCTCCACATGATGATTTCGAAGAGAAATCAAGTGTGATCTTCATGATTTGTTATTCCTTCTAATTGTTTCAAGACTTCAAGCTTTTCATCTCCTATTCTTCAATCAAAGATTTGTAATATCTCTTGTGTTGTATTGATCTACTCTTGCTATGATTATTCTTTGAGATTGAGATTATGAAGAGGATGCTGCATCCTTGCAACATATTGATCCTTGCAACCATCTCTTCTACAATCTCCTTTAATTCTTAAGGTTTTATGATCCTCATATTCATCTTCACCATGATCCTTGTGAAATCTTTATGAAGCCATGATCATACTTTCGATTTGATTTCAAAGCATGTCAGATATATTCCTTGTTTTCTTACATAAGACTTATTGTTATTTGTTTTCCGTGGACTTTGAGAGAAGGAAGCCAAGATAATAGGAAAGTACCCCTGTCTTTCGGAATCCAGGAACTCTCCCAATTTCGAGGACGAAATTATTTTAAGGGGGGAAGAATGTGAAATCCAGCCCAAACCTTGTTAGGACACCCTATCTGTTTCGGGTGAAGAAAGGTTAGTTTAATGTTACACCTTGAAGTTGGACCTTGATTTCAATGTTCTATCTCCTTATTCTCTCTTTTTTTCTTCTTACTATTCTATCTTGATGTTTTGATTGTGGAGAAGGTGTTACACTACTGTAACTACCTATTCTCTAATCTCCTTATGTCTTAGAGTGAACCCCTAATCACTCTATCCATTCCTTGAAACCACATGGTGAATCTCCTCAATTCTTCACTGATGTTGATTGAGTTTTGGACAGCATGATCATTCTACTGTAGCTTCTTTTCTAATTAATGTATACCATGTTTGATCTTAGCCTTTACTACTGTTCTAATGTATTTCATCTATTCGAATCAATTCCCCTTTCTTTCTAGCCATTTTAGCCTTCTATGTTGACCATTGATATATGCATTCTAGTAAGTTTCTATTTTTGATTCCTCTCATTCTAGGATTAGTATTCTTTTGATTTTCTATTTAGTTATTCTTGCCTCTGATATGTTCTTGATATTCCATTAGAGTGAAGCCTTAATCTCTCTAATTCTTCCCTTGAATCCATGGTGAGTTTGCTATGAGAACCATGTTGTTTCCAATTTAGAAACTCATGTTCCCAATTTATAAAGTACTGATTTTTGGACCATGGATGATGTCAAATTCATGCTAGATAGTCTTAGTATGTGTGTGTGAAGTTCCCTTTCGAATTTCGGATCAATCGGACTTCAAACGAAGAAGTTATGACCAAAACAGTGCAATCTATACCTTGCTGTCTCCATTGGTCGACTGGGCCAGTAGACCAATCCAATCGACCAATGAGATCTGTTTTCCAGATTTAGGTCTTTGTTGCTCTATTTAAGTCCAATCTCGGGATTAGTTCGTCTCCTCTGCCTCCTAAGCTTCCGGAAGGAGTTAGAACTCAATTCTAATCAATTTCCTTGCATCCTTGGTTGATCCCTCGCAAGAACTCAAGTAATCTTCTTCTTCTTGCATCAAAGGTATGTCTACACTCTCTTCTTCTTCTCCATCTCTGTTTTTCTTTCCTTTTTGGGCTGACATAGTAGAGAAGATGCTGCATTCTCTGTTGCAAACATCTCTCTACTCATCCCTCATGATCTTCCTAAGGATTAATGGCTAATGCGATGATCTTAACCATGATCATTGCAAGCTTTTGAAGGAATCATGATCTAAATCATGATCTTGTCTTTGTTATCTTTTGATTCAAATTCTGATCTTCTTAGATCTGTTTTATTGATCATATTAGTAGTCAATCGCTGTGTTTTCTTTACAAGAGTTGTAACCTATCAATCTCTAGTTCTTTCTTCTTGATCATACCATGCTTTCTCCAAGAACCATGACTAATAAATTTATGGTAAGTTTTGTTTCCTTATTTAGATTCATGTTCTTCAGTCTTAGATCTATTTTTCTTGAAGATCTATGCATGCTTTTCATGATTTCTTTATCACAATCAATGATCCATCATCCTATCGTTCTTGTCCATGATTGTTACCATGAATTCTTCAAGAACCATGATTGATCTAATTATGGTAACTTTTTGTTTCCTAATTTGTATCTTGAAGACTTGATTCGATTAGTGTTTTGAGGTCCCCTTTATGTTAGGATACTACTAATGTAGTTTACCCCTTGTTTAGTACCCTTTTGAACCACCAAATTCGGTTCTTTATTCTTAAAACTCTGATTTTGTAGGCAACTGTCTCTGTTGGTCGACTGATTGGTCGACTGAGACAGTAGACCAATCCAATCGACCAATGAGTACAGCAACTCCAGAATTGGTCTGTGTTGGATGTTTTGGTATCTTTTCTGTTAGGGATCTTTCCTAAAATGTTGTATACACTTGTTTAGGACCTTCTTCTCAAGTTTGTCAAGATCTTACTTGATTTCTTAGGATTCCTTTGCGAGTTATAAAAGGTAAGGATGGTTATTTCCTTAATTACATAGATAGCATGAATCTAGTTTCTATATTTGAATATCATTGATTTGTTTCCTTAATTAGATTCTTACAATGATATACTACTGTTGCATAACCTTGATTACAGTAGCAATACTTGTTTATGATTAATTGATTCATGTATGATTTATTTACCAATTATATACAAGTTGATTGTAATTATTGATTTCTTTCCATATATGAAGTTACCATATATGTGATGATATGACTTGATGCATGTGTATGCTTAAGTATGGTTTGGAAAGGAGAGGTGTCCTTTTGACACTTCTGTCCTTGGACTACTACGGGAATATTATGGGATGTTTTCGGAGATGCCCTCTGGACACCTTCCTAAACTGTTGGATGACATATCTAGGATTGTCTAGTAGTGTTTGGCTAGGATGTCCCGTTATGTCAGACCCTAATCGGAGGGGTATTGAGACCGAACGACCCGTGGTAGCAATGGGGATTCATGGGCGCTCAAGACCGGTAACCAACCCATGAGAGGACAGGAATCACATTGTGGGGGCCATTTATTGGTAGGGTTGCATATGGATAGACTTGGTGTAAAACCCAGCCCTAACCTTGACCCGGAAACCTTGTTATTTGTAGGTCCGGTGACCCGAAGTAATGTAAGAAGTCAGCTTTGGGCCATCCCAGTGGAGGACTTGGTGTCTGGCTTTGAATCCATGAGAGTTGAAGATGAAGTTCTATTTATGGAAACTGAATCTTGATGGAGATCGGATTAGTTGATGGACTTGGAGTGCTCTCTATCATGGTTTGAAGGCATTTCTACCTATTAGGTAAGTCATTTGTTATGTGTGCAAAACCCCTTTAGGATTGGATTTGATCTGGGTCTTCAATTCCCTGTTTTGGAATTGTTGCGCATTGGTCGACGATTGGCGCGGACAGTCGACCCATCCACTCGACCAATGAGTGCTGTCTTTGGCAATTAGGTCTTACTTGCTCTATTTAAGTCCAATCTCGAGTCTACTTCGTATTTGCTGCCTCCAAACTCCTTGGAACGAACCAAATACCTCTGCAAGTCATCTCCCTTGCATCCTTGGTGATTTTCTTGACGGATCTTCGTCGAAACTCTTCCTTTTGCATCAAAAGGTATGTCTATACTCTCTTCTTCTCCTCCATCTCTGATTTTCTTTCCTTTTTGAGTTGAGATAGTAGAGGAGATGCTGCATTCTCTGTTGCAAACATCTCTGGACTTGTCTCTCATGATCATCCTAAGGATTAATGGCTAGAACAATGATCTTAACCATGATCATTGCAAGCTTTTGAAGGAATCATGATCAAACCATGATCTAGTCTTTGTTTAACTTCTGATTTGAATTATGATCTCCTTGGATCTTCTATATTGATCATGTTAGTAGTCAATTGCTGTGTTTTCTTTTCATGATCCATGATCTATCAATCTCTAGTTGTTCTCTTCTACCATACTATGTGTTCTTCATGAATCATGATAGTTACATATATGGTAGGTTTTGTTTCCTTATTTAGATTTATGCTTTTAAGCCTATTTCCTTGAAGATCTAAGTATGCTTTTCATGATACCTTTACCTGAAGCAATGATCCATCCTCCTATTGTTCTTGTCTTTGATTTCTACCTTGAATTCTTCAAGATCCATGGTTGATCTAATTATGGTAACTTTTTGTTTCCTAATTTGGATCTTGATGGCTTGATTTGATTAGTGTTTTGAGGTCCCCTATATGTTAGAATACTACTGATGTAGTTTACCCCTTGATTAGTACCCTTTTGAACCGCCAAATTCGGATTTCATATCTTAAAACTCTGTTTTTTTGGGCTAATGTCTGCATTGGTCGACTGATTGGTCGACTGGACCAGTCGACCAATCCACTCGACCAATGAGTACAGCAACTCCAGAATTGGTCTGTGTTGGATGTTTTGGTATCTTTTCTGTTAGGGATCTTTCCTAATATGTTGTATGCACTTGTTTAGGACCTTCTTCTCAAGTTTGCCAAGATCTTACTTGATTTCTTAGGATTCTTTTGCGAGTTATAAAAGGTAAGGATGGTTATTTCCTTAATTGCATAAATTGCATATCTTAGTTTCTATATTTGAATTTTGTTAATTTATTTCTTTAATTAGATTCTTACAATGATATACTACTGTTGCATAACTTTGATTACAGTAGCATTACTTATTCATATTGAATTGACTCATGTATGATTTACTTACCAATTATATACAAGGTGATTGCAATTATTGATTTCTTTCCATATATGAAGTTACCATATATGTGATGATATGAATTGATGCATGTGTATGCTTAAGTATGGTTTGGAAAGGAGAGGTGTCCTTTTGACACTTCGTCCTTGGACTACTACGGGAATATTATGGGATGTTTCCGGAGATGCCCTATGGACACCTTCCTAAACTGTCGGATGACATATCTAGGATTGTCTAGTAGTGTTTGGCTAGGATGTTATGTCAGACCCTAATCGGAGGGGTATTGAGACCGAACGACCCGTGGTAGCAATGGGGATTCATGGGCGCTCAAGACCGGTAACCAACCTGTGAGAGGACAGGAATCACATTGTGGGGGCCATTTGTTGGTAGGGTTGCATATGGTTAGACTTGGGCTCACGGGCGCTCAAGACCGGTAACCAACCCGTGAGAGGACGTGAGAGCTTCCCGTTTACCATATGTGGATGATCAATAGGGTTGATGAGTCCGTAGTCAGGGACTATGAGGACTCTAGTGTGAAGGATACCGGAAAGGATCGTCAGGGACGAGGAATGGACGTATCTGGATCTGACTTGATGTAACTAAGTAGAAGACTTTCATTTGGCTAGGCTTTACCTTGACATGCGCCGGTACTTAGACCAATGGTGATATGAGAGAGTGGTGACTTAACCCCCAACCATGGAATGTCCCGAGGGATGCCGGACCCATTACCAACTGATGATGAGTGATTGAGACCTTCCTAAAGAAGTACGGTGCTATGACTTAAAGCATGTCCGCCAATAGAGACCAGCATACATAGAGTTAGATTCATTCATTCATTGCTTGTCTCATATCATATTGCATTTATGTTTGTTCTAAATCCGCCATTTATGTTATTATGGATTTAACGCCTTACCGAGTTTCTTTGAAACTCATTTCTTTATTGTACAATGTTTGTTAGACTATTCTGCAGGTACTGAATATTATGACGGTCCCTATGAAGAAGCGCAAGGCGATGAGGCATATCTTTAGGAAGGTGATTGCGGTTACAACAATTACACCCGAAGATCTGCAGTGGTTATGCTCCGTACGATGCTTAGTCCGACCATTGAGTGGAAGCGTCCTTGTGCTGTTTATGAGATTTACACTTATAGGGATGTTGTCTATAAAGTGGAGAACAATTTAGTTACCCATTTTACTTGCTACTGGGATTAGATTTTGTTTAGTTTATTCTCTTTTAGAGCTACTTCCGCGGTTGTAGAGTGGGATTTTGCCTCACTTTACATATCGTTTTGACACTCGATTATATCTAGTAGTCGATTTATATATGATTCATTCTTTCCTTATTGGATCTATGGTTTATCTTCCGCACTTTTATTATGATTGTTCATGATTATGTTATTGTTTATGTGGGAGGTTGATTACTCGATACCGATCTTGGGCTGTGGATCACACTCTGGGTATGCGGATAGGGTACCGGTGGGAGGATGTGACGATTGGTATCGAGCCCAAGGTTCGAGGAAATCCTAACCACAAAAGACAATAATCGAACATTCGAGTCATTGATCTGAAATGACTCTTCTACTCTTAAAGTGAATAATAGAACACTTGGATTAGAAACTTAACCTTTGATGCATAAAGAACATTTCCGAATAACATACCATAATTATACTTAAACAAATGTCACTAATGCAAAGAAAAGGAAGGTGCATAATATACAATAATTAAGTGAAACAAAATGAACTTCACTAATTTCAAAAGTTTTTACAACGATTACATCCGAAATGCATAAATGGAAATCCTAGGGTACAGCTATCTAGGTGATCTCTCTGATCTCGATGCTCGAACTCCTCCGCTAGCCGAGTCACCCGATGCTCTATCCTATCCTGTCGTGACTCCATCCTCTCAACATCGTCCGTCGACCTCCATCTTCTCTAGCATGGAAGTCATTGATCTCATCGTGCCCCAAGATCTGAAGTCTCCGGAACCGCATGTGAAGGGCCACCCGCCTCGAGTGTGATGAAGGAACTCGTGATGCACGGCTCCCCGTGCATATTTGCATCATCTCCGGCTTGATCATCACTATCGGACCGATATCCTCTCCTCCATCCTCGACCCCCGATCCTCATCCTCCGACTCCTCATCATCCTCACCCTCCGGACCGGAGATCTCTTAGCCCGCTGCAGCCTCATCCGACGAATGGTCCGAGTCCCAATGGAGTATCCCCCGTGAACCGGTGTCCACTGGTGTATCCTCGAAGCTCACCCCGAAATGCCCGAAGATCAAGGTCGGTAGCCTCCCATAGCAAAGGTTCCGCATGCTAGGCCGCAGAACTAAGTCCAACATGACCGCTGAATGATGTAGGAGAGATTGATCTCGAAGCCCATGTAGATGCGGTAGATGACTAAGGCCTCCATCACCGTGACCCGATGGTGATGTCCGGCCTTCGGCATAATGTTTCGGCCGACTATGCGACCGATAATCCGTGCGGAATCCGTCATCCGTCCCCGGTCCACGGAGTGAAGCATCGACGGCTATCCCATAGCGTAGAGCATATCTCGCGAGCTCGTACGGCATCGGATGGCTGTCCGGATGCGCTCCTGCAGGTATCCACACACACCGCCGTGGATAGTAAGGAACCCGCAAGATCTCAGCCGGTGCTCGAGTGGAGAAGCGAATCCGAGTCCGGAAGACCCCGCTCCTTAGGACAAGTCTAAGTGGATGTCCTTGACCTCGAGTCTCCTCTCGTGTAGGTAAGGTT